>NC_041381.1:278908302-278998774 GCF_002162155.2 Triticum dicoccoides
ACAGTCGGGACGGGCGGCGGCGCGGCAAGGGACGGCGGCTGCGAGGTGCGACGTCGGCGGCAGGGTCCGGCGGCGGCGGGATTCGGCGACGGCGAGGTGCAACATCGGCGGCGGGGTCTCGGCCTGAGGCGGGGCTGGCGGCTTTTAAAGGCCGCCCGGGCGCAGTGTCCAGGTCGGACACGACCCTTTAAGGCGGTAACCTTTTTTTTATAAATATTCCGCACAGAAAAACAAAGAAAAGATATACTAAACGGACTCCAAAAATCCCCAAATAAAATTTTCCCGTCCTCTAAAAATAAGCCGGACAAGATGAACATTTATTTGGGCCTAAAATGCAATTTTGAAAAACACGCATTTTTCCTAATTCAAATAAAATAGCGATAAAACTTCGAATAAAATCTTATTTGATTTTATTACTAAATCCCCAATATTTCTTTATTTTGGGAAAGTCATTTTATTTCCTCTCTTATTTTTATAATAGAAATGTTCGAAGATAAAATAACTAAAATCAAATGATCCTTTTTTTCAAAATTTGAGAAAAACTCAAATATGAAAATAACAAAATCCCCAACTCTCTCTGTGGGTCCTTGAGTTGCGTAGAATTTCTAGGATCAAGCCAAAATGCAATAAAATATGATATGCAATGATGATCTAATGTATAACATTCCAAATTGAAAATTTGGGATGTTACAAACCTACCCTCCTTAAGATGAATCTCGCCCTCGAGATTCGGGTTGGCTAGAAAATAGGTGAGGATGGTCCTTCAGTAGATCTTCCTCTCGCTCCCAGGTGGCTTCATCTTCGGTATGGTGGCTCCACTGAACTTTGCAAAATTTGATAACCTTGTTGCGCCTGACTCGGCTGGCAAACTCTAGAATCTTGACTGGCTTCTCCTCATAGGTCAAATCGCTATCCAACTGAATCGCTTCCAGTGGCACTGTATCTCTTAGCGGTATATCAGCCATCTCTGCGTGGCACTTCTTCAACTAGGAAACGTGGAACACATCATGAACTCCTGACAATCCTTCAGGCAATTCCAACTTGTAGGCAACTTCTCCCATATGCTCCAACACTTTGTATGGTCCCACAAAACATGGTGCTAACTTTCCCTTAACTCCAAAATGCTTAACTCCTCGAAGTGGGGACACACGAAGATAAACTCTATCTCCGACTTCATAAACTGTCTCCTTGCGTTTTGAATCTGCATAGCTCTTTTGCTGGACTCGGCTACCTTGAGCCTATCGCGAATTTGCTTAACCTTATTTTCAGACTTTTTAATCAAATCTGGTCCAAAAAACTAACGGTCTCCAACTTTATCCTACAACAACGGTGTCCTGCACCTTCTTCCGTACAAAGCTTCAAAAGGGGCCATCTTTAAACTGGATTGATAACTGTTGTTGTAAGAGAACTCTGCATATGACAAATTATCATCCCAACTAGATCCATAATCTAGCGCACAAGCTCTCAGCATGTCCTCCAGAATCTGATTGACTCTCTCGGTCTGTCCATCTGTCTGTGGATGAAAGGCTATACTGAACTCTAGCCTGGTACCCAAGGTTTCGTGCAACTAATTCCAGAACTTTGAGGTAAACTGGGTTCCTCTATCTGATACAATGGTCCTCGGAACTCCATGTAGACATACGATTCTGGTCATGTATATCTTCGCCAACTTAGCACTGATATAAGTGGTCTTCACTGGGATGAAATGAGCTACCTTCGTCAATCGATCGACTACAACCCATATTGAGTCATAGACTGAACGTGTCCTGGGCAATCCCGTGATAAAGTCCATGCCTAGATTATCCCACTTCTATTCGGGTATCGGCAATGGCTGTAGCAATCATGCTGGCTTCTGATGCTCTGCCTTCATTCTCTGACATACATCACAAACTGCTACATACTCCGCAATATCCTTCTTCATTCCGGTCCACCAGAAAATGTCCTTCAAATCCAGATACATCTTGGTATTCCCTGGGTGAATCGAATACGGTGAATCATGGGCCTCCTGCAGAATCAACTTCCTCATCTTCGGATCATTTGGCACATAAATGCGGTCCTCAAACCATAAGGTATCATGCTCATCCTCATGAAATCCCTTAGCTTTTCCTTTGCTCATCTTCTCCTTTATCTCGACAATCTCCTTGTCTGTCTTCTGAGCTTCTCTGATCTTATCCATCAAAGTAGACTGAATCTCCAATGCTGCTACATAGCCTCTCGGAACTATCTCCAAACATAGCTCGCGAAGATCCTCGGCTAGTTCCTTTGGTAAGTCTCCGGTCAAGAGAGTGTTGACATGGCTCTTGCGGCTCAACGCATCGGCTACTTAGCCTTTCCGGGGTGATAATGCAATCTCATATCATAATCCTTAATGAGCTCCAACCATCTCCTTTGCCTGAGATGCAACTCCTTCTGCTTGAAGATGTACTTCAAACTCTTGTGATCCGTATACACCTCGCAATGGTTTCCGATATTAAAATGTCTCCATGTCTTCAATGCATGCACAACGGCTGCTAACTCCAAATAATGTGTAGCATAATTAAACTCATGGGGCTTAAGTTGTCATGAGGCATACGAAACAACTCTTCCCTCCTGCATAAGCACTGCTCCAAGTCCTCGACGAGAAGCGTCGCAATATACTTCATAATCCTTGCGCTGATCTGGCAGAATCAACACCGGTGATGTAACCAAACATTTCTTCAACTCCTGAAAACTTACCTCACATTCCTCAGTCCATTTGAACTTGGTGTCCTTTTTCAACAACTCCGTCATGGGTTTTGCAATCTTCGAGAAATTCTCAATGAACCTCCGGTAGTATCCTACGAGTCCAAGAAAACTTTGGATCTCTCCAACTGACGTGGGTGCTTCCCAATTTGTCACAGTGACAACTTTGGTGGGGTCTACTGTTATTGCTTCTCCGAATATAACATGTCCGAGGAATCCAACTTCCTTCAACCAAAACTAACACTTGCTGAACTTGGCATATAACTGATGTTCTCTGAGCTTCCCAAGTACCAAACGCAAATGTTCTTTATGCTCCTCTTCATTCTTCGAGTAGACCAAAATATCATCAATGAACACCACGACAAACTTATCCAGAAACTCCATAAACACCTTGTTCATCATGTTCATGAAATAGGCATGTGCGTTAGTTAGACCAAATGACATAACGGTATACTCATACAACCCGTACCTGGTGGTAAAAGCTGTCTTAGGTATATCCTGCTCTCGAATCTTCAACTGGTGGTATCCTGATCACAGATCGATCTTGAAAAATACCTTAGCTCCTTGCAACTGGTCAAACAGATCATTGATCATCGGCAGTGGGTACTTGTTCTTGATTGTCACTTCATTCAATCCTCGATAATCAACAACCATCCTCAATGATCCGTCCTTCTTCTCCACTAGAAGCACTGGTGATCCCCAAGGTGACGAACTTGGGCGGATATAACCTTTATCCAGTAACTCCTTAATCTGCTTCTTAATTTCCTCCAAATCCTTTGCGGGCATCCTGTACGGTCTCTTAGATATTGGCCCTGTGCCTGGCAAAAGCTCAATCAAAAACTCAATGTCTCTATCCGGTGGCATGCCTGGCAACTCTTCTGGAAATACATCAGGGAAATCCTTCACCACTCGTACTTCCTCCTGTACAACTCCTGATAAGGAATTTACTTGAGTCCTCTTGGGCACATGCCAGGATACATACTTGATCCTTCTTCCTTCTGGGGTGGTAAGCAAAATCGACTTACTGGTGCATTCAATGTTCCCTCCATACTTTGGTAACCAATCCATGCCTAATATCACATCCAGTCCTTGCGACTCCAATACTATTAGGTCTGAGGGGAACCCATAGTTACCAATCCTTAATGGTAACCGATCACACCATACACTAGCCTTATACTCTGCTCTTGGCGAGGTTACTAACATGGATGACCTCAGGGCTTGGGTTGGTAGTTTCTACTTATCCAGAAATCCCCTTGATATGTATGAATGCGATGCAACAATACAAAAAAGAATGATTGCAGTAAATGACTTAACCAAAAACTTACCTATTACTGCATCTGGCTGGGCTTCAACCTCCTCCAAGTTAACGTGGTTCACCTGCCCCCTGTTGAAAGGGTTGGGCTTCTTCCCAGAGCTTCCATTGCCATTTCCATTCTTTGCTTCAGGACATTCAGCGGCATAATGTCCAGTCTTCTGGCACTTGAAACAGGTAATGTGTCTTAGATCCCTCTTGGCTGGTGTTGATGGGCTGGTACGGTTCTATCTGTTGGTTCCTCCATTCCCATTGCCATTCTTGGGGCCACAATGGTTGTGCGAACTCCCTCCATTGTGGTTGTGACCTCCATGGGTATGCTGAAAAGGTCCTTCCGAGTTCGGGGTAAAACGAGGCTTCTGCTGAGCTCCAGAATTCTACTTCCCTTGTCCATACTTCCTCTTGCGGCTGTCAATCTGCTGCTACTTCGCTTCAATCATGAGAGCTCGGTCTACCAACTCCTGGTAGTTGTTAAAGGTTGCCACCATCAACTGCATGCTCAACTCATCATTCAGTCCTCCCAAAAACTTCTCATGCTTAGCTGCATCCGTAGCAACGTCATCTGGGGCATAATGTGCTAGCTTACTAAAGTCATCCACATACTGGCCAACGGTACGTCCTCTTTGGCGCAAGTTGCGAAACTCACGCTTCTTCATGGCCATAGCTCATGTTGAAACATGGGCAGTACGGAAAGCCTGCTGAAACTGGTCCCATGTGACAGTGTCGATGGGATAAGTGGTTGTGAAATTCTCCCACCATGATGCTGCGGGTCCATCAAGCTGATGTGCGGCAAAACGCACCTTCTCCGCATCTGTGCATCCTGCAGTGGTCAACTCCCTTCCCATCTTGCGAATCATCTGCAACTATCGGGTCGGTGCTACTAGAGAACACCGGCGGATTCAGCCTCAAGAAACGGGCTAAGTGATCAACAGGTGGTGGTGGTGGTGGGTTGTTGTTGTTGTTGTTGTTGTTGTTGTTGTTATTGTTCCCCTGATTCTGATTCTGGACTAGCATCTGCATCAATGCATTCTGCTGCTGGATCAACTGAGTGAGCTCTGGTGGGAAAGCAAATACATTGTCATGTCTCAGAGGCATCTGAGAGTTTAGAAAAGATGAGAATATAGGATAGAATGAGGTCCGGAGAGAAAAACACTACCCATATGCACATGAGACAAACACAATCATATCACTTCAATCAATTCAAACAAGGGCATACAACGGTCTAACTATCGTTACAAAAGTGCTCGGACTATGCTATATACATGGAGAAAATATTACTACTGTTATGGCGGTCGACTAGAAAAATTGATTGGTCGAAGACTCCATGATATCTGCTCCAGCTTCATCAACAAAGTCATCATCGCTATCGTCTGGGTCCGAGTCGGTGTCGTCGATGATGATGTAGTTCTCTGGGCAAGTGCAATCGTCGTCATCTCCTCTTGGTGCGGGGAATCCCATGAATATTTTGGCTTCTTCTTCATATCATCATTCTTCTCCACGAGTGTCGTTATTTCCTCCTCATATCCATCGCGTGTAGACTTGAGTTCTTCCTCCAGCTCCGTGATCTTGGTCATTGCCTTCTTCAGATCTATCATGCCTGTGCACATCTAGTTCTCTTGGCGACGAATGTGCTGGTTTAACTCCTGGATGAAAGTTGCAATTGATCTATCCTTCCTGGTGCTGATCATCTTCCATTGCTCATCTTGGCGCCCACATATCTGGTAAATAGTATCCTTGAGATCCCTGTGGTAAACTTCTCCAATGCGTCCCATGGTGATGTGGGCTGCCATGCACTTTCCTAGACTCCAGGTTGGTGCATCAAAGGAAAATTCTATGGGCTCAGTGACGGGCATGAACGTCCTTCCTGGAACTTGAACTTGAATCATCCAACGCTCCTCTTCTGGTAAAGTGGCGATGTAGGTCCCGGTGAAGCTTGGTACTCCAATGTTAGCGTATCTAGTGACTTCCTTCAAGTGGCGTCCAAAAGGTGTATCTTCATCCGGTTGCGTGAACTTGTTCCTTGCATCCGCCATCCTAAAGAGTAGAAAAGGTGAGGAGTTAGGAATGAGAAGAGAGTAGTGATCTAGGGCTTTAGCTTAGTGGTCGTGTCCTACAGTCAGCGTGTACTCTGATACCATCTTGTAGCGACCAGACCTGAAACAGTCTGATCTCTGTGCATCAGTGTCATTCCTGGATCGGTAATGCTGACACACACAGTACTTGAAGGATTTATAACAGAGTAGCAATCACACACTTATTACATCGAATGTCTTAAAAGAGAACTTATTACAATAAAAATGGCTTAAGGCCATCTAATAACAATAACAGCGGAAAGCTTGGAAGATAAAGCGAGTCCATTAACTCCAACGACATCACTGAGTGAAAGATCACGACCTAAGGCACCTTACTCGTCGTCTGAAAAGTCTGCAACATGAACATTGCAGCCCGAAAACGGGTCAGCACATGGAATATGCTGGCAATGTAACACATAGAGAGTAATGAACAGAATAATGCTATCAGTACATGCACATATGGCTGGTGGAAATCTCTATGGTTACAGTTTTGCATAAAGCCAAATTTTCCCTGCAACAAAGGAATAAATTTTATTTAACTATCATGGTGGTTGTTAAACATTGAGAAGGTTCTTCGAACTCAATCCCAATTAAGCATCATCATTAACCCAACAAAATTAAATTAAGTAACATGATGAGATTCACATGATAATCCAGGTACTAGATACTCAAAACGTCCATAACTGGGGACACGACTAACCATGATTAGTTTATACACTCTGTAGAGGTTTGCGCACTTTTCCCCACAAGACTCGATCTCCTCCGTTGGATTTCTCGCACTACATGGTGTTTGAGAAACGGATGACCGAGACACAGTCTTTCAGAAGCATTAACTCTTTACTTTGGGTAGACAGTACCAACCTACATCCCCTACATCTGCTAGTCTACCACTGAAAGAGGTCACACAACATACTCAACTATGCTAGAGCCCATAGTAGCTTGCGGCTGCGCACGGAAGTTTCTAGCATGAATAATCTCATGATCCCTTTGAGCCTGGGTGGCGGTCCATAGGAGAATCACACGGTACCTCGGGATTTCCAAAAATACAGGCAACACTGGGTTCCCCAGGTGCCTCAATCCACCCAAATATGTATTAAAGTTGCCACCTTAAGTAAACCATTAATTAACAATCTCACATCTGTCATGGATACACTCACCCAATCCACGTCTACTATCATAGCATAGCAATATAAGCAAACGTAGAAGTAACTCCCAAAGGTTTGATAAATAAAACAGGTAATAGGTACTACCTCATCTACTTCCCAAAACCCACTTATTAATCAGATCCTAACCATGCAATTGTTTGAGGATTGATCTAATGCAATAAAACTGGGTAGTAAAGATGTATGATCAAAGTGTTACTTGCCTTGCTGATGATCCATGAAACCTAGAGACTCGTAGTAGCAAGCTGCGCACTCCGGGTACTCTATCGCTAACAAACAAGCATACAATAAGCACTCATCTAATGCACAGGTAAAACTCTGATAGGAGATCTAACCAGAAAGTTCAACTTAAGAACTATGGTTTGCCAAAAGAATCAAATCAAATGAAGCAACGAAACTCAAGCGGCGAAAGAAACAAGCTTCGTTCACTAATCTAGACCTAAGTGAAATTTTACAGTGGCAAAAACTTGTTTGAGTGGGTTAAACGGAAAGAGGGTTTCGAGACGAAACTCTAGGCCCTTGAATCGCCTGATTCCGATAAATGAACGAAAAGTTATACTAAAACGAAAATCAGATCAGAAATCGCGATCGAAAATAATCGCGGAAAATCCGAGAAAAAGAGAAACGGATGAACAGGCTAACGAACGAACGTTCGCTATCTGCGGCTAAACGACAAAAACCGTTTGTTAAAAAGAACGTACGGACGAACGTCCGCAAAATAAATAAACCGTAAAAAAACTAAACCGATCTACATAAAAAACAACATGGTTTTTTTAAAGGCGGTTTAAAGAAAACCGGCGGCGGCGGCGTCGAGTCCGGCGACTACCTCGGCAGGGTCCGGCGAGGCGGGGCGGCGGCTCCGTCGGGTGGCGGCGACGGGCGGCGGCGGTGGGTGGTGGCGGCGACGGTCTGGACGGACGGCGGCGCGGCGAGGTGCGACGTCGGCGGCGGGGTCCGGCGGCGGAGAGGTACGGCGTCGGTGGTGGGGTCTCGGCCCGGGGCGGGGCTGGCGGCTTTTAAAGGCCGCCCGGGCGCAGTGTTCAGGTCTTACACGGCCCAGTAAGGCGGTAACCTTTTTTTTATAATTATTCTGCACAGAAAAACAAAGAAAAGGTATACTAAACTGACTCCAAAAATCCCGAAATAAATTTTTCCCGTCCTCTAAAAATAAGCCGGACAAGATGAACATTTATTTGGGCCTAAAATGCAATTTTGAAAAACGCGCATTTTTCCTAATTCAAATAAAATAGCGATAAAACTCCGAATAAAATCTCATTTGATTTTATTATTAAATCCCCAATATTTCTTTATTTTGGGAAAGTCATTTTATTCCCTCTCTCTTATTTTTATAATGGAAATATTTGAAGATAAAATAACTAAAATCAAATGATCCTTTTTTTCAAAATTTGAGAAAAACTCAAATATGAAAATAACGAAATCCCCAACTCTCTCCGTGGGTCCTTGAGTTGCGTAGAATTTCTAGGATCAAGCCAAAATGCAATAAAATATGATATGCAATGATGATCTAATGTATAACATTCCAAATTGAAAATTTGGGATGTTACAGTTTTTGAAAGGGTTGAATGTACACATATGTCAAGGCTTGCTATGCATTGGTTGTATACTTAAAGTAGTTGACTACTTACTTTGAGTAGGTATATGCCTCGCTAGCACACAAGAACAGTCAGGACCATGTACTAATCGGAGGAACAGTTGGGGCTATGTCACACCAGTCTCTTCCCACATTTGTTCTTCCAGAAGTTAACTATGTACATGTTACTAACCTGTGGCTCGCTCGCAGCCGCGCCAGGACCCATGTCTCGCTCACAGCCGCGCCAGGACCCGTGTCTCGCTCATAGCCGGACCGGCACACGTGGATCGCTGGAAGCCATGCTGGCACCCGTTGCTCAATGGCAGCGGCGCCGGCACCGGGCCAAATTTTGAAGAAACAGGCCTCGCACACCTGATCCGGCGGCAAACTTTAAAGAAACAATTCAAATCCACATGATCCATACGCAAACCTGGAAGCGTGGAGAATCAGGCCTTCCCCACCCCGCTCGGAAAATAGGATTTCAAAGTTGTTTGTTGTCTATGGAAAGAGCAAAAACCGGTCTCAGTTTTTGGTGGGAGGAATAAATCAATGGGGGAGGGATCGCCTGGTGGGGATATAGATGGGATGGTGGGAACGAACGAAGCGAAGGAACGACTTACGTACGAAGACATTAGGAGTAGAGATTTTTTAGAGAAAACTGGAATATATTCCAGTGGAGTTTAGTTTTACATCAACGAGTGACCGGGGCAGTGTGCAATATTTGTGCAGGAAAACAAAGCCGAGTTTAGATGTAGTAGATGATTGATTACAAAACAACAAAAGAATAATATACATAAGCAAACCAGTAAAACGAAAAATAATGTCACATACAGCAAAATTTTGGCAACTTGCAAAGTCTTAAATTCGAGGCAATATTATTAATACTTGACTCGTAATATAAACATAATAAAGTTCAATTGCTAACATCGAAAGATAGAGGTCTGTACAAGAACACCGAAGAGTACCAAATTATATGTAGCACAAGAGTAAATCCTCTATCATATCTAAGAGCGGACTTCAGCCTATAAGGACTTCCTTATAGACGATGTTCTTCATCGAGGTCTGTAAGGACAAGGCAGGTCTTTTTCACTTCTTTGATTTACTGCTTTGCTTCTTGCCATCCTCCTTCTCCTTCTCCTTTTCAATGAGGATCTTTATGTTTCTCTTCGCGGTGGCTCGAGACAATGCGACATAGAGTTGACCATGAGAGAACACCGGATTAGGTAGGTACATGCCAACAATCGGAATCATCTATCCTTGAGCCTTGTTAATCGTCATAGCAAAGCTAAGCCTTAGAGGAAGTTGCTTCCTCTTGAACTTGAATGGAAACATGTCGTTGTTAGACGGGCATAGGGGTATTCGAGGAAGGAAAACCCTCCTACCCGCGTGCTGTCCAATCACGATTTCTGCATCGATGGCGTTCCTCTCCAAACCTTGCACCACAAGCCTCGTCCCGTTACACAGACCATTAGCAGGATCAATGTTCCACAGAAGTATGACATGGCAGTTGAGCTTTAGTTTGATTGCATGCGCATGCAGACCATTGGGATTCAATCCATTAAGGAACTCGGGAGCGTAGTAGCCATATGGGTCGTCCTCTGCACTGTCAAAGCTATGGTAGATTACTTCTTCTCCCCAAAAACGTTCTACCATGCGTATGTTTATCTTGTCGACGTTGTCGTTTGTGGTGGAGAGGATTCCGCGAGAAGTCATGTAATTCGGATCAGACATGTTGTCACCTAGTCTCTGAAACACATGGTCAATCGGCTTCTCCTGGTCGTCACCCTCGCCCGTAGATGGCACACAAATATCTTCAGGGAGTCGTATGCTTCCTTGATCGTCAACTTTCTCGGTGCCATTGCCTACCCTTAGCAAGTAATTTGCAAACCAGGTGTCATTATGATCCCTCATGTTGGTGACGAGCCTTAGCTGTCACATACCCTTCCATAGATGCGAACTTCGGAGGGTTGCATTGATTATCTGACCCCAGGACCCCCTCATGACGACCGGAAGCACCTGCCTGATGTCCCCGCCAAACACAACAGTTTTAGCTCCAAAGGGTCGGTCCCGCCTTCCCATGATGTCACGCATGCTGTTGTCCAGTGCCTCGACCGCTTGTCACTTAGTCATGGTGGCCCCGTCCCATAGTATCAATGAGGCCATTCTCAGTAGCTTGGCGATCCAACTCTGCTTCGTGAAGGTGCATGAGGTGCCGTTGTCGTAGCTCAATGGGATCTTGAACCTTGAGTGGGCAGTCCTACCTCCAGGCATGATAGAAGCGGCGACGCCTGACGTCGCGGTAGCGATAGCAATGTTTCCTTCACTTCGAACCTTGGCGAGCAGCGCCTTGTACAGGAAGGTCTTCCCTGTACCTCCCGGGCCATAAACAATGAACACACCTATTGGAGATATGCCCTAGAGGCAATCATGTATGATGATATTTCCTATGTGTTTATGAATAAAGATAGTCCTTAGACATTATCAATCATGTGTATCAGCAACTACGTGACTTGTTTGTGGGACTATGCATTGTATGATGACTGTCCTAAAAGGTCCCTAGTCGAAAGGGTTGTGTGGACGCACAGCCGACTAGACTAGCATATGACACAGTCGATGATTCGGTCTCACTAGCCATGGAGCATTGGATGCTAACCGGATAATATGGACTTGGAAAGGTCTGGCCGGATTCGATGTAGTCGGATCCGAGTCGAGATAAGGTCCGAGTTGGACAGAGCCAACTATGAGACACAGTGATATGTCATCTCTGAGTCTCTAGTACAACATACGTTCTATGTCCTAAGACCTGAGCTGACGCATGTACTCGAGATGGTGACGGACTTGCTTTGGGCCGACCAAACGCTACTCCGTGACTGGGTAGTTACAAATGTAGGTTTCGGGTTTGTCCAGTCCCATGCTGCGAGACATGGTCGAGCAAGATGGGATTTGCCCCTCCGATCAGGAGAGAAATACTCTGGGCCCCTTGTGTGATCCGACCAGGATAATCATGGCCATGCGACAAGGATTATGAGATAATCCAGTTTGTGGTCGGTATCACTGGAACGAGAAAGAGGTCGGGCCAGCACAAGGATGACAGTCTCGCCTTGAGCCCGACAACATATATCATCAGGCAAAGGGAACAGAAGTGTGACACGTTGTACAGGTTCGCCTAACCAACTTCATAGTCTGCTTGCTAGTCGGCATGCCTTGCTAGAGGCCGCTACCAACCGTATAGGTCGGAGGTGATCCGAACTGTGACCAAGCCGACTTGAACCTAAGGTGTCGCGCGCTTAAGGGAAGGAACCTACGAGGTCGGTTCGGAGGACACTGGTCGGATGTGATCCGAGCTGGACTTGGAACGCGACTGAGTAGAATTTGGGCTTTAGGATCCGTGCAAGGCCCAAATGTTGAGCCCATGAAGGATGCCTATAAATAGTGGAGGTGTGGCACACTTATTGAGTTGATCGCTTCGGCGCTGTCACTATGGTTTGCATGTGTTGTGAATAGCCACCTCCACTCGCCACTGACTGTGTGATCGGACCTAGCAGTCCGCCGCACGGTGTTCCTCCTGCACGTGTGGATACCGTTAGAGGCGGTGCACTTGCGCCGCTCCGGCGAACTTGTACGTGGGATCGGACGACCGGCTGTTCGAGGGAGATCGGACAAGGAGGAGACGATCCACGCGTACGCGCTGCCCCAACTCTTCTTCCGCTGCACGGCACTACGCGTCTAGTGGTAATGAACTGTGATCCATCTCTCGTAGCATGTTCCTGTTGTTTTGCGTGTAGGAAAATTTTAATTTGCAGTCGACGCACCCTACTGTAGAACCCAAGAACACCCCCATCACCACCTTCAACATCAGCTAGTATCTCATCGTATGCAACCCTCTGCTCCAAGTTTAGCGACGATGTAAATTTAGTGTCATTAATGTCAAAATCGATGTTGGATTCCTCGATCACTTCTCTGGCCTCGCCCTCAGTTGGGTCGAATGCATCGTCAATGCATGGAAGAGCAAAATCAGCTATGTCTTTGCCCATGGACTGCAACATACCCCTAATGTCAAGCAACGCCATCTGTTCCACCTCAATCGGGCACGTGTGTGATCGCCGATAGTCATCAGACATAGGCTTGAAGTGCCTATCCCATAAACCACGCACATCGTCTGGCTCACAGTGCGCCAAAATTGTTGCGAAGAGCCTCCTGAGCGAACATGGCATCGCCCACTGTTGTGCCTTGTTAAGACAATCGTCGAGCGTGTTATCTTCCTCGATGAGTCCCAACCTTTCAGCATCCTCTCTAAAGCTCCCGCATAGCCTACTGTCCATGGTGAGAAAGTCCTCGTAGGATGTCTTGCCAGCATCATGGTTTAGCAGCACACGCAGATAGTATCGTTCCCCCTCGGTAGGATTGGCAGACACAATTTGACCTATCTGATAACGCTCCACCTGCTCTTTCCAATACTTCTTACCCTTCTGCCATGTGAACCTTCCAGGAAAATCCTTGCATAATATATTCCTAGCCCACGGGTGTTTTTGGTTAGCTTTGAAATACTCTGTCAACGTGGATTTGGAAGCATTCTCAGAGGTGACTACCTCCGTCAAGTGCGCTTGCTCATTGAACGCCACCCTGTGCATATTCGGGAGATGAAGAGGCAACTGTAGGACAGGCGGGTCATTGGCACACAAGGGGAAGCCACATATCCTCCACATCGCCTCTTGAGGATTAACCCACCTCGCGTCTACATATATTTTGATCTTACCAATGTTACCATCGGCGTCGGGCTGGTCGATGTTGAAAGAAGCCCTATAATGGCCCTTGTATATGTACTTGTAAAGGTATTTGACGGCCTTTATGCTGGAGAAAACCTCAACATTGATGTGGCAATTGAACATCCGCAGAAGGTAATTGTTATACGGCACAACCCATCTGTTGTCCAACATTTTACCCCGGACCTTAGCCTGCCGACCATCATCTTGATGACGATAAACTGGGTATGAGTCCTTGCCCTGTACCGTGTTTTCATTGAACATCCGCGGATATCTGCACTTGCACTCGTTCTGTTGCATGCACACATTTTTGGGGTTGAGAGCACCGCATGGTCCGTGCATCATATGTTTCACCACCAAGGCATGGAGTTTAGGATACTTCTGCTTCTTTGGGAGCTCGGCACAAATGAGTCGGCCGTACTACTCCGGAACGACAAGCTTATAGGCAGAATCCATGATCAACAAAAAGTGTGCGTGGGGGAGGCCCCTCTTCTGGAACTCGACTACATATACATATGCGACAACAACACCCAAGATATTCTTCTTTGAACAACAACTCTTTCATAGCCTCTAGCTTGCCATGGAACACACGAGCCACAAGATCAGGTCGGTCTTGCGTTGTCTGACCAGGAAACAACTCATTCGTGATCTCTTTCCAGTTAGGGTTGCATATCATGCTCAAGAAGATGTCAGGCTTCCCGTAGGTATGGACAATTTCCATGGCATCCATATGCCTCTGCTTCATGTCGCGGTCGCCACCTTGGTATGTTCTAGGGAGCACTATCCTTACTCCAACAACACTTGCGCGGGTCTCCCCAGATGTAATTGCTTCAGCAATTCCTTTATACAGGTCGGCATGGATCTTTGTCTGGTTCTTCCTGTACCATTTCGACCTACAACTCTTAATCTTGATGTACATGTCCACCCCCCATTGCTGGAGCAATCGTGCTCCACAGAGTATGGGATTGAATATCCCAAGTCGTGTCTGCAGCATGTAACAGTAGTAGTCTCTCACCGAGACACATAACCTGCTATTCCCCTCTGCAGATGGATGAGTAGTGCGGAAGTTAGAATTCTTATGAGAACTATATAATACATCAAAACGACAGAATACGCATAAGGCTTACCTGCATCCTCATCATCCATCATCATCATCATCACGTCCCCTTCTTGGTTGTTGCACAACCGGCCAAGGGACATTACGTTTAGGTAGTTTCGGGTGCCAACCGAGCTCCCCCCTTGGGTAGAAGAGTGGGTCATATGAGCCAGCCGTCACATGTATATTGTGCCTCTGGTTGTCATTCCTCCAAAGTGTAATCCTATGACCGAACCTCTTCGCTAGGTCAGTGCCCTCCACCCAAATTGCAACGACCTTAGATGACAGAGGTCTATTATACTTCCGTTGGTCTAGTCTCTGGTCAGTGTTGAGGTCTATCCTGTAATCGTCGAGGTTGTTCCTGTGCGCACACAAACTCCTAAACTGCTGGGAGTACGGGTTTTCCCTGAGTATGTGCACTAACTTTCTGACGACATCCTGGTCTAATTGCTCGGTGGCAGCCTTGTGATGGGTTAGGCCTAGGTCGTCGTCGTAGAAGTACAACTATAGATGCTCTGGACGAGATGTTGGCCCGAAGGAATGAACGTTGTGGTAGATGGTGCCATGTGCCCAGAACGTGTACACCCCAGACTTCTTGTTTGTGTATGTTTCATCGAGGCTGACGCCTAGGGTTGTGAAAGAGAAGTGTCCGTTGAAGAACCGTATGTTCTCTCAAAAATTTCTAGAGTCCGCATCAGTGCTAGACCAAATCCTCATGAGCTCCGGTTGCTTCAGCTCGATCTGCCCACTGAGATAGCAGAATCTCGGGGCCTCGCTGACAAACTTCTTGGCCTTGCAGTGGTCACCATTCATGGCATGCTTCAGGATGTGTTTGTTGGCTGGGAGGTTGGAGTACACATAGTCAAATGGATCATGGTCGTCATAGTTATTGTGACTTGAGTCTTCCAATTCATCGTGCTCCATGTCATCAGCATCTGAGCTTGCAAACAATGTTTCTAATTAGTGTGATACCCCAACATGTGGATCACGCTCAAGCGGGTGTACATACCTTCACCAGCAAACAGGTAATATTCATCGTCAAAGAGGTTGTCAGGATTGGCATTATCATTCATGAGACCATTGAGGTAAGTGTCCATGTCGTCTGCCCAGGTGCCAAACAACACAAATGAGGGTTCAGTTTCAAGGGACGCAAGGTGAGTAAGGATGGGGGTGTTACCTTCACTTTTGATCGTTTACTCCGGCGTGCTTGATGAGGTTCAGGCACCGTGTGCTTCAACTATGGTTGGTTGTCCCGTTGAGCTAATTTCTGGTATGGAGATGGACCTGACGGTTGTGGTCTTCACCCTACCTGCAATGCTTTCATTACGACGATCTAGAAGAGCCTTCCTCTCACCATGTGGTACATGCGTACATGATTTTTGCTTGCCAATTCTCTCCTGACGCTTCCTCATCGCCATACTTCCCTTGCAAACTCGCTCTCTCGTCCTATGCTGAGCTCTGTACTCATGCCTTTGCTCATCAGCTCCATTATCTGATATTGTTAGTGGATCACAGGTTAGCTGGTCGACACTTTTCAGGTGATCATCGATTTCGACTGGGTCATCATCTACAGCCCCGTCACCGAAGGTTGTACTTAGGTAGGCACCTGCAACATTTTTGAGTTGTCATAAACAACTGTTGAATGTTTACAAAATGAAAGCTGGTTACTGATGGGATAAGTACCAATGGTTTCGGTGTTTCGAATGTATGCGGGGCTCTTGGTGACAGTAGGAGCACGATCATTTTGTTCACCATGGGATTGTTGCCCAGGATCCAACATGGGGATATTATCGTCCATTGTACTGCAACAGTAGGCGGCTGCACCGATACGGAGCAAGTAAATATTTGTTTAATGCATACAAACATAAGATGTGGAGTACACAGGCGAGGAATACCGTAAGATTTGAAGGTGTGACCGCATGTGCTTGCCATAGCTGAGGTCCTTAAATCAGGATGAGGCATCGCGATGGATTCAGCACACAGGGTGTTCCGGATAGCTTTCTCCCACTGTCGGTGCTGAGCACTCATCTCCCCTTTCTGCCCTGGTGTTAAGCTATCTCGATGTTTCTGAGCCGTTTCCCGTCTTTGCGTGTTTACTTGTTACTTCTTCTTCTCATAAGCGGCTCACCTCTTTGCGTTTATAATATCTAATGTGTCTGTGTCCTTTGGTGTCTTCAGCTCATAAGCTGTTCGTCTCTCTGTGTTCAACTTATCCTTTTGTTCTTGGTACCCTTCCTCTTCTTTTTTCTTTTTGTAAGTTGCTCTTCTCCATGCGTTTACGACATCAATTTTTTTTCCGTTGATAATGTCCCTTTACGTTGGCCCTCACGGCCCCTCGTAGCTGGACTTGTTGTTGTAGGTCTATACACATTAGCATCCGAACTAGAACAATCAAGTTCAAAGCTCTCATGGTTGACTCGAGGTACAACAGTAGTACTCCCTCCGTCCCAAAATAAATGACTCAACTTTGTACTTATTTTAGTACAAAGTTAGTACAAACTTGAGTCACTTATTTTGGGACGGAGGGAGTAGTATTTACCTCTACAATCATGCACCATCCTGACTGTAATATATTAATTATATACCAAACCAGATTACAAGCAAGTGGTCACTGAGGTGGATTAAATTTTTGTTTGGATTTTTGTAGAAAATCAAAGGAGGTGTGAGTTTGGAAGTAATACCTGGACTACCTATGGGGAGTTCTATGGTTGACACAGAGGGGATTGTTGCTTCATGTATAATCAGGCAGCTCAATGGTTGTGGGTCAGATGCAATGGCTTGTGAAAGGGATTGTTCGAATTAGTAAACATGCAATATGAAAGGCATTTAAAGATTGTCGAGGAGTTATACCTAGACTCCCTTTGGGTAGTTCAATGCTTGAGGGCGATGGGGTTGGTGCTTCGTGAATAAACAGTCTGCTTGATGGTTGTGGGCCAGATCGGTTGTCTTGCCAAAGGGACTTTGCTAATTAGTAAGAAACAATATTGAAGGCGAATTACTAAAAACATTACACAAATTCCATATAACTGGACCCTCTTTGGGGAGTATATTAACATTGGTGTCTTCACCAAGAGCGTGTCAGAGGCCATTTGTCGCATCCATCTATCGCTGTCGGTCTTCTTGCTGTTTCTTCTTCTGATAAGATTCTCGTCTCTTTGTGTTCAACTTATCATTTTGTTCTTGGTACCCTTGCTCCTGCTTTTTCTTCTTATAAGGTCCCTTTCTTCCTTTGATAAGGTCCCTTTACGTTGGCCAGCACGGCCCCTCGTAGCTCCATTTGTTGTTGTAGGTATACACACATTAGCATCCGATTTTGAACAGTAATAGTATTTATGGATAAAATCATGCACCATCAGGGTTGCAATATATTAATTAAATACCAAACCAGATTACTTGCAACAATCCCCTCTGATGGATTAATTTTACCGCTTCATTATATTTAGAAATTCGAAGCAGGTGTGTGTTCGGAAGTTATACCTGGACTACCTTTGTGGTGTTCTATGGTTGAAGCAGAGGGGATTGGTGCTTCATGTATAATCAGGCTGCTCGATGCAGAGGGAATTGTTCAAATTAGTAATCACCAATATCAAAGGCATTTAAATATTGTTGATGAGTTATACCTGGACTCCCTTTCGGGAGTTCTAAGGTCGAGGGAGATGGGACATCTGCTTCACGAATAAACAAGCCGCTCGATGGTTGTGGGCCAGCTACAATGGCTTGTGAAAGGGATTGTTCAGATTAGTAATTTAGCAATCACCAAATAGCAATCAATTATCAATTCAGTATACCTGGACCCTCTTTGGGGAGTCTATCAACATTGGTGATGTCACCAAGAGGTTGTCGGAGCCCAGTTGTCGCCTCCATTTGTCGCTGTTGGTGTTGCTTAGCAAGATTCACCCTTTCACAATGAGAACCAAACAGGGTCAAGTCGTTTGAGGACATCACTATCATAGACAATTGTCATTGGCAAAGCAGATCAATAAGTACCATATAATATATCTAATGCACTTTAATCTACACTGAACAGAAGTAAAGTAAGTTCTTGGCATGTTTGGTACAATAATGCCTTCTCTTCAGTTTTTCCGTCCAATAACCATCATTGTCATCTAATGCATTGCTTCCTACAGGTTCCGTAAAATGGAAGCGGGTAGAGTTCTTGTCCTGCACAAAGGAAGGTAACTAACATTCTTGTATTATCTTGATATCTGCATGATTTTGGTGGAAGCAACAGAACATTTTGAAATGCATTGAGTTGTGCAATGGATTAACTACTTTGATTCAAGTTTTGTTCTTCCTAGGCTGGTCGAGATTAAGAAAAGCAAAAAAAGGAGAGTAGAAGAAATCACACAGAAAAGCATAGTCAGGAGACAAAATGAAAATGTTGATTTGGCCTGGCAGCATCATCTCGTCCTCCATTTGTAGTAATATTTCTCGGACACAAATCTTATTTCTCATACGCCACTGACTTGACAAACTTTCTTGGAGTTTTGGCTCCAGGGAGCATATACTCCCTGGTGAACAGTAAATACAAAACAAAATCCTAAAGATGGATCTTGTTTTGTAAACACAATAATTTTTCAAAATTCTGAAGTTTTTTTGAAGACCTTCATGTTAGTGTAGCAAGCGTGCTTGCCAATTATTTCGGTCTACTCCTTGCTCTTGCTTTGGTGTCATCACTCTACTTCTCTCCATACTGTTTCACCCTGACATGAAAAGCTAGTTCTTATTATCCATGTCATTTATTTTTGTATGCATTGGTAACGCTCATATGTATATATGTGCTCCTCAAATATTTGGATTTTGAACTACCAGACCATTCAAATAAATGCACGGACTCTTACCTAAATATAAATAAATGGCAGGGATAGTTCCATCAGTACATGCTTGAGGAACACAATGTTTGACCACCAAGATAGGTTTGTGCCAAATACTGATTTGTGACAAGTATATATACAAACTGAAGATAGTTCCATCAATATATATATAGAAACTGAAGACAATTAGCTAAGTGCATATAAGTGCATACTTGATTCCATACCAATTATCTACCATAGTTATTTTAAGAAGCTCTTGATAATTAAAAAAGGGAACACTATGGAGCTAATCTGAAACCGCACAATCATATTCATACTGCTATTATTCTGATAGCATAGCTTGTTGAATAGAAATCATGTATAAAACAAATTATCCTCTTTGAGCCATGTTTTTGGTACTGGTTACTTCGGTAGAACGTCAGAAAAATTATAGCCGGGGTTAGGATACCTCTCGAGAAGTAGTGACATGGCTTGACGCAGTAAGTTTTTGAAAGGGTTGAATTTATACATATGTCAAGGCTTGCTATGCATTGGTTGTATACTTAAAGCAGTTGACTACTTACTTTGAACAGGTATATGCCTTGCTAGCACACAAGAACAGTCAGGACCATGTACTAATCGGACGAACAGTTAGGGCTATGTCACACCAGTCTCTTCTCGCATTAGTTCTTCCAGAAGTAAATTGTGTACATGTTACTAACCTATGGCTCGCTCGCAGCCGCGCCGGGACCCGTGTCTCGCTTGCAGCCGCGTCGGCACCCGTGGATCGCTGGCAGCCGCGTCGGCACCCGTGGCTCGCTGGCAGCCGCACTGGCACGGGGGCAAATTTTGAAGAAACAGGCCTCACACACCTGATCCGATGAACTTTGAAGAAACAGTTCAAATCCACATGATCCGAACTCAAACCTAGAAGTGTGGAGAATCAGGCCTTGCCTGCC
Organism: Triticum dicoccoides; assembly: GCF_002162155.2. Lineage (NCBI taxonomy): Eukaryota > Viridiplantae > Streptophyta > Magnoliopsida > Poales > Poaceae > Triticum > Triticum dicoccoides. Next base: position 278,928,773 of record NC_041381.1, read on the forward strand.
CCGCTCGGAAGATAGGATTTGAAAATAGTTTGTTGTCTATGGAAAGAGCAAAAACAATTGATTAAACTGTTGTTTATGGAAGCTTCTCATTAAGGAATTTTTTGATATAATTCCATTTGAATTGATTTGATTGGTGTCGTAAATGGAAGGGAAGGATGGAAGGTTTGTTGTTTTATATGGAAGGGGATGGAACGTTTGGATTGGTTCTTGTGATGCATGAATGAAAACCGGTCTCGATTTTCGGTCGGAGGAAAAAATCGGTGGGGGGAGGGATCGCCTGGTGGGGAGATCAATGGGACGGTGGGAACGAACAAAGCGAACGAACGACTTACGTACTGAGACATTAGGGGTAGAGATTGGTAGCATACCATAGCATTATAATCAAGAAAAGCAGGTGGTAACTCAATGTCATTCCCCCTTATGGGTACCCCAAGATAATTAGCTAAACGGATGGCATAAATCCCACCAAAGAGATCTCCATCTTACACATTAAGGTGTAACCTTCTCTCAATAATAGCCACCAAGTTATATCGTTTATCACCCGTTATCACACACTTGAGGATACTAAGATCCGATGCACAAAGGTGGCTATGATCATGTTTACCATTAATGCATCTACCTATAAAGAGAGAAAAATAATATATGGCAGGAAAGTGAATGCTCCCTATGGTAGCTTGTGTAATACTTCTAGTTTCTCCCACAGTGATGCTAGCAAGGAAGTCATTATATTCAGTTTTGTGAGGCTCACTAAGAATGCTCCATTGTGGGATTTTGCATGCATCATTAAAATCTTCAAGGTCCATGGTATATGATTTATCATAAAGATCAAATAAAATGGTATGAGTATTGCGCTGGGATGTAAATTGAAATCTGCATACAAATGAATCAGTTAGTTGCTAGTACTAACGACCACTTATCTGAAACAAAGTTCTCAAGTTCAACATTTTGTACGTACACATCAAACTCCTCCTTGAAAACTGCATGAACCATGAATTGATCCGACGACCATTCACAAGGCCGTACTTGAGCTTCCCTTGGTGGTTCAAGATCCGGCACACGTATTGCGAGCCTTGGGGCTTGCTTCCTTGAGGAACCACCTTGGTATATTTTCCTAAACATTTTTCTTCCTCCGATAATTTCTGAATTTTTTAGTGACTCAAAATAAAATTGAACCAAACTCAACAAGATTGATAGCAACTACCCCTACAAGTGTCTAGAGGCTATATCATGCATCAAAACTACTTTGGACCATATAAATTTGACATGCAAGCTCAAGAACAGGGTCACCACAACAGCAAAAATTTGCAATATATAAAGCACTAGAACAAAAACTAATTGGACCATTGGAAGAGTCACATACCGAAGAACAATCCCCCAAAACAGTTTTGCAAATGGAGCTTTGCACAAGGAGATCGAAAATGGCAGCAAGATGAGCTAGAACACGGGTATGAGCAATGGGATGATTTTTTCTGGAGGAAGACGAAGTGGATGGGTGCTGGAATAAGTGAGGGGGACCCACATGGGACCCACAAGGCAGGGGACGCGCCCAGGGGGTAGGGCGTGCCCTCCACCCTTGTGGTCCACTGATGCAGCCCCCTGGTGTGTTCTCAGTGCCAAAAATTCTAAAATATTCTATAAAAATCATGCTAATTTTTCAGGGCATTTGTAGAACTTTTATTTTTGGGACATTTTTTATTGCATGGAAAATTCAGAAAACAGACAGATAATACTATTTTTGCTTTATTTAGTCTGAATAATAGAAAGTAAAAAGTATGTACAGAAGGTTGTGCTTTCTAAATTCATCCATCTCATGGTCCTCAAAACGAATCCATTAACAAGGTTGATCAAGTCTTATTAACAAACTTCTTTCGAATAACATGAAACCGGAGAATTTTTGAATAACACTAGGTTACCTCAACAAGGATATGCATGTCCCCAACAATAAGAATATCATATTTCTTTTTGACAGTAGGAAGAGGGAATTCAAAACCTCCAATAGCACTAGTTGAAAATTTTCCAATAGAATTGATGCTATTCACTTGAGGTTGTTTCTTCGGAAAGTGTACAGTATGCTCATACCATTAAGATGAAAAGTGACATTGCCCTTGTTGCAATAAATAACAGCCCCTGCAGTATTCAAAAAGGGTCTACATACTGTCGTCCTCAGGAATATCAAGAATAACAAAGTCCGTTAAGATAGTAACATTTGCAACCACGACAGGCACATCCTCACAAATACCGATGGGTATAGCTGTTGATATAATGGCCATTTGCAAAGAGATTTAGTAGGTGTCAACTTATTCAATTCAAGTCTACGATATAAGGAGAAAGGCATAACACTGACACCGGCTCCAAGATCACATAAAGCAGTTTTAAAATAGTTTCTTTTAATAGAGCATGGTATAGTTGGTATTTCTAGGTCTCCTAGTTTCTTTGGTATTCCACCCTTAAAAGTGTAATTAGCAAGCATGGTGGAAATTTCAGCTTTCGGTATCTTTCTTTTATTTGTAACAACATCTTTCATATACTTAGCATAAGGGGACATTTTCAGAATATCAGTCAAACGCATACGCAAAAAGACAGGTCTAAGCATTTCAATAAAGGGCTCAAAATCCTCATCATCCTTTTTCTTAGATGGTTTAGGAGGAAAGGGCATGGGTTTCTGAACCCATGGTTCTCTCTCTTTACCATGTTTCCAAGCAAGGAAGTCTCTCTTTTCATAACGTTTATTCTTAGGTTGTGGGTTATCAAGACCAACAACAGGTTCAATCTCCACATCATTATCATTGCTAGGTTGAGCATCAACATGAACATCATCATTAACATTATCAGTAGGTTCATGTTGATTACCAGATTGTGTCTCAGCATCAGAAATAGAAATATCATTTGGATTCTCAGGTGTATCTATAATAGGTTCACTAGAAGCATGCAAAGTCCTATCAGTTTTCTTTTTCTTTTTATTATGACTAGGTGCATCGGTATTAATTCTCTGGGAATCTTGCTCAACTCTCTTAGGATGGCCCTCAGGATACAAAGGTTCCTGGGACATTTTACCACCTCTAGTCATAACCATAACAACATTATGATTATTCTTACTATTCAACTCATTGAGCAAATCATCCTGTGCCTTAAGTACTTGTTCTACTTGAGTTTTCACCATGGAAGCACGCTTACTAATAATCTTAAGATCACTAATAGTTCTACTCATATAATAATCCAAGCACTCAAACATGTAAGCATTAAGTTTCAATTGTCTACTAACATAAGCATTGAAAATTTCTTGTTTCATAATAGAATTATCAAACTCATCCAAGCATTGACTAACAGACTTATTATGAGGAATATCACCTTCATCAAATCTATAGAGAGAATTTACCTCTACTACCTGTGTCGGGTTATCAAGACCATGTATTTCTTTAATAGGTGGTAAAGTCTTAACATCTTCAGCCTTAATACCTTTTTCTTTCATAGATTTCTTTGCCTCTTGCATATCTTCAGGACTGAGAAATAGAATACCTCTTTTCTTCGGTGTTGGCTTAGGAGTTGGTTCATGAAGTGTCCAATCATTATCATTACTCAATATATTATTCAATAGCAATTCACATTGCTCAATAGTTTGTTCCCTGAAAACACAACCAGCACAACTATGTAGGTGGTCCCTAGAAGCATCGCTTAGTCCATTATAAAAGATATCAAGTATTTCATTTTTCTTGAGAAGATGATCAGGAAAAGCACTAAGTAATTGGAGAAGCCTCCCCCAAGCTTGTGGGAGACTCTCTTCTTTAATTTGCACAAAGTTAAGTATTTCCTTTAAAGCATCTTGTTTCTTATGAGCAGGGAAATATTTTTCAGAGAAGTAGTAAATCATATCCTGGGGACTACGCACACAACCAGGAGCAAGAGAATTAAACCATAACTTAGCATGACCTTTTAACGGAAAAGGAAACAATTTAAGAATATAGTAATAACGAATTTTTTCCCCAGGAGAAAATAGGGTGGCTATATCATTCAATTTAGTAAGATGTGCCACAACAGTTTCAGATTCATAACCATGGAGAGGACTAGATTCAACCAAATTAATTAACTCAGGATCGACAGAGAATTCATAATCCTTATCAGTAACAAAGATAGGTGAAGTAGCAAACTTAGGATCATATTGCATTCTAGCATTCAAAGATTTTTCTTTCCACTTGCATAAGAATTTCTTAAGATCATATCTATCCTTACATGCAAGAAAGTCCCTAGCTACCTCTCCATCCAGAACATAACCCTCACGCATAACAAGAAGTTCATACCTTGGAGAGCTAGTCTGATCAGGTGTTTCAAAGTTTTTAGTTTGAATAATTTCATCAGTTTTAGAAATATCATCATCTTCAGCATAATCAATAGTTCTAACTCTAGCAAGATGTTCATCAAGTAATTCTCCCAGTAGCATAGGTTTATCAAGAAAAGTAGTAGCATCATAAGCCTCATTCATAGCATAAGTAGCATCATCAATAACATGCGACATATCAGAATCAATAGCAGGTGTAGGTGTCGCAAGCATACTCAAAACAGAAGGTGAATCAAGTGCAGAGCTATATGGCAGTTCCTTACCTCCCCTCGTAGTAGAGGGATATATCTTGGTTTTGGTATCTTCCAAATTCTTCATAGTGATCAACAGATATAAATCCCAAGTGACTTAGAGAATAGATCTATGCTCCCCGACAATGATGCCAGAAAAAGGTCTTGATAACCCACAAGTATAGGGGATTGCAACAGTTTTCGAGTTATTCAACCCAAATTTATTGATACGACACAAGGGGATCCAAAGAATATTCTCAAGTATTAGTAGTTGAGTTGCCAATTCAACCACACCTGAAAGACTTAATATCTGCATCAAAGTATTTAGTAGCAAAGTAGTATGGAAGTGACAATAACGGGGTCAAAAGTAACAGTAGCAGTTTTGTAGCAATTGTAACAATGGCAATGGCAAAGTAACTGATCAAAGATCAATATGTGAAAAGCTCATAGGAAATGGATTAGTGATGGATAATTATGTCGGATGGCATTCATCATGCAACAGCTATAACCTAGGGTGACATAGAACTAGCTCCAATTCATCAATATAATGTAGGCATGTATTCCGAGTATAGTCAAACGTGCTTATGGAAAAGAACTTGCATGACATCTTTTGTCTACCCTCCCGTGGTAGCAGGGTCCTAATGGAAACTAAAGATATTAAGGCATCCTTTTAATAGAGAATTGGACCAAAGCTTTAGCACTTAGTGAATACATGAACTCCTCAAACCGCGGTAATCACCGGAAATAATCCCAATTATTGTCACCTTGGGGTATGCGGATCATAACACGTAATAGGTGTCTACAACTTGCAAGATCATATCAAGAACACAAATATATTCATGGAAACATAAAGGGTTCAAATCTGAATTCATGGCACTCGGGCCTTAGTGACAAGCATTAAGCATAGCAAAGTCATAGCAACATCAATCTCAGAACATAGTGGATACTAGGGATCAAACCCTAACAAAACTACATATATTACATGATAAATCTCATCCAACCCATCACCGTCCAGCAAGCCTACGATGTAATTACTCATGCACGATGGTCAACATGATGAAATTGGTGATGGAGGAAGTTGGTGATGATGATGGCGACGGATCCCCCTCTTTGGAGCCCCGAACGGACTCCAAATCAGCCTCCCGATGAAGAACATGAGGCGACGACGGCTCCGTATCGTAAAATGTGATGAATCCTTCTCTCTGATTTTTTTCTCTCCCCGAAAGTGAATATATGGAGTTGGAGTTGAGGTCGGTGGAGGTTCAGGGCACCCACAAGGTAGGGGGCGCGCCCTCCACCCTTGTGGACAGCCGGTGGGTCCCCTCTGGTAGATTCTTTCGCCAATATTTTTTTATTTATTCTAGAAATATTCTCCGTAAATTTTCAGGTCATTCAGAGAACTTTTATTTCTGCACAAAAATAACACCAAGGCAATTCTACTAAAAACTGCGTCAGTCCGGGTTAGTTCCATTCAAATCATGCAAATTAGAGTCCAAAACAAGGGCAAAGGAGTTTGGAAAAGTAGATACGATGGATACGTATCCGCCTCCCATCTACTCAAAGACTCTGTCCTGATTTGTAGGTGTAGCGACCCTACCCGGTAAGAGTCGAAGTCTTTGTGCTTACCGTGCTAGTCCCTGGATGGACTTGCTAGCACACACAATACTTGATGAAATAACATAAATAACACACATCTCTTTATTACATCGATAGTCCAGGAGCAATACAATTATTACGAAAATAGGGCATCATGCCAAATAATCAATACTGCGAAAACAAGGTAGTAAATGAGTCCAACTCCACGAGAAAGGTTGAGTGTACAACATTGACCTATCACACCTTAATCCTTGTTGGATATATCTGCAACGTGATTAGTTGCAGCTGTCGGTGTCAAAACCGGCGGATCTTGGGTAGGGGGTCCCGATCTGTGCGTCAAGGCTGATGGTAACAGGAAGCAAGGGACACAGATGTTTACCCAGGTTCGGGCCCTCTCGATGGAGGTAAAACCCTACTTCCTGCTTGATTAATATTGATGATATGGGTAGTACAAGAGTAGATCTACCACGATATCGTAGAGGCTAAACCCTAGGAGCTAGCCTATGATGGTATGATTGTAATTGTGATCGGCCTTCTAAGGACCAACCTCTCCGATTTATATAGACACCGGAGAGGGCTAGGGTTTACATGGAGTCGGTTACAAGGAAGGAAATATAATATCCGGATTGCCAACCTTGCCTTCCACCCCAAGGAGAGTCCCATCCGGACACGGGCTGAAGTCTTGAGTCTTGTATCTTCATGCTTCAATAGTCCGGACATTGTACACAATCCGGTTGTCCGGATACCCCCTAATCAAGGACTCCCTCAGTAGCCCCTGAACCAGGCTTCAATGACGATGAGTCCGGCGTGCAGTATTGTCTTCGGCATTGCAAGGCGGGTTCCTCCATCGAATACTCCAAAGTAATCATCGAACACTTAGACCGTGTCCGGATATGGGAGATGATCTTCATATGCCACCGTAGAGAGAATGATATTTTACAAATGCAATCTGCTGACAACCTTTTCTGATGACGTGACATGTTATTATGGTCAGATCATTATTTGAGCCGTTTTCCCACAACCAACTACAACGCATATTACGAGGCGGTTTCTGTGACACGTCTTGTCAAAGAAGAGATTGTGTCCCCTTATTACGGGATTCTCATCAATACGGGTATGGGTAATCTCACCACGCCATTAATCGTGGCGCTTGGGAAACAAGCGATTCCCAACGGGCAAGTGGGGAGGCGCACCGCTTTTGGTGCCTCTATAAAGGGATAAGATTCCCCCATTTTCACCCACGCCTTCTTCCTCCTTTGCCCACTCTTGCCCCCTCGAGCTCCAGCACCCAAGCCCAAGTCTTCCCCGCATAGCTGAACATGTCCGGAGCAGGAGGCAAGTGGGTCACTTCCACCGTCAAGGAGAAGCACATCGCAAATCTTCGAGCGGCCGGATACTTGGCCGTGGACATAGCGCACCGTCTACCAGATGCCGGGCAGGTCATTCCGACCCCAGGACCCCATGAGAGGGTCGTATTCGTCGCCCACTTCGTCCGTGGACTGGGATTTCCACTCCATCCCTTCGTTCACGGGCTCATGTTCTACTACAGGCTAGATTTCCATGATCTAGCCCCGAATTTCGTCCTCAACATCTCGGCGTTCATCGTCGTGTGCGAGGCCTTCCTCCGCATCCGGCCTCACTTCGGCCTATGGCTGCAAACTTTCTGCGTGAAGCCGAAGGTGGTAAACGGCCAGCAAGCGGAGTGCGAAGGGGCCATGGTGGGAAGAATGCCCAACGTCACATGGCTCGACGGCTCCTTTGCGGAGACCGTAAAAGGATGGCAATCGGGGTGGTTCTACATCACCGAGCCGCGGGGTGCCAACTGGGCAGCGGCCCCCAAGTTCCGATCCGGAGCCCCCATGCGGCTCACCTGCTGGGAGAAGAAGGGCCTATCCTGGGGCGATTCCACGGAGCTGGCCAGACTCCAAACATGCGTCAAAAGCATGAAGGACAAGAACATCAAGCTTGTCAACGTGATCCAGGTCATGCTCGTTCGCCGGATCCTGCCCTGCCAAAAGCGGGCAGTCAATATGTGGGAGTTCGTCCCAACCGAGCACCAGACGCTCAAGAGGCTCTACGACATGACGCACAAAGGCGCATGGAAGGTGCTGTTCAAGGCCTCCGAAGTACCTCCTCCCACATCCGAGGACCGTGGGCATCATGACACCGCGGGCTCCTAGGCCGGTGATTTCTTAGACTGACACCGGACCCAGTTCTTCCCGATATATTCATGGGAGTTCCTTAAGTAGTTGTGCATATTTGCTTCAGGATTACGTGGAGACAACGGAGCAGGTTTACTGCCCGGCTCTGCTGCCAGAAGGCCCAGCAGATGCTCTCCTGACGGAGATGCTGGTGATGAGGACATCAATACCATTGTTACACCCACAGCCCCGTCTGCTATACATACTGGACCAATTACTAGAGCTTGCACACGCCAACTAAATTACCAGGTACTTTCGTTCTTGGTAATGATTCTAATGTTCATGAGAATATAATGCTGCCTAAATTGGATACATTTGTTTTGCTTACAAATGAAGGGCCTAGCTTGGAGAAGGATGAACATTGGAGCAAGAGCAAGCATGGAGATGATGGCATGCGCAAGGGGAACAAGAACGAAGTTACAAGTGATGATTTCAGGACTTTGAAGCCACCATAATGGGTGCATGAAGCCTTGGACGAAATATACAAGATCCCACTTCATAAATTTCGTCCCGAGGCTATTCTAGGTGCCGCGTCACCTTATTATTGGGCCAGGCCCATGTAATTTCAAAACACATAAGTATAGGCTATTTTTAGAGTCCGTATGTGTGGGGAAACAATAGATAGGGTTGATTTCGGACCCCTCCACCAAGGGCCACGAAATTCCCCCCTCTTCCTCCATATATACAGCCCTTATTGCATCGTTTAGACTTTGGGTTTTGTTTAGATTAAAGTTCGCCATAGCTGCAACTTCGCGTACTTCGTTTGTGTTCAACGACCAGACAAAGGCGTCACAGAACCCCACCTTGATCAATAAAGCTTTCCTCTTATATTCGCAATATCCAGATTGCAATCTTAGTTTCTTGCTTGTTCTTTGTTTGCCTGCAGGAAACAGACCTTCGTGGTCAGGTTGATCATGCTCCGGTGTGGTCAATAATCTCTCGGAGTTGGTTTAGCGATTGCTAAGGCATGACGTCCTCGCACGTTCGTAGTCGGATCGTCAAAGTCGACTTCCTCCAAAATGATAGCCACCATCTCATCGAAAGACGGGACACCTTAGCCTCTATCAAGTGGTATCAGATTTCCAGGTTGCTCGGTGAGATTTTATAGTTTTTCGTAGTTTAGATCGAGTATGTTCTTCATACCTATAGTCCACGAAAAAGCCAAAAAAATAAATAGGGTTAGTTCATCCTATCCGAACCAGTGTGAGCCTTTGCATAGTCTTCTCAGTATTTTGCTTTGTTGAATTTGCGGTTGCATCGTCGCGTCAAGTTGCTGGTCTTAGCGTCTAGTCTTTTAGAGTTTCGAGTTTTGGTCATAAGTTGTCACGCCGCCACCGCACCATCATCATCGCCCCTGCCACCTACCACCACCTCTCCGAATCCGTATCCATATACCACCACCAATCCGTATCCATATACCATCACCGATCCATATACTATACTACCACCGCTGCCATATACCACCACCGCTGCCATATACCACAACCATATATCCACCACCAATCCGAGTTCCTTGCATATTAGGTTTGTTCTCGAGATCCATCTAATTTCCGATTCGTGTTTCCTTGCCTGAGTAGGTTTCGAAAAAAAAACGAGTCTGGAGACCCCCGGGTAGTTTTTAGGCCAAAATTTCGGTGACCGAAAATATTTTTTCCCTATCCTATTTTTAGGTCCCAGGGAGTGTTTTGAGACACTCGCCATCATAGTGATTTTTTTGTCGCACTTTTTCGTCGTCCCTGCCCTGATTTCCGAAAAAAAATTGTCAAAAAAATTCCGTGCCCATCCTGTCAGTTTGACCTAGGAAGAGTTTTGAGACACTCGCCATTATAGTGATTTTTCGCCAAAAAAAAGAGGAGCGCAAAAAAAAAGCAGAGCGCAAAAAAAAGAGCGAAAAAAAGTATTCCAGATTGTGCTTCTCCCTTATTTACGTGCAGCGCCGTGATTTTGTTAGTGTTCTAGGCTCGCGTCTCTAGCACGGTCTAGCCTAGGACCAACACAGTACTGTTGTTGAGCGTTTATTCAACTTTGCATCTCTGAATTGATTATTGCTGACCCTTTATGCTACCATATTATAAGCCTTCCCAGCTCCACATACATATACGTCGTGCGTTTGACTCTCCCTGTTAATCGCTCTATCCAAGCTTTGAGAGTTTTGACTACAACGGTTGCCGATCACCGCCTGTTGCTGGTTAAGAACTGGTAAGAATTTGAGATTTGCTTGACGGATTTGTGACACCCACCACCACCTCTTGTTAGTAGTCTGTAGGATCATATTCTTGTGTGTTTCTATTGCTGCTAACCATGCCAGGATCACAAGCCGACGAGACTGACTAGGAGAACATGACGAATAAGGAGTTGCATGATAAATTTCAGCAAATGATGAGTGGACAGGTGCAAGATGTGCTAAACAGATTTGAAGAGGCCATGGAGAAGATAGATGGCATGGAGAAGACGTTCGAAACAAAGCTCGATAACAAGTTTAATGAATTGCTCGTGCGTCTTCCACCACCACCACCCGCTGCACCTAACGCACCTCTACAACAACAACAACAACAACACCAACGACTACCTCCACGTCGCGAAACAACCCTCCACCGAGCGAGCCGTGTCCCTCTTGCATTTGGCCAAACTGTTGGTGCTGCTGTTGATACTTCTGTGGCTCCTCCTGCTGATGCGGAGGAGGATGATTATGTGGGAGATTACGAGGATGAGGTTGATCAAAATCATAACTATGTGCAACCACCTGCACCACAACCACCAGGTCGTCCACATGCAAATAATCACAATGGTAGGGCTCTCCCTCAGGTACGAGATCATGACCATCTTCCTAAACTGAAATTGAATATTCCACCATTTGAGGGTAGATATGTTCCTGATATATATCTTACTTGGGAGTTAGAAACTGAACAACGATTTACATGTTTACAATATCCTGAGGAGAGATGGGTTGCCGCTGCTGTTTGTGCTTTCACTAGTTTTGCATGTGTATGGTGGTCTGAACATTGTAGATTATATCCTATTCCAACTACTTGGGCTGCTTTGAAAACTGCTAGGCGTACTCATTGGGTTCCACCATATTATCAACGTGAATTGCTTCAAAAATTGCAGCGCTTAAGACAAGGGAAAAATTCTGTAGAAGAATATTATCAGGAATTACAAACTGGCATGATTAGATGTGGTATTGTTGAGGAGAATGAAGCTATGCTTGCACGTTTTATGGGTGGATAAAATAGACAGATTCTGACCATTCTAGAGTATAAGGAGTATACTAATATCACTCATTTATTCCATCTTGCTTGTAAAGCTGAACGTGAAGTGCAGGATCGGCAAGCATTGTCGCGAACTAACTTTTCTGCAGGCCGACCTTCATCATGGACACCGCGTGCATCTTATACTTCAACTGCACCAGCACCTCCATCAGGTGCCACCTCCAGCCGTGATACAAGAAAGCAGGCACAACCACCATTATCTGCCAAGAGCGCACCTGCCGGGCCTCCACAGAGTTCTTCTTCTTCCATGGCATCAACAGGGCACACAAGTGACATTATTTGTCGTCATTGTAAGGGAAGAAGTCATTAGGCGAGAGAATGCAAATCTCAACGTGTGATGATTGCTACTGAGGATGGTGGGTATGAGTCCGCTAGTGACTATGATGAGGAGACTTTGGCTCTTATTACACGTGAAGAACATGGTGGAGATGATTCTGATCATGAGACGCAATACATGGCTCCTGAAGACGCTGACATGTATGAATGTTTAGTTGCTCAACGTGTTTTGAGTGTGCAGGTCACACAAGCTGAGCAAAATCAGAGGCACAATTTGTTCCATACAAAGGGAGTTGTGAAGGAACATTCTATGCGCATCATCATAGACGGAGGGAGCTGCAACAACTTGGCTAGCATGGAGATGGTGGAGAAGCTATTTCTCACCACAAGACCACATCCACATCCTTACTACATCCAATGGTTCAACAACAGCGGCAAGGTTAAGGTAACATGTACTGTTCGTGTGCATTTTAGTATCTCTACATATGCTGATTATGTTGATTGTGATGTGGTACCTATGCAAGCATGTTCCTTATTACTTGGTCGTCCATGGCAATTTGATAAAAATTCTATACACCATGGTAGAAACAATCAATATACTCTTGTTCATAAGGATAAAAATATTACTTTGCTCCCTATGACTCCTGATTCCATCTTGAAAGATGATATTAATAGAGCTAATAAAGCAAAACAGGAGAAAAATAAGAGTGAAAATCAGATTGTGGCAAAAGAATTTTAGCAACAAATGAAGCCTAATAATAAACCATCTAGTGTTGCTTCTGAAATTAAATTGAAAAGTGCATGTTTACTTGCCACTAAATCCGATATTGATGAGCTAGATTTTAGCAAATCTGTTTGCTATGCTTTTGTGTGCAAAGAGGCATTATTTTCATTCGAGGAGTTCGCTGAGGTCTTCCCACAAGACGTGCCACCGGGATTACCACCTATTCGAGGGATTGAACATCAAATTGACTTAATTACCGGTGCATCATTACCCAACCGTGCACCATACCGTACCAATCCAGAGGAGACGAAGGAGATTATGCGTCAAGTATAGGAGCTGCTCGACAAAGGTTATATATGCAAATCCCTTAGTCCTTGTGCTGTTCCTATTATTCTAGTGCCGAAAAAGGATGGTACATCACGTATGTGTGTTGATTGTAGAGGCATTATGATGTAGGGTAGAACCCTAGGAAGGACCTTTTCACACTTGGAGGGGGGAAAAAGGAGAGAAATCACAAGAACAACAAGAACACAAGGATGAACACAAAGAGACAATCACTCCAACAATTCCCGATTACACATCCACTAGAGTAACAACACAAGATCCACAAGTCTCAAACACAATCAAAGGAAAGATACAATGGCAAAGTTCATCCCAAATCCAAAGGAAGATGGGTCTTGGTGGTAGTCTTCTCCCAATGGAGGTCTTGAAATTCTCAAGGATTCTTCCCTAGGGGGTCTTGATCCTCAAAGAGGGAAGGTAATGGAGCAAAGCTCACCAAGATCTCATCTAATACTTTGCTAACCCTAAACATGGCCCTAGGTACGAAATATATAGGCTTGGGGTCGAAGGAGAAGGAGTGGAACCAAAGAAGCCATCTCAGCCATCCATCCCTGGGAGGCCCGTGCGCACGGGGTAAGTTGGGCCCGTGCGCACGGGGGTCCTGTGGGCATGTTACAAGCCCGTGCGCACGGGGTGCTCCAGCGCCGGTTTCCTGTGTAGCCCATGGGCACGGGGTCTCGGGGGCCCGTGCGCACGGGGTCGCCTGGGACTTGCTGTTTTGCTGCTGTTGCACTCCGTCTTGATCCGTACGGCCTTGGGGTGGTTCTGCTTCTCCTTGGGAATGCTCCTGAGCTTCTTGGTGATGTTCCACTTCATACCTAAGGAGGCATAGCATATTTTGGTGAGGTAGTAGACATGTTCCATTTGTGTCCATATGCAAGTCTAGTAGGAAGGAGTTCACCTCGGTTTTCAAAGCACATGCTCTAGCTCTTGTCATGGGTCCTTGTGGGATTGGATGTGTCGATGTAGAGTCCATGGGGATGATGGAAGGATGCTCCGCATCATCTCCCCTCCCTTGGGGATGATCCGACCTCGGATCAAAATCTTCATCACCATGGAAAGGCGAGAGGTCTTTGACGTTGAAGATGTCGCTCACGTTGTACTTGTCTCGTGGGAGTTCAATCTTGTAGGCGTTGTCGTTGTAGCGTGCTAGCACCTTGAATGGTCCATCGGCTCGAGGTAGTAGTTTGGACTTGCGTTCGTTGGCGAAGCGGTCCTTGCGAAGGTGTAGCCACACGAGATCAGCTATGTTGAAGATCATTGGTTGTTTGTTGACGTTGAGCTTGGTCGCTAGTCGATGTACTTGGTGTTCGATGATGGTCCTTGTATCTTAATGCATCTTCTTGATGTAGCTTGCTCGAGCATTCGCATCCATGTTGGTGCGCTCTTGTAGAGGGAGAGGTAGAATGTCCAATGGGGACAATGGGTTGAAGCCGTAGACGACCTCGAAGGGGGACTTGCCGGTAGTCGAATGTCTTGCACGGTTGTAGGCGTACTCGGCGATGGGTAGACACGCCTCCCACTCCTTGATGTTCTTCTTGATCAATACGCGAAGTAGAGTGGATAGTGTCCGGTTTGTCACCTCCGTTTGGCCGTCAGTTTGAGGATGGTATGCGGATGAGAACAAGAGCTTGATTCCGAGCTTGGCGCATAGAGTCTTCCAAAAGTAACTCAAGAACTTGACATCGCGGTCGGAGACGATTGTCTTTGGTACTCCATGGAGGCGCAAGATTTCCCTACAAGAGATTTGCAATATGTGAAGCATCGTCTAACTTGTTGCAAGGAATGAAATGTGCCATCTTAGAAAATCGGTCCACAACAACAAACACGGAATCCTTTCCATTTTGAGTTCTCGGCAAACCAAGTACAAAATCCATACTAATGTCTTCCCATGGTTGATAAGGAATATGAAGTGGCATGTAAAGACCATGAGATTGAGCTTTGGACTTAGCTTTGCGGCATGTAGAGCATCGGGTGGTGAAGCGTGAGACGTCGCGGAACATCTTGGGCCAAAATAAGTTCTTGGAGAGTGTGGCGAAAGTCTTGTCGCGTCCAAAGTGTCCCATGAGTCCGCCTCCATGAGCCTCTTGCAAAAGGAGCAAACGAAGAGAAGACTCGGGAATGCATAGTTTGTTAGCTCTCATAAGATAACCATCCTTGATGTAATATTGTTCCCAAGATGTATGCATCAAACATTTAGCATAATGAGGTGCAAAAGATGGATCATTAGCATACAAGTCTTTTATGTGCTCAAAGCCAATAACATTCAACTCAAGTTTAGTGACAAGCGTGCATATGCGTGAAAGTGCATCGGCAACTACATTTTCCTTACCCTTAATGTACTTGATCACATATGGGAACGATTCAATAAATTCACTCCATTTGGCATGACGCTTGTTCAACTTAGTTTGACCTTTTAAGTATTTAAGTGTTTCATGATCGGTATGTATGACAAACTCATGAGGTCTAAGATAATGTTCCCAAACATGTAGGACATGCACTAAAGCATACAATTCTTTGTCATAGATGGGATAGTTAAGTTGAGCACCGGAGAATTTTTCACTAAAATATGCAATTGCTCGTTTTTCTTGCATCAAAACTCCGCCAATTCCAGTACCACTTGCATCACAATGAACCTCAAAAGTTTTGTCAAAGTTGGGCAAAGCAAGAATCGGAGCATGAGTAAGCAAAGACTTGAGCTCATCAAAAGCGGTTGATTGCAAAGTTCCCCAAACAAAAGGAGCATTCTTCTTACTCAAAGCATGCAAAGGGGCGGCAATAGTGCTAAAGTTTTTCACAAAGCGACGATAAAAACCTGCAAGACCAAGAAAACTTCGCACTTGTTGCAAATTGGTGGGTTGGGGCCAAGTTTTAATTGCTTCAATTTTAGTTTCATCAACATGGACACCCTTGGAAGAGACAACGAAACCCAAGAAAACCACTTTGTCAACACCAAATGTGCACTTTTTCATGTTGGCATAAAGACTTTCCTTGCGAAGTGTTTGCAAAACAAGCCTAACATGATCAAGATGCTCTTTCATGGTTTTGCTAAACACAAGAATATCATCGAAGTAAACCACCAACAAAGACTCCAATGTAAGGTCGAAGTACATGATGCATGAGACGCACAAAAGTACCGGGAGCATCCGATAAACCCATAGGCATGACTAACCATTCATATAAGCCAAATTTTGTTTTGAAAGCATTTTTCCATTCATCACCTTCTTGTATGCAGATTTGATAATAGCCACTTTTAAGATCAATTTTTGAGAAAAAGTTGGCTCCACTAAGTTCATCAAGCATATCATCTAAGCGAGGAATGGGATGCCTATAGCGAACGGTGATAGCATTTATAGGTCTACAATCAGAACACAAGCGGAAACTTCCATCGGGCTTAGGCACAAGTATGACGGGAATGACACACGGGCTTAAGCTTTAACGTACATGACCGTTGTCGATTAGTTGTTGTACTTGCCATTGAATCTCCTTGGTTTCTTTGGGATTGACATGGTATGGAGCTTTGTTTGGAAGTGGCGCTCCGGGGATGAGGTCGATTCGATGCTCAATGCCTTGTAGAGGAGGTAGACCCGGAGGTAGCTCGTTGGGGAAAACATCTTGAAATTCCTGCAAGAGATTGAAACACCAAAGGTAGCTCATGAGTGGTGTTAGTTTTTGGTTCTCCATCCTTGCACACAAGGACAAAGTGCATCACACTCAATGGGTTCTCACACACTTCTCTCATATCACTTTTTGTGGCAAATAGTATGAGGTTTTTCTCTCTAGGCGAAGAGGCGCTCAAGTTTGACTTGTTGCTCTCACTCATGTTTTGGTGGCTCACTTTCTCACTCTTCTCTCTATGGTGGGTGGCTTGCTTGTCGGCTATCACTTGACTAGGAGACATGGGTCGTAGCACATATTCCTTTCCTTTCATCTTGAAGCTATAGTGATTGGTACGCCCATTGTGGACGACACCATGGTCGAATTGCCATGGTCGACCAAGAAGAAGGTGGCAAACGGTCATTGGGACCACATAACACTCCAAAGTGTCTTCATATGCACCAATTTTGAAGGATACTTGGACCGTATGCTCAACCCGTATAGTGCTGGGGTCACTTAGCCATTGAACCTTGTAGGGGTGCGGGTGCTTCCTCTTGACAAATTGAAGCTTGGAGCATAGTTCTTCACTTGCCAAGTTGTGGCAACTACCTCCATCGATGATGACCTTGACGGACCTTCCATTGATGCCTGCCTTGGTGTGGAAGATATGGCATTATTGGTCTTCTTCTTGTTGATGTTGAAGTGTCAAGACCTTGGAGACAACGAGAGCGGGGCTCGTATCTTCATCACAAAAGACTTGATCATCTTCATCCTCGTTCACGCGCCGGTGCATGGCCACTTGCTCAATAGCTTCCATTTCAGCTTCACTCATTGAGTCGTAGGTGCCATCGTTGTTGAGGATCATGGTGCGCTTGTTAGTGCATTGGAAGGACTTATGGCCTCGGCCGCCACATGTGAAGCACTTGATTGAACTTGTCTTGACGGTCTCATCGGTCGGAGTAGAGGAAAGAAGCACGCGGCTTGTAGTTGCTTGTAGTAGGAGGGAGACGACTTGAACTTGACGACAGTTCTTGTATGTTGTCTTGTCGTCGTTGCTTGGAGAAGGCTTGGTTGAAGTAGATGTTGGGGGAGTTGTTGAAGCTTGATTGTTGGAGAAGCCGTATGTCTTGGATGAGTACTTGGCGTACTTGAAGTCATCTTGCACTTGACGTTCCGCCTTGGCCGCTTGATGTACTAGCTCGATGAGGTTGGAATAGGGTTGGAAGTCGGCGATCTTCTTGATGGGATGATTGAGTCCATTCAAGAATCGTGCCATTGTTTGCTCATCATCTTCCTTGACACTGGCTCGAATCATGGCTATCTCCATTTCCTTGTAGTATTCTTCAACACTCCTTGTTCCTTGCTTGAGGAGTTGTAGCTTCTTGAAGAGATCACGGTTGTAGTAGGTGGGCACAAATTGTGCTCGCATGAAATCCTTCATTTGAGCCCAAGTGGTGATTGGAGGGTCACCTCTTGCTTCTCGGCGCTCAAGGACTTGTTCCCACCATATGAGCACATAGTCTTGGAACTCAAGTGATGCCATTGCGCTTCTTCTCTTCCTCATAGTTGTGCAAAAGAAAGATTTTGTCGACCTTCAATGCCCATGACAGGTATTCTTCCGGATCATTGCTTCCATTGAACTTGGGCATTGTGAATTTGATTTTTCCATAGCGTTGCTCGTCATCTTGATAGCGGTTGCGATATCGCTCTTGCCTTGGAAAGTCCTCGAATGCTCATTCCTCATGATGTCGCTCTTGGTGTGGAGGAGGGTCTTGAAGCACTTGTTCCACTTGGTGTCGCTCTTGTTGCACTTGGGGTTGAGGTGGAGCTTGACGAGCTTGGGGAGGAGCTTGACAAACTTGACGGTGCACACGTGGTTGATAGTTCCTCTCTTGTATTTCTTCTCGAATGGCTTCCTCTTGATTGCGCCGTTCGCGATTGCGGTTGGCGATGGCTCGACTTGATTCTTGAAGGGCACGTTCTGCCTCAAGAGCTTGTGCTTCTCGTTGTTGTTGTTGAAGTCGTTGGGCCTCGGCGTCTTGTTCCTCTTGGTGTAGACGTGCTTGTTCTTCTTTTTCTTGACGACGAAGACGTTGTCGTTCTTGAGCTTGAGCAAAAGCGACTTGGTTTGCTTGAGGACGAGGAACTTGCTCATCGACTTGCTCTTGTGGATGCTTGACATGTAGCGGGTCGCGAGATGCATGACGGTCTTGATGCGCGGCTCATCGAAGAATGGTCGATGACGGTGTACTTGAGCCGGAGAAGGTGTCGTCGGAGTGTCGACTTGAGTGGCTCCGTCTTGAGTAGGAAGAAGTTGAAGGAGTCCGGTTGACCAACAAAGGGCGGATCTCATCCATTCTTGCATCGTTCTCTTGCTTGTGCGCGTCGAGCTTGTTGTCGAAGTAGTCGCGTGTACATTGCTCGGAGAGTCGCAAGTCGGTGGCGAGGTTGTTGATGCGGTTGTTCATTGCTTGTTGCTCTTGAGGAGAGCTCGTTGTGCACCAAAGAGGTGGCTCTTGGTGACGAAGGATGACATGTGGTCGTCTTGGTCGATGAAGAGTGGGTTGGTAGAAGAACTTGGCCTATCCATCATAAGAAAGTGGTGGTGAGTAGGAAAATGAGAGAACAAAACCAAAGTTACCTTTTCCGAAGATTGTGGATGTAACAAGTACGATCCCACGTGATGTTACAATAGGGGAATTGGTATCGGGAATTGTTTCTCACACCTACAAGTAAATGGTCTATGGAGGAGCTTGGTTAGGAAAGGCACAAATAATTCAAGCAAATGTTAGTCAAGATGTTGATAAAGTTGAGAAGATTCACAAATGGCAAATAAGACAAATAGATCATCGTCCCAATATAACACGAGGAACACATACACGGAAGATAAATGGGATCCGCACAACCAAGGAATGAGCTAGAAGATATCGATACACGGGAAAAGCTCTTGTCGTACGGATACTAGAGAGACGCTAGCTCGATTGCACTAATGGGCTACATACGCTAGTGCACCAACCTAATAGAGAATCTACTCGTATCACTATCCCAAGTATGCTTATGTATGTGGTGACCAAGATGACGCACGTATGCTAAGGCTCGATGCTATTGCTTATAAGCTCTTTGCTTCTCTTCTCTTTTGCTTAAAAGCTTTTTATCCTTTTTTTTCAACTATGCCACGATGCTTGATATGCGAGCCACACAATGAGGTAACAAGTAGTAGATGCACGGGACGGACGGAACACTAAATGGTGCACTAAGATGTGGCCCGGCAATACTCAACAAGCTAGTCTCCATGGGTAAGCTACGCAAAAGGGCTCAAAGCTATCAAGTTAATGGCAAGGGAGTACAAGCTGTCGTCGAGGTTACCGTCCTTGCTTACGGTCGAAGATGATCTTGTCGAAGCCGAAGTGTTGTCCGAGTCGATGATTGGTGGCGATGATGATACCAACTTGCGCCTAAGTAGCCGAAACACCTTAGGACACAAGAGAAATCGCAATCGAACGCTCAACAAACACGTGGAAAGGTGCGGAAGAACACGAGAGGTGGTGGTGAAACAAAATGAGAAAAACAGAAAAGTGGCCGAAAGTTTCTGGATGGCCCGTGCGCACGGGGTAAGTGAGGCCCGTGCGCACGGGGTCCCGTGTGCACGGGGTCCCGATGGCCCGTGTGCACGGGGTCTCCCGAAAGCGGATGAACTTCTATGATTTCATGGAGATTACAAATGTTTGGCCAAATTGCAGTGGGGGATGGGTGGGGATGATGGTGGAGGGGTAGATCCACTTGCCAAACACCAAATTCGTGGATCAAATCAACCAAATCTCACAAGATCAACAAATTAAATGAAAATTTTTTGGGGCTATTTTTGGTGGGGATTTTCGGATTAGGACGAAAAACAACAAAATCAAGCTAGAAAGTGGAAGGTAGGGACTCCAAGATGTGAACCAACGTGGCTCATGATACCAAATGATGTAGGGTAGAACCCTAGGAAGGACCTTTTCACACTTGGAGGGGAAAAAAGGAGAGAAATCACAAGAACAACAAGAACACAAGGATGAACACAAAGAGACAATCACTCCAACAATTCCCGATTACACATCCACTAGAGTAACAACACAAGATCCACAAGTCTCAGACACAATCAAAGGAAAGATACAATGGCAAAGTTCATCCCAAATCCAAAGGAAGATGGGTCTTGGTGGTAGTCTTCTCCCAATGGAGGTCTTGAAATCCTCAAGGATTCTTCCCTAGGGGGTCTTGATCCTCAAAGAGGGAAGGTAATGGAGCAAAGCTCACCAAGATCTCATCTAATACTTTGCTAACCCTAAACTTGGCCCTAGGTACGGAATATATAGGCTTGGGGTCGAAGGAGAAGAAGTGGAGCCAAAGAAGCCATCTCAGCCGTCCATCCTGGGAGGCCCGTGCGCACGGGGTAAGTTGGGCCCGTGCGCACGGGGGTCCCGTGGGCACGGTACAAGCCCTTGCGCACGGGGTGCTCCAGTGCCGGTTTCCTGTGTAGCCCGTGGGCACGGGGTCTCGGGGGCCCGTGCGCACGGGGTCGCCTGGGACTTGCTGTTTTGTTGCTGTTGCACTCCGTCTTGATCCGTACGGCCTTGGGGTGGTTCTCCTTCTCCTTGGGAATGCTCCTGAGCTTCTTGGTGATGTTCCACTTCATATCTAAGGAGGCATATTATATTTTGGTTAGGTAGTAGACATGTTCCATTTGTGTCCATATGCAAGTCTAGTAGGAAGGAGTTCACCTCGGTTTCCAAAGCATGTGCTCTAGCTCTTGTCATGGGTCCTTGTGGGATTGGATGTGTGGATGTAGAGTCCATGGGGATGATGGAAGGATGCTCCGCATCACATTAATGATATTACTATTCGTTATCGTCATCCTAATCCTAGGCTAGATGATATGCTTGATGAATTGAGTGGCTCTACAATATTCTCCAAAGTTGATTTGCGTAGTGGATACCATCAAATTCGTATGAAATTGGGAGATGAATGGAAAACGACATTTAAAACTAAGTTTGGATTATATGAGTGGTTAGTCATGCCTTTTGGGTTAACTAATGCACCTAGTACTTTCATGAGATTAATGAACGAAGTTTTACGTGCTTTTATTGGACGATTTGTGGTAGTCTATTTTGATGATATACTAATTCGCAGTAGATCTTTAGAGGAACATTTGGAACATTTACGTGCTGTTTTTATTGCTTTATGTGATGCACGTTTGTTTGGTAACCTTGGGAAGTGCACCTTTTGCACTGACCGAGTATCTTTTCTTGGCTATGTTGTTACTCCACAGGGAATTGAAGTTGATAAAGCCAAGATTGAAGCTATTGAGTGTTGGCCGCAGCCCAAAACGGTCACACAAGTGAGGAGTTTTCTTGGCATCGCTGGTTTCTATAGGCGTTTTGTGAGAGATTTCAGCACCATTGCTGCACCTCTCAACGAGCTTACAAAGAAGGATGTGCCTTTTTTTTGGGGTACTGCACAGGAAGAAGCCTTCACGGTATTGAAAGATAAGTTGACACATGCTCCTTTACTCCAACTTCCTGATTTTAATAAGACTTTTGAGCTTGAATGTGATGCTAGTGGAATTGGATTAGGAGGTGTGTTATTACAAGATGGCAAACCTGTTGCATACTTTTCTGAAAAATTGAGTGGGCCTAGTCTGAATTATTCAACTTATGATAAAGAATTATATGCTCTTGTTCGGACTTTAGAAACATGGCAACATTATTTATGGCCCAAAGAATTTGTTATACACTCTGATCATGAATCTTTGAAACATATTAAAAGTGAAGCTAAACTGAATCGTAGACATGCTAAATGGGTTGAATTCATTGAGACTTTCGCTTATGTCATTAAACACAAGAAGGGTACAGAAAATGTTATTGCTGATGCATTGTCTCGTCGCTGTACTATGCTTTCGCAACTTGACTTCAAAATATTTGGTTTGGAGACCACCAAAGATCAATATGTGCATGATGCTGATTTTAAAGATGTATTGCAGAATTGTAACGAAGGTAGAACATGGAACAAGTTTGTCGTTAATGATGGCTTTGTGTTCCGTGCTAACAAGCTATGCATTCCAGCTAGCTTCGTTCATCTTTTGTTGTTGCAGGAGGTGCATGGAGGAGGATTAATGGGACACTTTGGCGTGAAGAAGACGGAGGACGTACTTGCTACACATTTCTTTTTGCCAAAGATGAGACGGGATCTTGAGCGTTTTATTGCTCGCCGCACTACATGTCAAAAAGCTAAGTCACGACTCAATCCTCATGGTTTATATATGCCTTTGCCTATACCTAGTGTTCCTTGGGAGGATATATCTATGGACTTTGTTTTATGTTTACCTAGAACAAAGAAGGGGAGGGATAACATATTTGTTGTCGTGGATAGATTCTCGAAAATGGCCCACTTTATACCATGTCATAAAAGCGATGATGCTGTTAATGTTGCTAATTTGTTCTATCGTGAAATTATTCGCTTGCATGGTGTGCCAAATACTATTGTTTCAGATCGTGATACTAAATTTCTTAGCCACTTTTGGAGATGTTTATGGGCTAAGTTGGGGACTAAACTGCTTTTTAGTACTACTTGTCACCCCCAAACTGATGGACAAACTGAAGTAGTCAATAGAACATTGTCTACTATGCTTAGGGCTATTTTGAAGAATAATAAGAAAATGTGGGAGGAATGCTTGTCTCATATTGAATTTGCTTATAATCGTTCATTGCATTCTACTACTAAGATGTGCCCTTTTGAAGTTGTGTATGGTTTCCTACCTTGTGCACCTATTGATTTGTTGCCTCTTCCATCTTCAGAGAAGGTTAGTTTTGATGCTAAACAACGTTGTGTTTGCACCTGGAGATCTTGTTTGGTCACATTTGCGTAAGGATAGATTTCTTGATTTGCACAAATCAAAGCTAATTCCACGTGCTGATGTCCCTTTAAGGTGTTGGAGAAAATAAATGATAATGCATATAAACTTGAGCTGCCTGCAGATTTTGGGGTTAGTCCCACTTTTAACATTGCAGATTTGAAGCCTTATTTGGGTGAGGAAGATGAACTTCCGTCGAGGACGACTTCATTTCAAGAAGGGGAGGATGATGAGGATATCAATACCATTGTTACACCCACAGCCCCTGCTGCACACATACTGGACCAATTACTAGAGCTCGCGCATGCCAACTAAATTACCAGGTACTTTCGTTTCTTGGTAATTATTCTAATGTTCATGAGAATATGATGCCGCCTAAATTGGATACATTTGTTTTGCTTACAAATGAAGGGCCTAGCTTGGAGAAGGATGAACATTGGAGCAAGAGCAAGCATGGAGATGATGGCTTGCGCAAGGGGAACAAGAACGAAGTTACAAGTGATGATTTCAGGACTTTGAAGCCACCATAATGGTTGCATGAAGCCTTGGACCAAATATTGAAGATGCCACTTCATAAATTTCGTCCCGAGGCTATTCTAGGTTCTGCGTCACCTTATTATTGGGCCAGGCCCTTGTAATTTCGAAATAGATAAGTATAGGCTATTTTTAGAGTCCGTATGTGTGGGGAAACAAGAGATAGGGTTGATTTCGGACCCCTCCACCAAGGGCCACGAAATTCCCCCTGTTCCTCCATATATACAGCCCTTGGGGCATCGTTTTGACTTTGGGTTTTGTTTAGATTAAAGTTCGCCATAGCTACAACTTCGCGTACTTCGTTTGTCTTCAACGACCAGACAAAGGCGTCACAGAACCCCACCTTGATCAATAAAGCTTTCCCCTTATATTCGCAATATCCAGATTGCAATCTTAGTTTCTTGCTTGTTCTTTGTTTGCCTGCAGGAAACAGACCTTCGTGGTCAGGTTGATCGTGCTCCGGCGTGGTCAATAACCTCTCGGAGTTGGTGTAGCGATTACTAAGGCGCGACATCCTCGCACGTTCGTAGTCGGATCGTCAAAGTCGACTTCCTCCAAAACGATAGCCACCATCTCATCGAAAGACGGGACACGTTAGCCTCTATCAGCTGGTCCCGGCGCCATACAAGGTGCCGGAGAAGAAGGCCGAGAAGAAAGCCACGGGGATCCGAAAGGGTGTCCGGCGTAAGGTTGTGCCGGAAGCCTCATCCGAAGACGACGAGGCGGACTCCTCCCATGAAGGGGAGGAGGAAGAAGAAGAGGACGCCCCATCTGGAAAGGATGAGGGGTCCGGGGAGGCGGACCAGGGGGCCGGAAAAGGCCCCCGGCGCAAAGCCATCATACCCCCTGTCGTCGGATGACGACGAGACAGATTCCTCCCATGGAGGCGGGGGGAATCAAGAAGAAATTCCACCTCCCTGCACTGAGCCGCCCCGGAGGGGGAGGCTGGGGTGTCCAAGAAGGGGAAGGTGCCCCTTCCGAACTATTCTGCCGCGACCGCTCATAGTGAGGAGGGGTGGCTGGCCAGGGAGAAGCCCCTAGTGTGATCGTAAGTGTCTGCATTCTATCACGATTTCACTTCATAGTTTTTGCATTTTATAATGCTGAATATATGTGCAGTCCGGCCAGGGATGTCCCCGAAGTGTCTTCCTCCAGGTCCCTGAGTGATTCGGAGATCAATTCGCTTTCGACAGCCACTACTCCTCAACACGCGGATGACACGGAGGTGTTGTCCCGAAGGCTCCCAGAGTGGGGGTAGGTGACTCTGGAGACACCCCGAGGCGGGGTCCCAGACGTCGGACACGCGAGGTTCAAGATCCCCGCGGATCGTGTCGACGAGAGCCATGGCCTGCCGGGCTCTCAGATGAATACAATTCTGGAACCTTCGATGGCTCCGGACTTAGGCGGGCGACCCCTCGCTAGGGAGGGCGAGCCGTCTGTGTCGTGGACTTTCGTTGTGCATGAGGCGCCGGACGGTCTGCTGGAAGCGCGTTGCGGCACTTCCCTGAATGAGGGGCACCGTACTCTTATGAGTACGGTGATTCAGAAGGTTTCGTCCGCCAAGAGCGGACTAACCGAAGCTTGCACCAGCCTCCTAATAGGCTTCGAGGTAAGTAATAAATATGTGCAAAATTACCACCTGATAGGTAGTAGCCCCTGATACTCTGTTTGGCGTTCGGCAACAAAAGCCAAGAAGAGGGTCAATTATAATCCGCAGGAGTCTAATCATAAGTACTGTTGTGTATAAGAAGGATGTGCTGCTTGCTACTGCTGCCCGAACTGCCGAGGTTGCCGAACTGAAGCGGGACCTAGAGCAGGCGCAGGGAGAGCTCGACGTCACGAAGAGGCAGCTCGAAGAGAACAAGGGTAAGTAATTCCCGTTCTTATGCATTTAAGGATAGGCAGAATTGGTGGGTCTAACACCTAAGTGTCGTGACCGTGTGACAGGGGACACCACCGAAGTGGCGTCCCTGAAGAAAGCATTGTCCGAGGCCGAAGACAAGGCGGCCTTGGAGTGTAAGGAGCGCGAAAAGCAAAGTGCTAGGGTGGGTGAGGTACAGCAAGAGCTCCAGGACCTCGGCAAGAAATGCGAGTCCGTGGAGCATGATCTGAAGGCAAAGGAGGCCGAGCTTGCGAAGGCCCTTATGAATTTAAAAGACGCCAAGGCCGAAGCCGAGAAAGCACAGCAGGAGATCCAGGAGGCCAAGAAGATAGCAGCGGGTAAGAAGTTCTTTATGCAAAGCAAACATGTTGAGGAGGCATTTCTTTTACTTACTCGGATTTGGAGCTCTCCCGGGGCATTCGCAGATCCACCATGCAGCGTATCAGACGCTGCGGAGTTCTACCGTGCCCAGGAGGGGAACTCAATGGAGAAGCTGTTCTGGTCCCAGTAAGCTGGGGCCGAACACCCGATGCCTCTGAGTGACCAACTGAAGCAGTTGGTCGAAATCCACAGGGCGGCCGAACTGGCTATGAAAGGTTTCATAGTCCGGATGTGGCATGGTGAGCTCATGCACAGTAGCTACTTTGGCCTGATCAAGCGGATGGTGGATGCCTGCCCGCGGCTTGAGGTGATCAAGCGATCCGTATGCATCGAGGGTGCCCGCCGGGCCCTTGCCCACGTCAAGGTGCATTGGGGCAAGCTGGATGCAGAGAAGCTGGTCAAGGACGGGCCGCCGGAGGGCAAGGCGCATCGCCATCCCGAGCTGTACTATGATGGCGTCATGAAGGGTGCTCGTCTCGTGGCTGACGAATGTACCAATGACACCATTTTTGAATGAATTCACTTCTGTCATGTTTGTAATTCAAGGACGAAGTTACTTGCACTATGTAGCGCTTTTTGTTATTTAAAATATTACCTTCTGTGCGGCTGTTTATAAAATCCTGAAAGTAGGCCAGTCATCGTCTTCCGCCCCACGTGACTAGCACTGGGTTGTTCGTGGAAAACCTGGGCACTCTTTATCCAAATGTTTGGTCCCTTAAGGAGGTGTCCGGCGCAGCGAACGAGGCAATCAGACTATGCGGCTTTATAACTTTCACTTAGCCATAGAAGTCTACAATTTTAAATTTCGGCGAAGCCCCTAGAATCCGGAAGGCCGAATTGGGGCGCTATATACGCCTAGATCGGATAAAGCCGATTTATCGCCTAAAGCGGAAAATCTTTAAGGATTTTAGTACCTCTCGAACAGAGACCACGTCTCGCCACACCATGCCGGTCAGTTTTCGGTTTCTCTACTGAGGTGCTCGTCCGGAAGAACCGGGACACAATCGCAGTAGTTCTCCCTGCGCTACCTTAGCCGATATAATGGAACGTATGTCACCAAAACAAGGGAGCCGGGCTATCCCAACTGTAGACCCAAGACATGATTCGGAGCTGATGCATATAGTGCTATAAGTTTGGGGTGCCGCACTATTGAAAGTGTTCGGACTTTTATTTGCCATATTACAGGGCGCCATGAGAAGCCCCTAGCAAACTGACCGTACCAAGGTGTACGGATGCAAAACAAAATAAACATTTATAGGAGAAAAAAATGCTCCAATAAGAATAATAAGCTGACGCTATATATAATCTCCCATTGACGAAAAATACATTTAAGCGTATGTTTACAACGGATGCATTAAGAGGAGATAAATAGGACTATTTGACATGTCCTATCCAGGGGCAAGCTGTGTACAGGTAGATAAAGCAGGTATAATGATCTCAAATAGATTCCACCTGGGTTTTCTTCTGTTCTGCATGTCTGTTGCCTCCTTGGATGTCTCTCCCCTATGAGTCCGGCAATTCGATTCTTCTGAGGATGCTGCACTAACGCGGTGTCCTGAAAGGTAAGAGGGAAAGAGTATGAAGGTATTTAGCGGTTACCCGCATTATCGACTGAGTCATTGATGCGCCTCCGCCTATGCCCATGGTATCTTGAGTGCGTAATTGTGTACGCGTGGCACGAATGCTGCTTTGGAGGGGCTTGACCGGAGGCCGGACTGCTAATCAGAATCTTGGTGTTCCTGATGATCCTATTGCGGGGTGCTCCGGACTCGCTTGACAGTGCTCGAAGTTGTCGCCGGATTGGTTTGTCGGAGTAGGCTGCATTGTACTTCTGCCGCGAGGGCTGCCGTATGCTCTTCTGGTCGAAGGGAACGGTCCATATTTCCATTGACAGTGATGACCCCGCGCGGTCCTGGCATCTTGAGCTTGAGATATGCATAATGTGGTACCGCATTGAATCTAGCGAATGCGGTTCGTCCGAGCAGTGCGTCGTAACCACTGCGTAAAGGGACGATATCGAAGATTAACTCTTCGCTCTGGAAGTTATCCGGGGATCCGAAGACCACTTCCAACGTTATAGAGCCCATACAGCGGGCCTCTACTCCAGGAATTACACCTTTAAAGGTAGTTTTGGTGGGATTGATTGATGCGGAGCATCCTTCCATCATCCCCATGGACTCTACATCGACACATCCAACGCCACAAGGACCCATGACAAGAGCTAGAGCACGTGCTTTGGAAACCGAGGTGAACTCCTTCCTACTAGACTTGCATATGGACACAAATGGAACATGTCTACTACCTCACCAAAATATGTTATTCCTCCTTAGGTATGAAGTGGAACATCACCAAGAAACCCAGGAGCATCCCCAAGGAGAAGTAGAACCACCCCAAGGCCGTAAGGATCAAGACGGAGTGCAGCAGCAGCAAAACAACAAGTCCCAGGTGACCCCGTGCGCACGGGCCCCCGAGACCCCGTGCCCATGGGCTACACAGGAAACATGAGCTGGAGCACCCCGTGCGCACGGGCCTGTACCGTGCCCACGGGACCCCCGTGCGCACGGGCCCAACTTACCTCGTGCGCACGGGCCTCCCAGGATGGCCGGCTGAGATGGCTTCTTCGGCTCCCCTTCTTCTCCTTCGACCCCAAGGCTATATATTCCGTACCTAGGACCATGTTTAGGGTTAGCAAAGTATTAGATGAGATCTTGGTGAGCTTTGCTCCATTACCTTCCCTCTTTGAGGATCAAGACCCCATAGGGAAGAATCCTTGAGGATTTCAAGACCTCCATTGGGAGAAGACTACCACCAAGACCCCTCTTCCTTTGGATTTGGGATGAACTTTGCCATTGTATCTTTCCTTTGATTGTGTTTGAGACTTGTGGATCTTGCGTTGTTACTCTAGTGGATGTGTAATCAGGAATTGTTGGAGTGATTGTCTCTTTGTGTTCATCTTTGTGTTCTTGTTGTTCTTGTGATTTCTCTCCTGGTTCCCCCTCCAAGTGTGAAAAG
This sequence comes from Triticum dicoccoides, assembly GCF_002162155.2. Lineage (NCBI taxonomy): Eukaryota > Viridiplantae > Streptophyta > Magnoliopsida > Poales > Poaceae > Triticum > Triticum dicoccoides. The sequence goes on from NC_041381.1 coordinate 278,958,036, forward strand.
GTCCTTCCTTAGGGTTCTACCCTACATCATATAGTATCATGAGACACGTTGATTCACATCTTGGAGTCCCTACCTTCCACTTTCTAGCTTGATTTTGTTGTTTTTCATCCTAATACGAAAATCCCCACCAAAAATAGCCCCAAAAATGTTTCTTGCAATTTGTTGATCTTGTGAGATTTGGTTGATTTGATCCACGAATTTGGTGTTTGGCAAGTGGATCTAACCCTCCACCATCATCCCCACCCATTCCCCCACTGGAATTTTGCCAAAAACTTGCAATCACCACGAAATCATAGAAGTTCATCCGCTCTCGGGAGACCCCGTGCACACGGGCCTTCGGGACCCCGTGCACACGGGACCCCGTGCACACGGGCCTCACTTACCCCGTGCGCACGGGCCATCCAGAAACTTTCGGCCATTTTTCTGTTTTCTCATTTTGTTTCACCACCACCTCTCGTGTTCTTCCGCACCTTTCCACGTGTTTGTTGAGAGTTCAGTTGCGATTTCTCTTGTGTCCTAAGGTGTTTAGGCTACTTAGGCGCAAGTTGGTATCATCATCACCACCAATCATCGACTCGGACAACACTTCGGCTTCGACAAGATCATCTTCAACCGTAAGCAAGGATGGTAACCTCGACGACACCTTGTACTCCCTTGCCATTAACTTGATAGCTTCGAGCCATTTTGCGTAGCTTACCCATCGAGACTAGCTTGTTGAGTTTTGTCGGGCCATGTCTTAGTGCACCATTTAGTGTTCCGTCCATCCCGTGCATCTACTACTTGTTACCTTGTTGTGTGGCTCGCATATCAAGCATCCTGGCATAGTTGAAAAAGAAAGAAAGAAGAAAAAGCTTTTAAGCAAAAGAGAAGAGAAGCAAAGAGCTTATAAGCAATAGCATCGAGCCTTAGCATACGTGCATCATCTTGGTCACCACATACATAAGCATACTTGGGATAGTGAGACGAGTGGATTCTCTATTAGGTTGGTGCACTAGCGTATCTAGCCCATTAGTGCAATCGAGCTAGCGTCTCTCTAGTATCCGTACGACAAGAGCTTTTCCCGTGTTTCGATATCTTCGAGCTCATTCCTTGGTTGTGCGGATCCCATTTATCTTCCGTGTGTGTGTTCCTCGTGTTATCTTGGGAGGTAGATCTATTTGTCTTATTTGCCATTTGTGAATCTTCTCAACTTTATCAACATCTTGACTAACATTTGCTTGAATTATTTGTGCCTTTCCTAACCAAGCTCCTCCATAGACCATTTACTTGTAGGTGTGAGAAACAATTCCCGGTACCAATTCCCCTATTGTAACATCACGTGGGATCGTACTTGTTACATCCACAATCTTCGGAAAAGGTAACTTTGGTTTTGTTATCTCATTTTCCTACTCACCACCACTTTCTTATGATGGATAGGCCAAGATCCTCTACCAACCCACTCTTCATCGAGCAAGACGATGGCATGTCATCATTCGTCACCAAGAGCCACCTCTTTGGTGCACAACGAGCGCTCCATCAAGAGCAACAAGCAATGAATGACCGCATCGACAACCTCGCCACCGACTTGCGACTCTCCGAGCAACGTACACGAGAATACTTTGACAACAAGCTCGACGCGCACAAGCAAGAGAACAATGCAAGAATGGACGAGATCCGCCCTTTGTTGGTCAACCGGACTCCTTCAACTTCTTCCTACTCAAGACGGAGCCACTCAAGTCGACACTCCGACGACACCTTCTCCGGCTCAAGTACACAGTCATCAACCATTCTGCGACGAGCCTCGCGTCGAGACTATCATGCATCTCAAGACCCGCTACACGTCAAGCATTCACAAGAGCAAGTCGATGAGCAAGTTCCTCGCCCGCAAGCAAACCAAGTCGCTTTTGCTCAAGCTCAAGAATGACAACATCTTCGTCATCAAGAAGAAGAAGAACGAGCACGTCTACAGCAAGAGGAACAAGACGCCGAGGCTCAACGTCTTCAACAACAACAACAAGAAGCACAAGCTCTTGAGGCGGAACGTGCCCTTAAAGAATCTAGTCGAGCCATCACCGACCGCAATCGCGAACGGCGCAACCAAGAGGAAGCTCTTCGAGAAGAAATACAAGAGAGGAACTATCAACCACGTGTGCACCGTCAAGTTTCTCAAGCTCCTCCACAAGCTCGTCAAGCTCCACCTCAACCCCAAGTGCAACAAGAGCGACACCAAGTGGAACAAGTGCTTCAAGACCCTCCTCCACGCCAAGAGCGACATCATGAGGAACGAGCATTCGAGGACTTTCCAAGGCAAGAGCGATATCGCAACCCCTATCAAGATGAAGAGCAACGCTATGGAAAACTCAAATTCACAATGCCCAAGTTCAATGGAAGCAATGATCCGGAAGAATACCTCTCATGGGCATTTAAGGTCGACAAAATATTTCGTTTGCACAACTATGAGGAAGAGAAGAAGATCGCAATGGCATCACTTGAGTTCCAATACTATGTGCTCATATGGTGGGAACAAGTCCTTGAGCGCCGAGAAGCAAGAGGTGACCCTCCAATCACCACTTGGTCTCAAATGAAGGATGTCATGCGAGCACCATTTGCGCCCACCTACTACAACCGTGATCTCTTCAAGAAGCTACAACTCCTCAAGCAACGAACAAAGAGTGGAAACAAACCATTGTTGAAAAACCTCTGCCACCCCTAGGCTCCTCCCCTAGGCACCTCCCCTAGGCTCCTCCAGGGCGACCACCGCCGGTGGCCACTCCGGCCCCGGCGGCCACCTACTCCTCACGCTGGCTGCCACTCCGGCGCCGACGGCCACATCACCCCTGCACTTGTCTCCGGTCGGCTGGGTTTCATCACCTCTTCGGTGGAGGAGGAGGGCCTCGGGAGTGGGCTATGGAGCCTCCCTCGCTCAACTTTGCCCGAGGTAAAGAGTTTCAACTCTCGATGAGGCAAAAATTGGGTCACCCAGTGGTGTTCTCCCCTGGTTTTCGTCAACGTGAGTTCACTTTGGTGGTATCTTTTAGTCGGGCTCGCTTTCGTTTGGATTGTCACACTGTTAGCATCACCCTCCAATCTTGTTTTGGTGGGTACCCTCAAGGATTCCGTGTGCATCATCTCAAGGATAGATCATTCAAGTTTTCTGTTGCTTCCAAAGCAGTGGGCTTTGAAATTTATAATCAGGGTCGTGTGATCGAAAAGGATTTTGAGTTAGTTTTTAATCTGTGTGGTTTTGGTGGCCCGAACTGGATTCGGGAAGAGCAACTTTACTATCGTGAAGAGGAAAATTCCTGGACTTTGGTAACTAACGGTTTTCGCCCTAGGGCGCCCGCCGGCAATGTCTCCGGTGATCAACTCCAGCCATCGGTTTTTTCTCGTCTCGCGGGGATTCCGGCATCCAACAATAATGAGGTTTCGGACAATAGAGAGCATTTAACGCACGAGATTAATACCTCGGGAGGGGTTAACGCTGTGGTTTCACAGAGCGGGAATCAGGGTTCTTCAAATGTCACGATTCAGTGCTATGCATGCGGCAATTTGGGCCACATTGCCAGAGAATGTTTTGCGAAAAGGCTTCCTGGGCTTTTTCCTTTTCTACGTTTTGCCACTTTCCCCAGCCCACCAGCTGAAGCGTGGGATTTGGATGCGGTACAAGACTGGTTTTCGTCTTTTGGCCCGACCCGGGACCCCTCTGTGGTTTCCTCTTTTAGTGAGCTGTGTAAGGGATCTTTTCCTAATTTTCAGCCCCGAATTGCCCTTGCCTCCTCAACTTCTGCACCCTACTCCTCTGCTTCTCTTCAGCTCTCAAACCCTGCTCTGCCAGCCTCTAGCTCGCCGTCGACTGTCGATGCTAATGTGGCGGCGTCAACGGATAATATCCCGATTGATCCACGGCCTTTTGTGCCGCATGGGTTTGATATTCAGCAAGTCCCTGGCCACAATGGAGTGGCGCGGGTGGTGCTCCCTCATCGGCCTCGTCCCCATGAAGACTGGGCGATTGCAACTATCCATCCGCTCCCCGTCGATGCTCCTTTCCCCAATGTAAGAGACGTTCTTGAGGAGTTCATTGTTGAGCATCGGCAATTAGGGCTGAGAGATGTTCAGCGTTGTCCATTCCGTGAGGCCTATGTGCGTCTGACGAGGGTTAGGGACAGAGATAAGTTGGTGCTGGACAGCCCACATGAATTTGGTGATGTGTTCATCACGTTTGTTAAGCATGATGAGGGCAGAAATCATAGAAGGGTGCATTTTAATCGGACTGTTTGGTTATTACTGACTGGAGTGCCCTTTGATTTTCGAAATACTGAAGATCTTGCGTATGCTGTCAGTAAGTTTGGTCGTATGATTTCTTGGGATAAAGAGGATGATCATATGGGTCGCATTGTGCTCAAGGCTAGAGTGATGAATCTGGACATCATTCCTAAAAGTATGAGGTGGACTAAAGGGGATGAATTCGAGGAAGATGGCTGGTCTTCATCCATTGAAGTTCTAGCCAGTGAGCTTCTTGGTGGAGGGCCTGCAGATGACGACCCAATTCCTCCTGAAAATGTAGACCCACACCCTCTCCCTGAAGATGCTGCACATGGCAATGATTTCAATAATGAGGCTGTTAACAACAATGGTATGGAAGTTCAGAATGAGGAGAACTGGGATCAGTGGAACATACCAATGCAGAACAATGTGAATGCAGGTCTGGAGGATCTCTTAGATGCTGTGTAGCAAGAAGAGATGGCTTGGGCTGATGGAGAAGAACTGATCCCAGTAGCAAGTAACAGTAGCTTATCCTCTGACATGTGTTTTTCTGAAGGAGACAATTCCAACCTGTTCTTGCAACTTGCAGTTCCTGTGATTTTTCAACCCATATTTGTAGAACAGGCTGCTTTACCTACTGCCAATGTGACAGCAAATGGTCCTTAGAATATTATACAAGCATATCAATCTGATGATGAAGAGCCTCCCATGCTGCAAGATCAGATCTTGGTTGCTGCTTTGCCTGTTGAAATTCCTCAAGATCAAAATGTTGCAAATCATTTGCAGCTTGTTGCTGTCAACCCTCCTCCTAGGCTTGATGAGGCAATGGCCTCTGCTGTCATTCCTGGTGATCAAGCTCTGGATTCTAATGCCCATGTTCAACATATTGGAGAGGATGGGATATCTTCCTTACCCTTGGCTGATTCAGAGGCTTCTGCAAGTGTTCTACCTTCACAGGCTGCTGGCTCTTCAGAAGGTACCATATTCTGCAACCCTGGGCACATTACTACTTAAAGAGGAGGCCTTGAGCCAGTGGTTAACTTAGAGGATCTGCAACCTGGGTTTCAAGGTAACTGGGTCAACCAAATTGATGAGCACTTCACCATGGCTCCTTCTCTCCTTGGATTGAAATATATTCAACTTGCTGCTTCTGCTAATAATGGTCTTGTTGTCTGTGAAGAAGGTCTTTTGTTGTGGAAAAAGCACTTTCAGGAGCAATCAGTGGATAATAAGAGTGCTTTCACTGCCAACATTCCTGTAAGTTGGTTTAATTTTATTGTCCACCTACTTCTGTCACCTGATAAGTTTGAATGGACTGTTAAAATGTTAAAGTCTGGAATGTGGGAACTGGTCTCTGCTGTGGAAAACATGGATCATGCTTACATATTTTCCATCCCTCATGAGTGTCCTGCTTCTCATGCACCTATTTTTCAGGCCATGGACATTCAGGGCCAACTTAGCAAAGTCAAGGGCAAGGAGAATATTGGACTAGCTTCCAATTTGCATGATGTGGAGTCACAGGAACTTCTGCAGCCTTTTGGCTCTGAAAACTTAAGGAAAAGAAGGAGTGGGAAGACACCCCTGGTTGAAACAGAGGTAAGAAGAAGTGATAGAATCAAAAAAGATAATGCTGGTTATAAAAGATATTCTTGCTTAAATTCTAGCTGTCTGCCTTGTAATGCTGCCCCTCCAATCATTTCAAAATCAGTTGTCAAAAACCTCACTGCCTCTTTCTGCAAGGTTGCTGAGGGGGATCTGGAGGATAAGCTGTCTAGGAAGCCCAGGAGAAGGCAAGATGAGGAACTAACCAAGGTGCCCTTGGCCTCAGGAGAGGACAATCCATCCAACTCTTCTTAATGTTAGTTGACTTCAGTTGGTATAGGGTGTTTTGGGGTAGTAGGTTTGGAATATGCTGTCCTTACTGGGATTTCTCAATGACTTTTGTAATGATGGGAGATTGGTTCTTTTTGGATCTTGTGGATCTGCTGGTGCACTCTATTATTAAGACCTATATGATGTATGGTTCATGGATGCTGTGCTGCTTTTGTGATGTGTTGTGCTTCATGGTTTTATGTTCTCTGTGCTTCCTCAACTTCATGTATGTGCTCTTGATTGATCAAGTGCTGGTGCTTGATTACTGCTGCAGAAACTTTTATTGTTGTCATGAATAACACAAACAAGAATTGGAATATCCTCAATTGGAATATTAGAGGGATGAACTCTGAAGATAAATGGTTGGCTATTAAGCAGAAAATTGAAGAGAGTGACTGTAGCATCTTGTGTCTTCAAGAAACTAAAAGAGAGTCTTTTGATGCAGCTTACATCAAAAACTTTTGTCCTAACAGAATTAACAAATTTGCTTTCCTCCCATCTGTTGGAGCTTCTGGGGGGTTGCTAGTGGCTTGGAATGGATCTCAGTTTACAGGAGAAGTTATTGCTCAAAATAGGTTCTCACTCTCAGTTCAATTCACCAGCTTGTTATCCAATCAATCTTGGATCCTAACTAACATATATGGCCCCTGTGATCCTCAGGACAAAGTTGATTTCATTAATTGGTTTCTCAATATTCACATGCCTGCAGATGTTGACTGGATTCTTATGGGGGACTTTAATCTCATGAGAGCCCCTTCTGACAGAAACAGAGCTGGTGGAGATGTTAATGACATGCTCTTGTTCAATGAGGCAATCAGCAATCAGGGATTAATTGAGCTGCCACTGTAGGGCAGAAAATTCAGTTGGAGCAACATGCAGCATGATCCTCTTTTGGTCAAATTGGACTGGTTTTTTACTTCTGCCTCCTGGATGACCACTTTCCCAAACACCATAGTTCTGCCACTTGCAAAACCTATATCTAATCACTTGCCCTGTGTCATCAAAATTGGTACTTCCATTCCTAAAGCAAGAGTTTTTAGATTTGAAAACTATTGGCTGCAACATTCAGACTTCAAACAGGTGGTGGCTGCTGCTTGGAGCATCCCAGTGGTGAATCTTGATGCTGTTAAAAATTTGAATGCAAAATTCAAGAACTTGAGGAGAGCTTTGAAGTTGTGGGCTAGGTCTTTATCCTGCATGAAAGACAAGATTGCCAAGCTTAATGATCTCATTTTCCTTTGGGATTTTTTTGAGGAATTCAGAGAATTAGACACTCATGAATGGAACTGCAGGGATATCTTAAAAGAGCAGCCGCTCATTCTTCTCAGGAACCAAAAGATTTATTGGAAGCAAAGGGGAAAGATTAAGGGGGTAAAATTTGGGGATGAGAACACAAAATTCTTCCATACTAAAGCTTCTATCAATTACAGACACAATCATATTGCTGTACTTCAAAATGATGATCAAGTTGAAATATCAGATCATGCTGGGAAAGCTGCAATCCTCTGGGAAGCTTATAAGAAGAGAATGGGCACATCTCATAAAACTGCTATGCACTTCAACTTGGAATCCCTTTTTGGCCCAAGGCAGGATCAAACTATTTTTGATAACTTGGAGTTTCCTTTCTCTAAAGAGGAAATTAATGATGTTGTGAAGGAACTTCCACCTGATAAATCACTAGGTCCTGATGGGTTCAACAATGAATTTTTGAAATCTTGTTGGGATATTATAAAAGGGGATGTGCTTAGATTTATTCAGGATTTCCATGCTGGGAAAATCTCACTTGAGAGCTTAAACACCTCTTACATCACCCTTATCCCTAAAGGAAGCACACCACTGACAGCCAATGACTTCAGGCCTATTTCTCTCCTTAATTGCTGTCTTAAACTTGTCACTAAGTTGTTGGCTAACAGGCTGCAGAAAGTAATTCTAAAACTAGTGCACATCAACCAATATGGTTTCCTCAAGGAAAGGTCCATTCATGACTGTTTGGGTTGGGCATATGAGTATCTGCATCAATGCCATAAGTCCAAAAAGGAAATTGTTGTGCTTAAACTAGATTTCGAAAAGGCTTTTGACACCATTGAGCACCAAGCAATACAAGATATATTAAAGGCCAAAGGTTTTGGAGACAGATGGATCAACTGGATTAAAATGTTGTTCACTTCTGCATCATCTGCTGTCATGCTTAATGGGGTTCCTGGCAAAAAGTTTTACTGTCTCAGGGGGGTCAGACAAGGAGATCCTCTATCACCACTATTATTTGTGCTTGCTGTAGACTTGCTTCAGTCAATTCTTAACAAGGCCATGAACCTGGGTATACTCTCTTCACCTCTGCAAGTGCAATCCTGTCCTGACTTTCCCATTGTCCAGTATGCTGATGACACTCTGGTTCTTCTCCAAGCTAATGCAAAGCAACTTCATTGCCTCAAAGCACTCCTAAATACTTTTGCTGATGCAACTGGCCTTAAAGTAAATTATAACAAATCAAGTCTTATCCCAATCAATGTGCCTGAGGACAAGGTGGAAATTTTGACAAATACATTTCATTGTAAAAGAGAATCTTTTCCCATTCAGTATTTGGGAACACCATTGGGTCTTCATAAGCCTACTGTGGAACAATGCTTTCCTCTAGTCACAAGATTGCAGAAAAAGCTTGTGGGTTTATCCTCATTCATGACACTGGCTGGGAGATTGTTGCTGGTAAAATCTGTTTTAAACTCTTTGTTGATTTACCTAATGGGATGCCTTGATGTGCCTGTCACCATCAAATCACAAGCTATCAAGTTGTTGAGACACTGTCTCTGGAGAGGACCTGACCTTGAGGATCATAGGCCTGCCATGGTGGCTTGGAGCACTGTTTGTAGACCTAAGGACCAAGGAGGTCTGGGGGTGATGGATATCTTTGTCCAAAACAAAGCTTTGCTTCTCAAAAACCTGCACAAGTTTTATAATAGGCACAACATTCCATGGGTTAACTTGATTTGGGAAACTTATTATGCAAATAATTTGCTGCCTGGCAGCAATTGGGTTGGTTCTTTTTGGTGGAAGGCAAATCTCAAGCTCATTCATAATTTCAAATCCTTGGCCAGATGTCACATAGGGGATGGTAAAAGTGCTCTATTCTGGTCTGATCTGTGGCATTCAACTTGTTTACAGGACTTGTTCCCTCACCTCTTCTCATTTGTGAAGGACCAGAACACCACTGTGCACACCATTATTCATACTGAATACTTGGAGGATCTATTTCAACTCCCTCTCACTGTGCAAGCTTTCCTGGAATTTGAAAGTATGGAAGACATTTGTTTTGCTCTAAGGAATTCTGACTTCCTGGATTGCACTGACACTTGGAGCTACATTTGGGGTAATGAGAAATTCTCAGTTGCTAAGGCATATAAAGTTATGATGTGAGTTAAAATAGTGCCCCACCAGTTCAATTGGATTTGGAATAGCTCTTGTCAGCCAAAGCACAAGGTGTTTTTTTGGAGATTACTTCATGACAGGCTCAATACTAGGAATCTTCTTCGCAGGAAAAGTTTCCAGTTGGCTAGCTACAACTGTGCTCTAAATAATTGTCCTCAGGAGGAAACTTTACAACATCTCTCCTGGACCTGCCCTTTTGCAGCTTAGTGTTGGGATATTATTTGTCCTTCCAGGCAACATAATGTGTGTGTGCTTGAAGCCTTTGAGGATCTCAGGTCCAAACTTCATGTTCCATTCTTCATGGAAATCATCATTCTAGCTTCTTGGGCCATATGGATTTCAAGAAATAATCTGATCTTTCAAGCCATTCAGCCTTCCATTCAGAGGTGGAAAGTCATTTTCCTTGATGAGCTTAATCTTCTGAGATATAGAGTGAAAAAGAGCTATGCCAGAGCTTTCTGTACTTGGCTTGATAACCTTGTACTGTAATTTATCTTTTGTTTTTATTCTGTTTCTTTTTTCTTTTCTTTCTTTTGGCTTACCTCAAGCCTTTGTACTGTAAGACCTTTGTTTTTAAATTATTATAAAAATTACAGTGGGGCTTTGCCCTACTGTGTACAGTCAAAAAAAGGAACAAAGAGTGTTGAAGAATACTACAAGGAAATGGAGATAGCCATGATTCGAGCCAATGTCAAGGAAGATGATGAGCAAACAATGGCACGATTCTTGAATGGACTCAATCATCCCATCAAGAAGATTGCCGACTTCCAACCCTACTCCTACCTCATCGAGCTAGTGCATCAAGCGACCAAGGCGGAACGTCAAGTGCAAGATGACTTCAAGTACGCCAAGTACTCATCCAAGACATACGGTGTCTCCAACAACAACTCCTCCAACATCTACCTCAACCAAACCTTCTCCAAGCAACGACCACAAGACAACGTACAAGAAACCTTCGCAAAGTTCAAGTCGTCTTCCTCCTACTACAAGCAACTACTAGCCACGGGCTTCTTCCTCCACTCCGACCGATGAGACCGTCAAGACAAGTTCAATCGAGTGCTTCACATGTGGCAGTCAAGGCCACAAGTCCTTCCAATGCACCAACAAGCGCACTATGATCCTCAATGACGATGGCACCTACGACTCAATGAGTGAAGATTAAATGGAAGCTATTGAGCAAGTGGCCATGCACCGGCGCGTGAACGAGGATGACGATGATCAAGTCTTTTGTGATGAAGATACGAGCCCCACTCTCGTTGTCTCCAAGGTCTTGACACTTCAACATCAACAAGAAGAAGACCAACGATGCCATATCTTCCACACCAAGGCCGGCATCAACGGAAGATCCGTCAAGGTCATCATCGATGGAGGTAGTTGCCACAACTTGGCAAGTGAAGAGCTATGCTCCAAGCTTCAATTAGTCAAGAGGAAGCACCCGCACCCCTACAAGGTTCAATGGCTAAGTGACTCCGGCACTATACGGGTTGAGCATACGGTCCAAGTATCCTTCAAAATTGGTGCATATGAAGACACTTTGGAGTGTGATGTGGTCCCAATGACCGTTTGCCACCTCCTTCTTGGTCGACCATGGAAATTCGACCGTGGTGTCGTCCACAATGGGCGTACCAATCACTATAGCTTCAAGATGAAAGGGAAGGAATATGTGCTACGACCCATGTCTCCTAGTCAAGTGATAGCCGACAAGCAAGCCACCCACCATAGAGAGAAGAGTGAGAAAGTGATCCACCAAAACATGAGTGAGAGCAACAAGCCAAACTTGAGCGCCTCTTCGCCTAGAGAGAAAAACCTCATACTATTTGCCACAAAAAGTGAGATGAGAGAAGTGTGCGAGAACACATCGAGTGTGATGCACTTTGTCCTTGTGTGCAAGGATGGAGAACCAAAAACTAACACCACTCACGAGCTACCTTTGGTGTTTCAATCTCTTTTGCAGGAATTTCAAGATGTTTTCCCCAATGAGCTAACTCCGGGTCTACCTCCCCTACGAGGCATTGAGCATCGAATCGACCTCATCCCCGGAGGGCCACTTCCCAACAAAGCTGCATACCGTGTCAATCCTGAAGAAACCAAGGAGATTCAATGGCAAGTACAATAACTAATCGACAACGGTCATGTACGTGAAAGCTTAAGCCCTAGTGCCGTTCCCGTTATACTCGTGCCTAAGCCCGATGGAAGTTTCCGCTTGTGTTCCGATTGTAGACCTATAAATGCTATCACCATTCGTTATAGGCATCCCATTCCTCGCTTAGATGATATGTTTGATGAACTTAGTGGAGCCAACTTTTTCTCAAAAATTGATCTTAAAAGCGGCTATTATGAAATCCGCATACAAGAAGGTGATGAATGGAAAACTGCTTTCAAAACAAAATTTGGCTTATATGAGTGGTTAGTCATGCCTATGGGTTTATCGGAGGCTCCCGGTACTTTTTTGCATCTCATGCATCATGTACTTCGACCTTACATTGGAGTCTTTGTTGTGGTTTACTTCGATGATATTCTTGTGTTTAGCAAAACCATGAAAGAGCATCTTGATCATGTTAGGCTTGTTTTGCAAACACTTCGCAAGGAAAGTCTTTATGCCAACATGAAAAAGTGCACATTTGGTGTTGACAAAGTGGTTTTCTTGGGTTTCGTTGTCTCTTCCAAGGGTGTCCATGTTGATGAAACTAAAATTGAAGCAATTAAAACTTGGCCCCAACCAACCAATTTGCAACAAGTGCGAAGTTTTCTTGGTCTTGCGGGTTTTTATTGTTGCTTTGTCAAAAACTTTAGCACTATTGCCGCCCCTTTGCATGCTTTGAGTAAGAAGAATGCTCCTTTTGTTTGGGGATCTTTGCAATCAACCGCTTTTTATGAGCTCAAATCTTTGCTTACTCATGCTCCGGTTCTTGCTTTGCCCAACTTTGACAAAACTTTTGAGGTTCATTGTGATGCAAGTGGTACCGGAATTGGCGGAGTTTTAATGCAAGAAAAACGAGCAATTGCATATTTTAGTGAAAAACTCTCCGGTGCTCAACTTAACTATCCCATCTATGACAAAGAATTGTATGCTTTAGTGTGTGTCCTACATGTTTGGGAACATTATCTTAGACCTCATGAGTTTGTCATACATACCGATCATGAAACACTTGAATACTTAAAAGGTCAAACTAAGTTGAACAAGCGTCATGCCAAATGGAGTGAATTTATTGAATCTTTCCCATATGTGATCAAGTACATTAAGGGTACGGAAAATGTAGTTGCCGATGCACTTTCACGCATATGCACGCTTGTCACTAAACTTGAGTTGAATGTTATTGGCTTTGAGCACATAAAAGACTTGTATGCTAATGATCCATCTTTTGCACCTCATTATGCTAAATGTTTGACGCATACATCTTGGGAACAATATTACATCAACGATGGTTATCTTATGAGAGCTAACAAACTATGCATTCCCGAGTCTTCTCTTCGTTTACTCCTTTTGCAAGAGGCTCATGGAGGCGGACTCATGGGACACTTTGGACGCGACAAGACTTTCGACACGCTCTCCAAGAACTACTTTTGGCCCAAGATGTTCCGCGACGTCTCACGCTTCACCACCCGATGCTCTACATGTCGCAAAGATAATTCTAAAGCTCAATCTCATGGTCTTTACATGCCTCTTCCTATTCCTTATCAACCTTGGGAAGACATTAGTTTGGATTTTGTACTTGGTTTTCCTAGAACTCAAAATGGAAAGGATTCCGTGTTTGTTGTTGTGGACCGATTTTCTAAGATGGCACATTTCATTACTTGCAAATCTCTTTTGTAGGGAAATCTTGCGCCTCCATGGAGTACCAAAGACAATCGTCTCCGACCGCGACGTCAAGTTCTTGAGTTACTTTTGGAAGACTCTATGTGCCAAGCTCAGAATCAAGCTCTTGTTCTCATCCGCATACCATCCTCAAACCGACGGCCAAACGGAGGTGACAAACCGGACACTATCCACTCTACTTCGCATGTTGATCAAGAAGAACATCAAGGAGTGGGAGGCGTGTCTACCCATCGCCGAGTACGCCTACAACCGTTCAAGACATTTGAGTACTGGCAAGTCCCCCTTCGAGGTCGTCTACGGCTTCAACCCGTTGTCCCCATTGGACATTCTACCTCTCCCTCCACAAGAGCGCACCAACATGGATGCGAGTGCATGAGCAAGCTACATCAAGAAGATGCATGAAGATACAAGGACCATCATCGAGCGCCAAGTACATCGACTAGCGACCAAGCTCAACGTCAACAAACAACCAATGATCTTCAACATCGGTGATCTCGTGTGGCTACACCTTCGCAAGGACCGCTTCCCCAACGAACGCAAGTCCAAACTACTACCTCGAGCCGATGGACCATTCAAGGTGCTAGCACGCTACAACGACAACACATACAAGATTGAACTCCCACAAGACAAGTACAACTTGAGCGACATCTTCAATGTCAAATACCTATCGCCTTTCCATGGTGATGAAGATTTTGATCCGAGGTCGGATCTTTCCCAAGGGAGGGGAGATGATGCGGAGCATCCTTCCATCATCCCCATGGACTCTACATCGACACATCCAACCCCACAAGGACCCATGACAAGAGCTAGAGCACGTGCTTTGGAAACCGAGGTGAACTCCTTACTACTAGACTTGCATATGGACACAAATGGAACTTGTCTACTACCTCACCAAAATATGCTATGCTTCCTTAGGTATGAAGTGGAACATCACCAAGAAGCTCAGGAGCATCCCCAAGGAGAAGGAGAACCACCCCAAGGCCGTAAGGATCAAGACGGAGTGCAGCAGCAGCAAAATAGCAAGTCCCAGGTGACCCCGTGCGCACGGGCCCCCGAGACACCGTGCCCACGGGCTACACAGGAAATAGGCGCTGGAGCACCCCGTGCGCACGGGCCTGTACCATGCCCACGGGACCCCCGTGTGCACGGGCCCAACTTACCCCGTGCGCACGGGCCTCCTAGGATGGCCGGCTGAGATGGCTTCTTTGGCTCCCCTTCTTCTCCTTCGACCCCAAGGCTATATATTCCGTACCTAGGACCATGTTTAGGGTTAGCAAAGTATTAGATGAGATCTTGGTGAGCTTTGCTCCATTACCTTCCCTCTTTGAGGATCAAGACACCATAGGGAAGAATCCTTGAGGATTTCAAGACCTCCATTGGGAGAAGACTACCACCAAGACCCCTCTTCCTTTGGGTTTGGGATGAACTTTGCCATTGTATCTTTCCTTTGATTGTGTTTGAGACTTGTGGATCTTGTGTTGTTACTCTAGTGGATGTGTAATCGGGAATTGTTGGAGTGATTGTCTCTTTGTGTTCATCTTTGTGTTCTTGTTGTTCTTGTGATTTCTCTCCTTTTTCCCCCTCCAAGTGTGAAAAGGTCCTTCCTAGGGTTCTACCCTACATCATTGATCCTTGAAGGATCAATGCCCATCTTGCGCATTGTGTCCTGATAAAGTAGGTTCAGGCTACTACCGTCGTCCATAAGGACACGCGTGAGGTGGAATCTGTCGATGATTGGGTCTAAGACCAGTGCGGCTGAGCCGCCATGACGGATGCTAGTGGGATGATCCCTATGATCAAAGGTGATCGGAAAGGGTGACCATGGGTTGAATTTGGGGGCGATTGGCTCCATCGCATAGACGTCCCGTAGTGCTCGCTTCCATTCCCGCTTGGGGATGTGAGTGGCGTAGATCATATTGACCGTTTTCACCTGGGGGGAAATTTCTTTTGTCCCCCCGTATTCGGACGCCGGGGCTCATCGTCATCGTCGTTGTGCAGCCCCTTGTCCTTGTTTTCGGCGTTTATCTTGCTGGCCTGTTTGAACACCCAGCAGTCTCTATTGGTGTGGTTGGCTGGTTTGTCTGGTGTGCCATGAATTTGGCACGAGCGCTCTAGTATGCGGTCCAGACTGGACGGTCCCTGATTATTTCTTTTGAACGTTTTTTTCCGCTGTCCGGACTTAGATCCGCTGAATCCGGCATTGATGGTCGTGTCTTCAGTGCTGTCACCGTTGTTCCTTCTCTTATGTTTGTTGCGCCGTGGCTTGCCGTTAACATCGCGGCCGTCCGAAGTGCCGGAATGTGGCGTGGTGCCGCTGCGAGCCAACCAGCTATCATCACCCGCACAAAAACGGGCCATTAGGGTTGTGAGAGCTTCCATAGACTTGGGTTTTTCCTGGCCAAGGTGTCGAGTGAGCCACTCGTCACGGATATTATGCTTAGAAGCTGCCAGGGCTTCGGCGTCCAGACAGTCAACTATTTGGTTCTTTTTAGTGAGGAACCGAGTCCAGAATTTCCGGGCTGACTCTCCGGGCTGTTGAGTAATGTGGCTCAGGTCATCAGCGTCCGGTGGTCGCACATATGTGCCCTGGAAGTTATCAAGGAATGCGTCTTCCAGGTTTTCCCAACTGCCAATGGAATTTGCTGACAGGCTATTTAACCAGTGCCGGGCTGGTCCTTTGAGCTTAAGGGGGAGATACTTGATGGCATGTAGATCATCTCCGTGGCCCATGTGAATGTGGAGAAGGAAATCTTCGATCCATACTGCGAGGTCTGTTGTGCCATCGTATGATTCGATGTTTACGGGTTTGAATCCTTCTGGGAATTCATGATCCATCACTTCATCAGTGAAGCAGAGGGGGTGTGCGGCGCCTCTATGCCAGGCTATGTGGCTACACAGGTTGAATTGGTCTGGGTTGCTATGTTCGGCCCGGCCGGACTTGTTGATGATGTATCCGGCGCGACGGTCATCGTCGCGCACTGGGGCGCGCCCCCTTGATCCGTAGATCGACCTTGGCTGTCCTGCTTCGTTTTCCAGAATATCTTGCAGGTCATGCCTCTTGCCCTGAGCCGTAGTGTATCAGTGTGGGGGTGGCCGGTCAGCCGTTTGGCGTTCGAGTCCATATTCCTCGGCTGCCAGGACTTCAGTCCATCTATCTGTGAGCAGGTCTTGATCAGCTTGGAGTTGCTGCTACTTCTTCTTCAGGCTCCTCGCAGTGGCTATAAGCCTACGCTTGAAGCGCTCCTACTCCACGGGATCCTCAGGCACGCCGAATTCGTCGTCACCGAGGCTGATCTCATCTTCGGAGGGGGGCATGTAGTTGTCCTCCTCCGGGTATGCGTCTGTCGCCTGTTCTTCTGGGCTGACCTGCTCATCTTCCTGTTCGGCCTGCTCGAAGGCGGGCTGGTCAGGGTCATATTCTTCTTCGGTGCCATCTGGATTATTTTCGTCTCCGGGGCCGGTGTTGCTATGGCGGGGCTTGGAGCGGCGCCGACGACGCCCATTCTTTGATTTTCTTCCCGAGGGGTTTTCCTCCATTGCCTCGTCGCCATTAGTTTCCTTCGGAGTGTCCACCATATATTTATCATATGAGGAGGTGGCCGTCCACCGCCCAGTGAGCGGTGGCTCCTGTAATTCTCCTACATCATCGTCCATACCGTTGATGTCTTCGGTGTCGTAGTCAAGCACGTCGGTTAGATCATCGATCGTGGAAATGAAGTGGGTGGTGGGTGGGCACCGAATTCCATCGTTGCCTGCTTCCCACTCGAGCCGGACATAGTTCGGCCCGGAGTCTCCTGACAAGGAGAGAGACTTCAACAAGTCCAGCATGTCACCGAAGGGCGAGTGCTGAAAGACGTCCGCCGCGGTGAACTCGATCACCGGAGCCCAACCAGGATCGGCGGGCTCGGGGGCGCATGGACTGGAACCTACGTCCGGATATGAATCCGGGGGTCCGGAGTCACAGGCTCCCTCAGAGGTGAGACCTGTGTTCGGCTCCATCACCGATGATGGTACGGCCTGCGGTGTGGGGTCCAGCCCTCTGTCCTTGGGCGAAGCAACCTGCCCCGGATTTAGATCCGAGGCTTCTGCCGGGGTGATATCCCGAGAAATGTCTGACAGCAGGTCTAAGCCGTGCTCGTCATGACTGTTCGGCACTTCTGGCGCTGGCCCAAATCCGTCGAAGATCAAGTCTCCGCGGATATCCGCCGTGTAGTTTAGGTTTCCAAACCTGATTTGATGGCCGGGGGCATAACTATCGATCTGCTCCAGGTGGCCAAGCGAATTGGCCCGCAGCGCGAAGCCGCCGAACACGAAGATCTGTTCGGGGAGGAAAGTCTCACCCTGGATAGCATCGTTGATGACAAATGAAGGAGCCATCAAGCCTGACAGCGACGACACAGAGGAACTCTCAATGAAAGCACCAATGTCGGTGTCAAAACCGGCGGATCTCGGGTAGGGGGTCCCGATCTGTGCGTCAAGGCTGATGGTAACGAGAAGCAAGGGACACAGATGTTTACCCAGGTTCGGGCCCTCTCGATGGAGGTAAAACCGTACTTCCTGCTTGATTAATATTGATGATATGGGTAGTACAAGAGTAGATCTACCAAGAGATCGTAGAGGCTAAACCCTAGGAGCTAGCCTATGATGGTATGATTGTAATTGTGATCGGCCTTCTAAGGACCAACCTCTCCGGTTTATATAGACACCGGAGAGGGCTAGGGTTTACATGGAGTTGGTTACAACGAAGGAAATATAATATGCGGATCGCCAACCTTGCCTTCCACCCCAAGGAGAGTCCCATGCGGACACGGGCCGAAGTCTTGAGTCTTGTATCTTCATGCTTCAATAGTCCGGACGTTGTACACAGTCCGGCTGTCTGGATACCCCCTAATCCAGGACTCCCTCAGCAGCCATATAGGCTAGTACATTGAATGTACTAGCAAGTCACATCAAGAGTAAATGAACCTATTTGTACATGCAATTTGGCTGGTGGAAGGCTCTAAGTTTAGTTTTGCGTAAAGCTAGTTTTTCCCTAGAATAAAGATATCATTCTACTACTACAACATTGCACAGGATGAGTTGGCAAACCCAACTCAATCCATTCCCAAAGTTTCATTTAAAACCCAACTTTTTAACTTAAGGGTGATGAGATCTCCCGACATTTCCACTACTAGATGCTCAAGTTGTCCGTAACCGGGGACACGACTAATCGATTAGGTTGACGCTCTGCAGAGGTTGCGCACCTTTCCCCACAAGACTCGACCACCTCCATGATCGGAAGATCGAGACATAGTCTTTCAAAAGTATTCCCCCTTAACCCACTGATAGGCCGGTACACCTACTCATTCTACATCTGCTAGCCTATCCAGGAAGGGGTCACACCATGTACTCAACTAAGCTAGAGTCCATAATGGCTTGTGGCTGCACATGTAAGCTTCTAGACATGAAAATACGTTTGATCCCTTTGATCCCGAGCGGATGGACCACTAGTGGTGCACCACCATGGATTTCCCATGTGTGCTCCACTGTACTTCACCAACATTCAAACAAATTTCTACCCAGGTAGTTCATTTAAAGTCTTGGTCCTGATTACTACTTTGCCACTCAATCTCGCCATGAACAGTTCCCAATCCACGTCTACATTAGCGAGGCGGAAAATAAACCTACAGAGTGGTGACAAGGTTGTATAGTTCAGACCTACCTCAAGTGAACTACTAGTTAAAAGCATAGCCATCCGGCATAGGATTCCTACCATGCAATCCTACCGCAAAGTACTAAGTGCATAAATAAAACATAGGTGATTGGAAGAATGGTCAAATGTGAACTTGCCTTGGAACTCCTGGTTGAATTCTAGAGATTGATAATATTCTACTTCGCACTCCAGACAATCTATCGCAATGTAAATAATCAAACATAAGCAAACATCCGAAGAACCAAAATAACATGCAAAGCAGAAAGGCATGGAAAAACCATATGAACATCGAACACACTTAACTATCACAAAAATATTCTAATTGCAACACAACACATGCGCATGGTTCAAAAAGTGCTGTGAACTATAGTGCATACAGGCATATAAGTGAAACTATCATGGATAGATCCTAAGTGTGTGAAAAAGTATTGTGACCAAGGTATAGGTGGTAGGGTTTGGCTATGGTGACGAAACGCAAAAAGAAACAACTTAATCGGAGCTACGGTTTAGGAGATACGACCATTTGAAGTTCGAATTCAAATCTAAAAAAGTTCAAATTTTAACATGACAAAAGTTTACAAATATGATACTACTGGATAGATCTAGACATGATGAAGAATTTGCGCTGGTTTCATCAAGTTTGGATCTACGGTTAAAAAGTTATGGCTAATCTAAGATCAAGGACTAATCTGCTAATGTAAAGGACTAAACAAAAAGAAAAAAAATCGCGAGCAGGTCCTTGGCTATGTGTCGGCTCGTGGCTGGTCGAGCAACTGATTAGGACATCAATACCACTGTTACACCCACAGCCCCTACTGCTACATATACTGGACCAATTACTAGAGCTCGCGCACGCCAATCAAATTATCAGGTACTTTCGTTTCTTGGTAATGATTCTAATGTTCATGAAAATATGATGCTGCCTAAATTTGATACATTTGTTTTGCTTACAAATGAAGGGCCTAGCTTGGAGAAGGATGAACATTGGAGCAATAACAAGTATGGAGATGATGGCATGCGCAAGGGGAACAAGAACGAAGTTACAAGTGATGATTTTAGGAATTTGAAGCCACCATAATAGGTGCATGAAGCCTTGGACGAAATATACAAGATGCCAATTCATAAATTTCGTCCTGAGGCTATTCTAGGTGCCGTGTCACCTTATTATTGGGCTAGGCCCATGTAATTTCGAAATACATAAGTATAGGCTATTTTTAGAGTCCGTATGTGTGGGGAAACAAGAGATAGGGTTGATTTTGGACCCCTCGACCAAGGGCCACGAAATCCCCCCCTCTTCCTCCATATATACAGCCCTTAGGGCACCGTTTAGACTTTGGGTTTTGTTTAGATTACAGTTCGCCATAGCTGCAACTTCGCGTACTTCGTTTGTGTTCAACGACCACACAAAGGCGTCACAGAACCGCACCTTGATCAATAAAGCTTCGTCTTATATTCGCAATATCCAGATTGCAATCTTAGTTTCTTGCTTGTTCTTCGTTTGCCTGCAGGAAACAGACCTTCGTGGTCAGGTTGATCGTGCTCCGGCGTGGTCAATAACCTCTCGGAGTTGGTTTAGCGGTTGCTAAGGCACGACGTCCTCGCACGTTCGTAGTCGGATCGTCAAAGTCGACTTCATCCAAAACGATAGCCACCATCTCATCGAAAGATGGGACACCCTTGCCTCTATCAACAGCATCCGCTGCGGAGGCTATACAGCGAACTGCCGACATTTAATAAAACACTCCCCGCGGCTAACTAACAAAAACTGAATGGCAGTTTAAAAAAAACTGCGATTAACCGTATACCGGTTCAACAAAAAACACTAACCTAATCTAATCTGGGTCATTGATCTACGATCTAACGGACGAGGGCAACGGTGGCTCACCGCAGGTCAACGGCAATGAGAACGACGGTGGCGCGGATCGGTGATGAAGGGGTGGCGGCTGCAGCGGGGAGGGCGACGAGGAGGACGGGCACATCGACGGCGTCGTGGAGGTGGTGGCGGTGCTCGTCGGGGGCGTCGGGGTCGACGAGGCGAAAGCGGTGGAGCTCCGGTGCTCCGGCGAGGGCGCGGGTCGTCGGGGAGTCGCTCCTGTGATCATGGGGGCACAAAAAATGTGTCAAAAAAGATGTCCCAGGTCATGCGGAGGTGATTGACAAACAGGTTAGGGTCGGGGTGGTCTATGGACGACGAACAACCCGGGCGAAGTAGCTCCAGCCGACGAGGTTCGAACGACAAGTGCTACGGCTGCGAGCGGTGTGGGTAGAAGCGAGTCAGCGGAGTGAACAGAGGGGGTTTAGGGGCCTTTATAGGCGCGGTCAGGAGGCGCGGCTGCCGCAGATAACCCTTATCCAAGCAAGAGGCGGCCAACGGTTGCGGGCGGGGAGCGTGCCGTACTCATCTAGCGCGGGGTGAGCGGGAGGTTGGGGGTGAGGGGCGATGCCCATGTGTCGGCGAGTGCAGGAGGGTGAGAGAGAGAGAGAGAGAGAGAGAGAGAGAGAGAGAGAGAGAGAGAGAGAGAGGCGGTAGACCGTTGTGGGGAGGTCTCGGAATACTAAAGTAGCCCTAAACAATTCAAATGAATTCCTAAAAATACCAAGATAATTTCAAAAATTATCTCTGAATATCTACAACACAATGAACATTAATTTAAGCATCGAACATTTTGAAAATACTTTCCTGATGCAACTAATGCACTTTTTGCAAATAAAATTAATATCAAATAAACTCCAAAACTTCAAATAATATTCAAATGAAATTTCCAACTCTTTTATAAGTTTGAGGAAGTCATCTTATCCCCTCTCATTTGTTTCTCATGAGTGGAAAATATTATTTGAATATTTCAAAAACTCCAAAAACGCAATAAAATTTTATACGCATTGAATGATTCTACTAACATCCAAATTTAATAAAATTGGGATGTTACAAACCTAACCCCCTTAAGATGAATCTTGCCCTCGAGATTCGGGTTGGCCAGCAAAAATGTGTGGATGGTCCTGCCTGAGATCTTCCTCTCGTTCCCAAGTAGCTTCCTCCTCGGTGTGGTGACTCCACTGAACTTTGCAGAAATTGATGATCTTGGTGCGAGTGATCCTCACTGCAGTCTCAAGAATCTTAACAGGCTTCACCTCATTAGTCAGATCGCTCTCCAACTGAATTGCCCCCAGTGGCACTGTATCTCTCAAATGTATATCTGCCATCTTTGCAAGACACTTCTTTAGCTGGGAAACTTGAAACACATCATGAACTCCTGACAAAGCCTCTAGTAATTCCAACTGGTATGCAACCTCGCCTCTGCATTCTAGAACTTTGTATGGCCCCACAAATCGTGGTGCTAACTTTCCTTTTACTCCAAATCTCTTAATACCTCGAAGTGGAGACACTCGAAGATATGCTCTATCTCCCACTTCATAGGCCACTTCCTTGCGTTTAGGATCGGCATAACTCTTCTGCCTAGACTGAGCTATCTTAAGTCTGCCACAAATCAACATGACCTTCTCCTTAGAATCTCTGATCAAGTCTGGCCCAAACAATTTGCAATCTCCAACCCCATTCCACATCAGAGGTGTCCTGCATTTCCTGCCATATAATGCCTCAAAAGGGGCCATCTACAAACTGGCTTGATAGCTGTTGTTCTACAAGAACTCTGCGTAAGGAAAGCTATCATCCCAACTAGATCCATAGTCTAGTTCACAAGCTCTCAACATATCCTCTAGAATCTGATTGACTCTCTCTGTCTGCCCATCAGTCTGCGGATGGAAGGCTGTATTGAACTCTAGCCTGGTACCCAAAGTTTTGTGTAACTGATTCCAAAACTTTGAGGTAAACTGTGTTCCTCTATCTGACACGATGGTCCTCGGAACTCCATGCAGACATACAATCCTGGTCATATATATCTTCACCAGCTTAGCACCTGCATAGGTGGTCTTCACTGGAGTAAACCTGAACGGGTCCTGGGTAATCCCGTGATGAAGTCCATACCAAGTCTGTCCCACTTCCAATCAGGTATCGGCAATGGCTGAAGTAAACCTGCTAGTTTCTGATGTTGTCCCTTTACTCTCTGACATACATCACATAGTGCCACATACTCGGCAATTTCTCTCTTCATATCGGCCAACCAAAAACTTTCTTTCAAGTCCAAATACATCTTGGGGTTGCCTGGGTGCACCGAGTATGGTGAGTCATGAGCCTCTTGAAGAATCAACTTCCTGATCTCTGGATCATTGGGTACACAAATCCATTGCTCAACCCATATCAGTGCGTAGGTGAGCTCACGGAAGGGTGGTATAGGGTGGAAGAGTACACTTTGATCATCAAATCATCCCGAACTCAATTTTACAAGCCGGATCTTGCCTCCGACATGTTGTCGAAGCCCGCGAGTGGGTTACGGGCGCATACAACTTTTGGTAGTGATTGTTTTGGCGGGTCATCAAGCTCCAATAAAGTTTTTATGGGAAAATTCAGGCCGTTTTATGGATACAACATCGCGGGACAGACCGTGAATACAACTTTCAAGGTAAGCTGATCGTACCAACGAGCCATCTTGCACCATTCAGAATGACCTACAATTTTTCGAGTGCATAAACAGAGTGAGGATGAACTGTTATGTACTTTATGATCCAAGAATAATGCATCCACTGATGAAGACGTGAGGGTGGTAGCGGGATGGGTGATAGACCATGCAAAGCTTGAATTCTTGGTTCTCGATGCAACATAGAGCCTTTTCCTTGTGTCGTGACTGAACCTATAGTCTTTCTAGTTTGTAATGGAAGGATGGTGCATTGTTCTATATGTTATTGTCCATATATCAGTGCGTAGGTGAGCTCACGGATGGGTGGTATAGGGTGGAAGAGTATACTTCGATCATTAAATCATCTCAAACTCAATTTTACAGGCCGGATCTTGCCTCCGACATGTTGTCAAAGCCCGCGAGTGGGTTACGGGAGCATACAACTTTTGGTAGTGATTGTTTTGGCGGCTCATCGAGCTCCAATTAAGTTTTTATGGCAAAATTCTGGCCGTTTTATGGATACAACATCGCGGGACAGACCGTGAATACAACTTTCAAGGCAAGCTGATCGCACCAACGAGCCATCTTGCACCTTTTGGAATGACCTATAATTTTTCGAGTGCATAAACGGAGTGAGGATGAACTATTATGTACTTTATGATCCAACAATAATGCATTCACTGGTGAAGACGTGAGGGTGGTAGCGGGATGGGTGATAGACCATGTAAAGCATGATTTCTTGGGTCTCGATGCAATGAAGAGCCTCCTCATTGTGTCATGACTGCACCTGTAGTCTTTCTAGTTTGTAATGGAAGGATGGTGCATTGTTCTATATGTTATTGTCCATATCGGAAGGGTGGTAGAGTGCTAAAGAGTATACTTCAATCAAAAAATCATCCGGAACTAAATTTTACAAGCCGGATCTTGCCTCCGACATGTTGTGGAACCCGCGAGTGGGTTACGGGCGCATACAACTTTTGGCAGTGGTCGTTTTGGCCGGCATCGAGCTCCAATGGAGTTTTTATGGCAAAATTGTGGTCGTTTTATGGATACAACATCGCGGGACAGACCGTGAATACAACTTCCAAGGTAAGTTGATCGCACCAACGAGCCATCTTGCACCATTCGGAATGACCTATAATTTTTCGAGGTCATAAACAGAGTGAGGATGAACTGTTATGTACTTTATGATTCAAGAATAATGCATCCACTGATGAAGACATGAGGGTGGTAGCGGGATGGGTGATAGACCATGTAATGCTTGAATTCTTGGGTCTCGATGCAACAAAGAGCCTCTTCCTTGTGTCGTGACTGAACATGTAGTCTTTTTAGTTTGTAATGGAAGGATGGTGCATTGTTCTATATGTTATTGGCCATTTATCAGTGCATAGGTGAGCTTGTGCAAAGGTGGTATAGGGTGGAAGAGTATACTTCGATCATCAAATCATCTCGAACTCAATATTACAAGCCGGATCTTGCCTCCGACGTGTTGTCAAAGCCCGCGGGTGTGTTATGGGCACACACAAATTTTGGTAGTGATTGTTTTGGCGGGTCATCGAGCTCCAATTTAGATTTTATGGAAAAATTCTGTCCGTTTTATGGATACAACATCGCGGGACAAACCGTGAATACAACTTTCAAGGCAAGCTGATCGCACCAACGAACCATCTAGCACCATTTGGAATGACCTATAATTTTTCGAGTGCATAAACGGAGTGAGGATGAACTGTTATGTACTTTATGATCCAAGAATAATGCATCCGCTGGTGAAGATGTGAGGGTGGTAGCGGGATGGGTGATAGACCATGCAAAGCATGAATTCTTGGGTCTCGATGCAATGAGGAGCCTCCTCATTGTGTCATGACTGAACCTGTAGTCTTTCTAGTTTGTAATGGATGGATGGTGCATTGTTCTATATGTTATTGTCCATATATCAGTCCGTAGGTGAGACCACAGAAGGGTGGTAGAGAGTGGAAGAGTATACTTCGATAATCAAATCGTCCGGAACTCAATTTTACAAGCTAGATCTTGCCTCCGACATGTCGTCGAAGCCCGCGAGTGGGTTACGGGCGCATACAACATTTTGTAGTGATTGTTTTGGCGGATCATCAAGCTCCAATGGAGTTTTTACGGCAAAATTCTGGCTCTTTTATGGATACAACATCACAGGATAGTCCGTGAATAAAACTTTCAAGGTAAGCTGATCTCACCAACGAGCCATCTTGTAACATTCGAAATGACCTATAATTTTTGGAGTGCATAAACAGAGTGAGGATGAACTGTTATGGGATCCAAGAATAATGCATCCGCTGGTGGAGACCTGAGGGTGGTAAAGGGATGGGTGATAGACCATGTAAAGCATGAATTCTTGGGTGTCGATGCAACGAAGACCCTCCTCCTTGTGTCATGACTGAACCTGTAGTCTTTCTAGTTTGTAATGGAAGGATGTTGCATTGTTCTATATGTTATTGTCCATATATCAGTCTGTAGGTGAGCTCACGGAAGGGTGGTTTGGTGATGAAGATTATACTTCAATCATAAAATCATCCGGAACTGAATTTTACAAGCCGGATCTTGCCTTCGACATGTTGTGGAAGCCCGTGAGTGGGTTACGTGATAGAGGCAAAGGTGTCCCGTCTTTTGATGAGATGGTGATTATCGTCTTGGAGGAGTAGACTTTGATGATCCGACTACGTACGTGCGAGGGCGTCGTGTCTTAGCAATCGCTAAACCAACTCCGAGAGGTTAT
The DNA here is from genome assembly GCF_002162155.2 of Triticum dicoccoides. NCBI lineage: Eukaryota > Viridiplantae > Streptophyta > Magnoliopsida > Poales > Poaceae > Triticum > Triticum dicoccoides. Next base: position 278,984,342 of record NC_041381.1, read on the forward strand.
TGACCACGCCGGAGCATGATCAACCTTACCACGAGGGTCTATTTCCTGCGAGCAAACGAAGAACAAGCAAGAAACTGAGATTGCAATCTGGATATTGCGAATATAAGATAAAGGTTTATTGCTCAATATGGTTTCTGTGACGTCTTGGTCTGGTCGCTGAACACAAACGAAGTATGCGAAGTTGCAGCTATGGTGAACTTTTAATCTAAACAAAACCCAAAGTCTAAACGGTGCCCTAAGGGCTGTATATATGGAGGAAGAGGGGGAAATTTCATGGCCCTTGGGGGAGGGGTCGGAAACCAACCCTATCTCTTGTTTCTTCACACATACACTACAAAAAAATACACTTCCGTGATGATACGTGTTTGTCACAGTAGGTCACGTTTTTTGTCATGCATGTACATCCATGATGATTTTATGACAGAATCAAGATAGTCATACCTGTGCTGTCGTAGAAATGTTCCAGGACATTACCAAAATTATCATCACGGAAGTGTCCACTTCCATGACGATAAATCGCGCATCACAGAAGTGCTTTCGTCAAGAGTGACCGACACGTGGCATCCACCGTAATGCAATGCCGTTAAGCTATCGGGTCCGGTTTTGGATCCGATAACCCGTTAACAGCCCCGACCAATGGGGATTTTGCACATGTAAAATCATCATTGGCTGGAGGAAACACGTGCCGGCTCACCGTTGGGACAGATGTCATCCAGTCATTGGACAGAAGGTGCCTATGATACATCGACACGTGGCACGGCCCAACAGAGGCCCATTCCTGTGAAAAGGCCGGCCCATTTGACTTGGTCAAAAGGTGGCGGTCCGACCCATGGAAAGCCTGTTAACGGTCTGTTCGCATATAGCCCATTTACAGCCCGCTAACCCAGGGCCCGTTATGACCTATCCGAATTAGGCCCAGTAGCGTCATCTGGGCCGTCCAATATGATTCCAGCCCATTTTAACTTCTAGCCCATGTATGGCCCATGACGTCTTTCGGCCCATATGAGGCCATTTGTAACTCTTGGACGGCCCGTGGTGAAACTGGCCCGTAATGAACAGTGTATCACTTTATACCCATTAATGACCCGTGGTGAAACTGGCCCGTAATGAACATTGTATCACTTTATACCCATTAACGGCCCATTATTCCGTTGGGATGTTTCCAGCCCATGTTATCTTTCGGCCTTCTCAGGGCCCATTTATTCTTGGGCTCATTTCCAGCATTTGTTTACTTACGGCATGTTACTGTCATTTTCTGCTTGTGGGCCAAATTCAGCCCGAGGTTACAATCAGCCATTTGTGGCTCGTTAATACGTTGGGTTATTTTCATAGCAACACCAAATATGGCCGATTAACGATGTCCCGTTATGGTCGGCCCATGAACGGATGGTTCCAACTCTAGCCCGTTTACGGCCATAATGTGTTCTGTTATTGGCCCATGTTTGGCCAAGCGATCATATGGCCTGTAGAAGGCCCATTGATGATACGGCCCGTAGAAGGCCCATTGATGATACGGCCCGTAGAAGGCCCATTGTGTGTATGACCCGTATACGGTCCATTGTTTCTACGACCCGTAGGAGGCCCATTGTTTCTACGGCCCGTAGGAGGGAAATGGTTACTACAGTAAATATGTAGCCCATGGTTATTGTGGCCTAGTTTTTAAAAAATAGGTTATTGCGGCCACTAGCAAACCGAGGAAAAAGAACTGCACTGATTACAAGCAAAGAAATAAACAAGACAATAAGGAAATAAATAAGCAAGCAACTTACGCTAGGCTATCATGGCTATTACACATATTACATCCACTGGGCATCAAAGTTCACCAACAGGGCAAATATAGGGAACACAACAACATATAAACGCCGCAGCAAAGCAAGTCCAGAACTGAAACCACTTCAGAAGAGCTCAAGAAACAATATCCTGGGTACCCATAATGCTGGCAAGATGCTTAGCTAGCTTATTAACTTTCTCTTGTTTAGCGCTTAAATCCTCCAACACTTGTTGTTGCACCAGAAAGTATGCATCTGAATTCTGCAGGGACTTCCTCAGTCCTTCAGCTTCCTGTCGCATAACTTCTGATCAATGTCTCTCAACTTGAAGTTGAAACTCAAGAAGTCGAACTGATTCAGGCAACGAGTTCGAAGAGCTGGTGCCAGCAGTAGTAGCCAATAACTTGAACACTACATCAAGACATGACTTTGGGGTTGTCTCAGTGTCTTCAATATAGTTTTTATCAGCTTTCTTGGAGACCAACAGGGATGTCTCACTATCTTGAACCTTATCTGCATTACTTCCTTTACCATTGCATAACGGGGTACTCTTCTCCAATATTTTATCCGCGTTCTAAAAGAGAAACAAACAAACACATCACAGGTTTACAATGTAGTATATGAAACTCATTTTGGTAAACCAGTTCAATAGTAAGGTGGACAGGATAACAACATGAAACAAACATATATCTATGTAGTATGGTCACTGTATGGTCTTTATCATTCTAGTCTATGTTGCCAAATCAAGATAGATACAGTTCGAATCATATCTATTTAAGACAAAGCAGCATAGACAGAATATAAGTGTGGGAAACTACACAACAATAACAACACTTGTAATGTGCATGGCATGAGAACATAACTGTTTATTCAATTGAAACTGAAATCAACATAGAGCAAGTTACAACAACATACACTTTAAAGAAACAGGTTTAAAACATACCTGTTGTGCCATTGGAGTTTCAATTGCATCCTTCAAATTTGAAATTAGTTGGTATGAGTAAATACAGTGATGCAAGAGCAAAGTAGTATGAACCATAGCTACGGAACCTGACCTAAGACCAATTCTTCTTCTGCTTTAAGCGTTGACTTGGGGTTCGGAGTGGTGGTCCTCATGCTTTGGGCACTGCAGTTGCCTTACTAATTGCTCGTGTTTGGGTGCTCTGTGGTGGAGACGGTGTTGTGTCAACGGGAACTGGGTTACTATCTGCTGGGGTTGGGGTTAGAAGGGGTGTAGCTGGTTCTCTGTCCAACTGGGTAGGGGTACAATCTGCGTGAGTCTGGGTTATGTGTGGTGGGGCTGGTTCTTGGGCAACTACAATCGTGGTTCTATCTGCATTGACAGGTAGCACGATGTTTTCTGAAGACCGTGTTTTTACTCCGACAGATACTGCCATCACCCCCTCCAATTGAAATGGCTGATAAACAAGAAAATTAATTGGATGTACAAAGATTGTAAGATAGATAGGTGCAATGGATAGTAGGGAAGAAAACATGGCATGAAATAATTCACATTTATGTTGTCTAACCAAACAGAATAGCAGGACATAATTTCACATATATGACGGCTAATTAAACAGGATAGCATGACACAATTTCACATGTATGATGGCTAACTAAACATGATAGAATGACATACTTCAAAAATATGATGACTATGTAAACAGGATGACATGATATAACTATACGATGTGTCTATTAAAGTGGTTGGCATGCCATAAATCACAAACATGCCGTCGATGGAAACATGATGGCATGATATAATTCACGGATAGAATGGCATAATTTAAAATATGATGACTATGTAAACATGATGAGATAATATAACTATATTATGTCTTTAGAAAATGGGTTGGCATGCCATAATTCAGATACATGCTGTCTATGTAAACATCATGGCATGATATAATTCAAATATATGATTTATATACTAAGGAAGTGAGCAGAGGGCAATATATGATGTGTCAACTAAGGAGATGGCATTCAATATTGTGTATATGATGTAAAAACTAAGCATTGCAATATAACATATGCATGATATGAGTAATATAACCCCGCCAAATTTGAGCATACACCTTAGGGGGATAATAGGACTGGTCATCTGCCTCTGAATCCTCCTCTGAAGAGCTATCTGTAACCAGCAAGATATATGTCAGCAGGTAGCATTGTCTGCTCTGAAGACCTTGTTTTCACTCCAGATTTCTCCATCACCAATTCAAATGGCTGATGCACAGGAAGAGCAGTTGAATATACAAAGATTGTCGACAAAAGCAATGAGAAATACAAAAAAAGGATGGCATGGTATAATTCACATATATGACGCTTGCCTAAACAGCATGGCATTGCATAATTCACATATATAATGCCTTGCAACAAGATAACATTGCATAATTCACATATATAATGTCTTGCAAGATGGCATTGCATACTTCACATATATGGTAATTAGACACTAAACAGGTGGCATTCACACAAAGCATGTCTAAATTAAGCAAATGACATAGCAATGCAAGATACCATACACACGATATGAGCAACATAACCCTGCCAAGTTGGAGCATGCACCTCTGATAGAGGCGAGGTGTCCCGTCTTTCGATGAGATGATGGATTTCGCTTTGGTGGAAGTCGACTTTGACGATCCGACTACAAACGTGCGAGGACGTCGTGCCTTAGCAATCGCTAAACCAACTCCGAGAGGTTATTGACCACGCCAGAGCACGATCAACCTGACCATGAGGGTCTGTTTCCTGCGAGCAAACGCAGAACAAGCAAGAAACAGAGATTGCAATCTGGATATTGCGAATATAAGATGAAGGCTTTATTGATCAAGGTGGGGTTCTGTGACGCCTTTGTCTGGTCATTGAACACAAACGAAGTACTCGAAGTTGCAGCTATGGCGAACTTTAATCTAAACAAAACCCAAAGTCTAAACGGTGCCCTAAGGGCTGTATATATGGAGGAAGAGGGGGGAAATTTCGTGGCCCTTGGTGGAGGGGTCCGAAATCAACCCTATCTCTTGTTTCCCCACACATACGGACTCTAAAAATAGCCTATACTTATGTATTTCGAAATTACAAGGGCCTGGCCCAATAATAAGGTGATGCAGCACCTAGAATAGCCTCGGGACGAAATTTATGAAGTGGCATCTTGTATATTTCGTCCAAGGCTTCATGCACCCATTATGTTGGCTTCAAAGTCCTGAAATCATCACTTGTAACTCCGTTCTTGTTCCCCTTGCGCATGCCATCATCTCCATGCTTGTTCTTGCTCCAATGTTCATCCTTCTCCAAGCTAGGCCCTTCATTTGTAAGCAAAACAAATGTATCCAATTTAGGCAGCAACATATTCTCATGAACATTAGAATCATTACCAAGAAACGAAAGTACCTGGTAATTTAGTTGGCGTGTGTGAGCTCTAGTAATTGGTCCAGTATGTATAGCAGCAGGGGCTGTGGGTGTAACAATGGTATTGATGTCCTCATCATCCTCCCCTTATTGAAATGAAGTCATCCTCGACGGAAGCTCATCTTCCTCACCCAAATAAGGCTTCAAATCTGCAATGTTAAAAGTGGGACTAACCCCAAAATCTGCAGGCAGCTCAAGTTTATATGCATTATCATTTATTTTCTCCAACACCTTAAAGGGACCATCAGCATGTGGCATTAGCTTTGATTTGCGCAAATCAGGAAATCTATCCTTACGCAAGTGTAACCAAACAAGATCTCCAGGTGCAAACACAACATGGTTTCTACCCTTATCTCCAACAAGTTTATATTTAGCATTCATATGCTCAATGTTTTCCTTAGTTAACTCATGCATTTTTAAAATCAATTCAGCATGTTGTTTAGCATCAAAATTAACCTTCTCTCAAGATGGAAGAGGCAACAAAGCAATAGGTGCACGAGGTAGGAAACCATACACAACTTCAAAAGGGCACATCTTAGTAGTAGAATGCAATGAGCGATTATAAGCAAATTCAATATGAGGCAAGCATTCCTCCCACATTTTCTTATTATTCTTCAAAACAGCCCTAAGCATAGTAGACAATGTTCTATTGACTACTTCAGTTTGTCCATCAGTTTGGCGGTGACAAGTAGTACTAAAAAGCAATTTAGTCCCCAACTTAGCCCATAAACATCTCCAAAAGTGGGTAAGAAATTTAGTATCATGATCTGAAACAATAGTATTTGGCACACCATGCAAGCGAATAATTTCATGAAAGAACAAATCAACAACATTAATAGCATCATCACTTTTATGACATGGTATAAAGTGTGCCATTTTCGGGAATCTATCCACGACAACAAATATGCTATCCCTCCCCTTCTTTGTTCGAGGTAAACCTAAAACAAAGTCCATAGATATATCCTCCCAAGGAACACTAGGTACAGGCAAAGGCATATATAAACCATGAGGATTGAGTCGTGACTTAGCTTTTTGACATGTAGTGCAGCGAGCAATAAAACACTCAACATCCCGTCTCATCTTTGGCCAAAAGAAATGTGTAGCAAGTACGTCCTCCGTCTTCTTCACGCCAAAGTGTCCCATTAGTCCTCCTCCATGCGCCTCCTGCAACAACAAAAGACGAACAGAGCTAGCTGGAATGCATAGCTTGTTAGCACGGAACACAAATCCATCATTAACAACGAACTTGTTCCATGTTCTTCCTTCTTTACAATTCTGCAATACATCTTTAAAATCAACATCATGCACATATTGATCTTTGATGGTCTCCAAACCAAATATTTTGAAGTCAAGTTGTGAAAGCATAGTATAGCGACGAGACAATGCATCAGCAATAACATTTTCTTTACCCTTCTTGTGTTTAATGACATAAGGGAAAGTCTCAATGAATTCAACCCATTTAGCATGTCTATGATTCAGTTTAGCTTGACTTTTAATATGTTTCAAAGATTCATGATCAGAATGTATAACAAATTCTTTGGGCCATAAATAATGTTGCCATGTTTCTAAAGTCCGAACAAGAGCATACAATTCTTTATCATAAGTAGAATAATTCAGACTAGGCCCACTCAATTTTTCAGAAAAGTATGCAACAGGTTTGCCATCTTGTAATAACACACCTCCTAATCTAATTCCACTAGCATCACATTCAAGCTCAAAAGTCTTATTAAAATCAGGAAGTTGGAGTAAAGGAGCATGTGTCAACTTATCTTTCAATACCGTGAAGGCTTCTTCCTGTGCGGTACCCCAAATAAAAGGCACATCCTTCTTTGTAAGCTCGTTGAGAGGTGCAGCAATGGTGCTGAAATCTCTTACAAAACGCCTATAGAATCCAGCGAGGCCAAGAAAACTCCTCACTTGTGTGATCGTTTTGGGCTGCGACCAACTCTCAATAGCTTCAATCTTGGCTTTGTCAACTTCAATTCCCTATGGAGTAACCACATAGCCAAAAAAAGATACTCGGTCGGTGCAAAAGGTGCACTTCCCAAGGTTACCAAACAAACGTGCATCACGTAGAGCAATAAAAATAGCACGTAAATGTTCCAAATGTTCTTCCAAAGATCTACTATAAATAAATATGTCATCAAAGTAAACTACCACAAATCGTCCAATGAAAGCACGTAAAATTTCATTCATTAATCTCATGAAAGTACTAGGTGCATTAGTTAACCCAAAAGGCATGACTAACCACTCATATAATCCAAACTTAGTTTTAAATGCTGTTTTCCATTCATCTCCCAATTTCATACGAATTTGACGGTATCCACTACGCAAATCAACTTTGGAGAATATTGTAGAGCCACTCAATTCATCAAGCATATCATCTAGCCTAGGAATAGGATGACGATAACGAATAGTAATATTATTAATGCCTCTACAATCAACACACATACGTGATGTACCATCCTTTTTTGGCACTACAATAATAGGAACAACACAAGGACTAAGGGATTCGCGTATATAACCTTTGTCGAGCAGCTCTTGTACTTGACGCATAATATCCTTCATCTCCTCTGGATTGGTACGGTATGGTGCACGGTTGGGTAATGATGCACCGGGAATTAAGTCAATCTGATGCTCAATCCCTCGAATGGAAGGTAATCCCGGTGGCACGTCTTATGGAAAGACGTCAGCTAACTCCTGCAAAATGTTAGTGACAGCAGGAGGCAAAGAGGAAGGCACGTCCTCGAATGAAAATAATGCCTCTTTGCACACAAAAGCATAGCAAACAGATTTGCTGAAATCTAGCTCATCAATATCAGATTTAGTGGCAAGTAAACATGCACTTTTCAATTTAATTTCAGAAGCAACACTAGATGGTTTACGATTAGGCTTCATTTGTTGCTCAAATTCTTTTGCCAAAATCTGATTTTCACTCTTATTTTTCTCCTGTTTTGCTTTATTAGCTCTATTAATATCATCTTTCAAAATGGAATCAGGAGTCATAGGAAGAAAAGTAATATTTTTATCCTTATGAACAAGAGTATACTGATTGTTTCTACCATGGTGTACAAATTTTTTATCAAATTGCCATGGTCGACCAAGTAATAAGGAACATGCTTGCATAGGTACCACATCACAATCAACATAATCAGCATATGTAGAGATACTAAAATGCACATGAACAGTACGTGTTACCTTAACCTTGCCACTGTTGTTGAACCGTTGGATGTAGTAAGGATGTGGATGTGGTCTTGTGGTGAGAGATAGCTTCTCCACCATCTCTATGCTAGCCAAGTTGTTGCAGCTCCCTCCGTCTATGATGACGCGCACAGAACGTTCCTTCATAACTCCCTTTGTTTGGAACAAATTGTGCCTCTGATTTTGCTCAGCTTGTGTGACCTGCACACTCAAAACACGTTGAGCAACTAAAGATTCATACCTGTAGCGTCTTCAAGAGCCATGTATTGCGTCTCATGATTAGAATCATCTCCACCATGTTCTTCACGTGTAATAAGAGCCAAAGTCTCCTCATCATAGTCACTAGCAGACTCATACCCACCATCCTCAGTAGCAATCATCACACGCTGAGATTTGCATTCTCTCGCATAATGACCTCTTCCCTTACAATGACGACAAATAATATCACTTGTGTGCCCTGTTGATGCCATGGAAGAAGAAGAACTCTGTGGAGGCCCGGCAGGTGTGCTCTTGGCAAATAATGTTGGTTGTGCCTACTTTCTTGTATCACGGCTGTAGGTGGCACCTCATGGAGGTGCTGGTGCAGTTGAAGTAGAAGATGCACGCGGTGTCCATGATGAAGGTCGGCCTGCAGAAAAGTTAGTTCACGCCAATGCTTGTCGATCCTGCACTTCACGTTCAGCTTTACAAGCAAGATGGAATAAACAAGTGATATTAGTATACTCCTTATACTCTAGAATGGTCTGAATCTCTCTATTTAATCCACCCATAAAACGTGCAAGTATAGCTTCATTATCCTCAACAATACCACATCTAATCATGCCAGTTTGTAATTCCTGATAATATTCTTCTACAGAATTTTTTCCTTGTCTTAAGCGCTGCAATTTTTGAAGCAATTCACGTTGATAATATGGTGGAACCCAACGAGTACGCATAGCAGTTTTCAAAGCATCCCAAGTAGTTAGAATAGGATATAATCTACAATGTTCAGACCACCATACACATGCAAAACTAGTGAAAGCACAAACAGCAGCGGCAACCCGTCTCCCCTCAGGATATTTAAACATGTAAATCGTTGTTCAGTTTCTAACTTCCAAGTAAGATATATATCAGGAACATATCTACCCTCAAATTGTGGAATATTCAATTTCAGTTTAGGAAGATGGTCATGATCTCGTACCTGAGGGAGAGCCCTACCATTGTGATTATTTGCATGTGGACGACCTGGTGGTTGTGGTGCAGGTGGTTGCACGTAGTTATGATTTTGATCAACCTCATCCTCGTAATCTCCCACATAATCATCCTCCTCCGCATCAACAGCAGGAGCCACATAAGTATCAACTGTAGCACCAACAGTTTGTCCAAACGCAAGAGGGACAAGGCTCGCTCGGAGGAGGGCTGTTTTGCGACGTGGAGGTAGTCATCGTTGTTGTTGTTGTTGTTGCTGTTGTAGAGGTGCGTTAGGTGCAGCGGGTGGTGGTGGAAGACGCGCGAGCAATTCATTAAACTTGTTATCGAGCTTTGTTTCAAACGTCTTCTCCATGCCATCTATCTTCTCCATGGCCTCTTCAAATCTGTTTGGCACATCTTGCACCTGTCCACTAATCATTTGCTGAAATTTATCATGCAACTCCTTATTCGTCATGTTCTCCCAGTCAGTCTCGTCGGCTTGTGATCCTGGCATGGTTAGCAGCAATAGAAACACACAAGAATATGATCCTACAGACTACTAACAAGAGGTGGTGGTGGGTGTCACAAATCCGTCAAGCAAATCTCAAATTCTTACCAGTTCTTACCCAGCAGCAGGCGGTGATCGACAATCGTTGTAGTCAAAACTCTCAAAGCTTGGATAGAGCGATTACCAGGGAGAGTCAAACGCACGACGTAGATGTATGTGGAGTTGGGAAGGCTTATAATATGGTAGCAAAAAGGGTCAGCAATAATCAATTCAGAGATGCAAAGTTGAATAAATGCTCAACAACGGTACTGTGCTGGTCCTAGGCTAGACTGTGCTAGAGACGCGAGCCTAGAACACCAACAAAATCACGGCGCGTCACGTAAACAAGGGAGAAGCACACTCTGAATTTTTTTCTCTCTTTTCCTTTTATGCACTTTTTTTCCTCTTTTTTTTGGCTCCGCAACAAGTTTTTTTTGAAGAAGTCTACAAATGGTCGAAAAAATGCCTAGCCAGAATTTTCCAGACTTAGTTTTTTTTGAGTTTGGAACTATTTCTCTACTGCGGGTAGCACGGAAGTTGGGGAGTCCTTCTCTGTCACGACTCGGAGTGTGGTGTGATCTGGAAATCTAAAACAGAGTAACAAAATACTGGACTCGGAATAGGACTGGTGGCGGAGATGAAACTGGTGGAACTCGGACTGGTGGCGGAGATGAATCTGGTGGAACTCGGACTGGTGGCGGATATATGTTGCAGGTGGACTCGGATTGGCGTGATGGCGGCGGATATGTGGTGGCGTATATGGACTCGGATTAGCGGTGAATATGTGGTGGTGGTATATGGCAGCAGCGACGATGATGATGCGGTGGTGATATATGGCAGCGGCGACGTGACAACCTGTGAACAGAACTCAAAACTCTAAAGGACTAGACGCTAGGACCAGCAACTTGACACGACGATGCAACCGCAAATTCAAGAAAGCAAATACAGAAAAGATTATGCAAAGGCTCAGATTGGCTCAGATGGGATGAACTAACACTAATTGTTTTTGGCTTTTTCATGGACTTTAGGTATGAAGAACAGACTCGATCTAAACTACGAAAAACTGTAAAATCTCACCGAGCAACCTGGAACTCTGATACCACTTGATAGAGGCAAAGGTGTCCCGTCTTTCGATGAGATGGTGTCTATCATTTTGGAGGAAGTCGACTTTGACGATCCGACTACGAACGTGCGAGGATGTCGCGCCTTAGCAATCGCTAAACCAACTCCGAGAGGTTATTGACCACGTCGGAGCACGATCAACCTGACCACGAAGATTAGTTTCCTGTAGGCAATCGAAGAACAAGCAAGAAACTAAGATTACAATCTGGATATTGCGAATATAAGAGGAAAGCTTTATTTATCAAGGTGGGGTTCTGTGACGCCTTTGTCTGGTTGTTGAACACAAATGAAGTACGCGAAGTTGTAGCTATGGCGAACTTTAATCTAAACAAAACCCAAAGTCTAAACTATGCCCTAAGGGCTGTATATATGGAGGAAGAGGGGGGGGGGGATTTCGTGGCCCTTGGTGGAGGGTTCCAAAATCAACCCTATCTCTTGTTTCCCCACACATACGGACTCTAAAAATAGCCTATTCTTATGTATTTCGAAATTACATGGGCCTGGCCCAATAATAAGGTGACGCAGCACCTAGAATAGCCTCGGGACGAAATTTATGAAGTGGCATCTTGTACATTTCGTCCAAGGCTTCATGCACCCATTATGGTGGCTTCAAAGTCCTGAATTCATCACTTGTAACTCCGTTCTTGTTCCCCTTGCGCATGCCATCATCTCCATGCTTGTTCTTGCTCCAATGTTCATCCTTCTCCAAGCTAGGCCCTTCATTTGTAAGCAAAACAAATGTATCCAATTTAGGCAGCATCATATTCTCATGAACATTAGAATCATTACCAAGAAGCGAAAGTACCTGGTAATTTAGTTGGCGTGCGCGAGCTCTAGTAATTGGTCCAGTATGTATAGCAGCAGTGGTTGTGGGTGTAACAATGGTATTGATGTCCTCATCAAGTGGTCTTCTCCTTCTGAATCCCCCTCAGAACAGTTATCTTCCTCTTGATTACGACCCGAAATGGGTGGAGGGGGGGCTGCCTTTGCGCGCCCCATGGAGCGACGTCTGCATGAAATTTTATTGCCACGCAAGGCTCGTCTCTTTTGCTCTACATGATCAGTTCCATTGTGTACAATAACTGGCATGCATAGGAATAAAACATAGTGAGATTATGTAAGGAGTGCATGCACAAATCCAGTGTGATGGTAGCAAACTGTGGATAGACCCAAAACCAATGATAGGAGGCAGATAATAGCTTTAGTCAAAAAATACAGATAATGGCTCCTTTAATGTTTGTTTGCACCCAACATGAAACTCACAGTAGACACCTGAGATTAATCAGATAGTAGACATATAGTACTGATTGCTACCCCAATATGTACCCCACAACCATTTAAAAACTCAAGTTCCAGCATTAGTTTGGACCTGACTCGGAGTCTAATAGGTGAACACGACGATAATGTAGCATGTCATCATACTAAGCGATGAATAATGTAAGCAGACACGAAAGAGTGCGACCTCTCTTGCGGACCCGTGTAGTCCTCAAGGTCATCTGCTCAGTTGATGATGGTAATGCAGTTGTCGTGGCTGCCGACGGCGGGGAAGAAGATCTGAGGCGGCGTAAGGCAGTCTGGAGAGCGGATCCTTGCTGTGGTTAACCCTTCCGTCGTTGGAGCAGCTGAGCTGGGGTGGAACACACGTAGGAGCAAGACAAACCACACAAGGTTTTCTTTGACACATATCTGTAAAAGAAGTAATTGTGTAAGGGCTTGTTTGAATTTGAAGATTCTAACAATGCAGGGATAGGAAATAGACAGGAATAGGATAGGAATGCACGTGCAAAACAGAGAATTTAAAAACATAGGATTTCTGCCAATCTGGGTGTTTGATTCACAAGAATTGGAAGATCACAGGATGCAAAGAAGCATGGTGAGATTAAGTCAAACCACAAGAAAATGTATGGCTATAATGCTATTATGCTACTATCTCTTAGTCTTGTGCTTCATGAATAGGAATATGAAAAGGAGGACAAGTGGAAATTAGAACTCCCACGGGTTTTCTTTCATGGAGACACTAAAGGAACAAATCCTACAGTTTTCCTTTGCTCCATTCCTTTGCACCAAATTCATGAAAAGTAGTACCATAGGAAACTTTCCAATTCCTATGTTTTTCATTCACTTTTTCTTTCAAGCACTGGCGATTCTAGTAGGCAGGCTTGAGCAAGGAAAATCCTACACTAAAAAAATGCTTTTGTGCTACTTCTATTACTTTGGACCCAGGCCACTGCCCTACTAGCTGAACTCCCAGGCCCATTGACAAATGCACAGCTCAAACGCGCAGAGATAAATAATGATGGCGTTCAAGAGAGTCCATCATGGATAGCTAAGTTGCCTTGTACCTCGCTGCTTGTCATATAGTAGGATAAAATAATCGTATTTCACGTTACTACGTGTGCTCAGTGGACAATATATATAACATGTAGAGTAAAAAAGAGATGCAACAAGTGTACAACCTCTTTGGCGAAGCCATGTTGATCTCAGCGTGATTGGGTTGGCCGGTGAGGATGCTCCGGCTAACTTGGTTGTCGGAGGAGGGGAAGAAGATCTTAGGCATCTGGAGATGGAGCCCGAGGTACTGCTCCGCTGTGATGGAGGGTTTCGTCGTTGGAGCAGCTCCAATGAGTTGTACGACGCCAAGGCTGAAGCAGGACAAGAGAGACAACATTAACCTGAGTGGAATTTTAATAGCATCTCCAATAGATGACGTAAAATACATAACCACAAAGTGCTAGATGTAAAATACATCAGCCGCTCATCTCTGAACTTAACTGTCGAAACTGAATTTAACTGTCGAAACTGAACTTTACTTCGAAACTGAATTTTGCTGTCGAAACTGAATTTTACTATCGAAACTGAACGCACCAGAGGTGAGGCTACACGTCAGTCGACTGACTTTTTCATCTCTGGTCAGTCGATTTTGCAGCCGTTGGATACGAAATCAAGGGCCTACAGTTCATCTTCAACCTCCCCCCCTAAGCCGCCAGCCACCACCGGCCAAATAGCCGCCCCCCGCCGCCCGCGGCCGGCGGTGCGCCGCCCCGCTTGCCCCGAAAAAACTCCCCACCACCGGTCTGCCGCCGCCCCGGTCATCCCTCTAGGCCCCCTGTGTCGAGCTTTTCTCCGGCGATCCCCACGCCACCGCCCCACCACCGCTGGCGACCACCGCCCCCACCCTCAACCTATGATGGATAGTGGGTACCTCTCGGTGAGCCCCCT
>NC_041381.1:278999439-279064494 GCF_002162155.2 Triticum dicoccoides
CCCAAAATTCGATTGAGTCGACTGAAGTGTAGCTAAATCGGAGCAGCATCGCAAGCAAGAGCAAGAGCGAGAGCAGCAGCGAGAGCAAGAGAAATAGCAAGAGCAGACCAGGTAGGGGACCGAGAGCAAGAGCAGAGCAGCAGCGCGAGTGAGAGCTAAAGCAGCAGCAGCTCCGACTGATGTGGACGTCGCCGCCGAGGGAGCGACGCCGTGGAGGAAGTGGCCGGCGACGCCACTGTGGATGGATCCGCGCCGTGTCGGCTCGAGACCAAGCGCCGACAGCTCTGTGAGATCGAATCAAGAAGAAAATGCTGCGATTAGTGTACAACCTCTTTGGTGGCGCCGATTAGGCCACAGCTTCATCCGAGGAAACGGTGAGGATGATGCTCTTCCAGTGGTGCAGGTGAAGACGGTGGTGTGGGAATGGAGGTGGCACGAAAGACGAGGGGAACATCGGGGCAGCTCCTTGGAGATGGAGGACGGGGTGGCTGAACCGGCAGGATGACGAGATCGACGACAGATCCTCATCCGGTACAGTGGTTGAGGGACGTCGAGGTGTTGCTGTGGACGACGTCGTCGGGGAAGAGAGGCTCCGGCTGGGTGGCGGACGGAGGAGGGTGTGGGGCTTCGCGGGTTTTCGCGGCCTCGGTGTATGAATGGGTGGGCGGATGGGATGGGAGTGGGGAACAATGGCTTAGGGACGCGCTTGTCCGAAATGTGGGGTAAGTTACGAAAGTACCCCCACCGATTTGAGGTGGTTCTTTTGGTTCGGGGGTACCACGGGCATTCCGCGTGTCGAGATTTCACGGGAGGTGGGAGTTTTCGCTCGCGTTGTAATTTTGGAATAGCAAGGCGCGGGTTGAGATGGAGGGAGCTGTCGGAGCACAACGAGACAAAGATATATCTTAAATATTTTGGGCTAACAAGGTGCGGTTGAAGAGGCGGGAGTTACCCGCACACAATATAAAAAATAATATATATATATATATATATATATATATATATATATATATATATAGGGGTATAGATATAGATATGTGATGCGAAAGCCACCCATCATCTCCAATTAGAATAGTGTGTCCATGCACGGATGCAATGTGGCCAAACAATGTCTGCCATCGGTATCTCAAATTCAAATCAGTGTGACCTTGTTCAATGTGTATACATTACAACATGCTCGTTTCCAAACCATACCGCGCAGATCTCCGTTATATTCATGCATGCATGGGTTTCAAACATCATGATCTCTTATTCAAATATTTGAATTCAACTATACATTGATTATGACCTCACCTAGTCTTTTACACCCACACAGTTGTCTTCTCTTTATAATTGTACCACTAACTTTCTCTCGTGCATGCATGCACACACACTACTAGTCGGCATTATCCATCACACACATGCAATCTTTTTCTTCAGGTGGGTCTCCCATGAAGGCACACACCCACACACATCCCCCTCTCCATCATATTGGGCATTCTTTATCTCTCACGCGTGCATGCGCAACGATCGATGTTCCTCTATGTGTGTGTGTGTGTAGCTAGGTCTTTCATAGTTTTCCACACAAACTGAATAATCTATATATCTAGTGAGGTCTCACCCTTTTTCCCACGTCCACATCGATCAATCTATACCTCTCTATATAGGACATATATAGCTAATACACCCACATTAATTATATATCCAACATCCCCCTCTCATCATCCATGCCTTCCGCTTCATCTCTCAGACGCGCGCACAATGGCGAAGATAGGGGGCAGCAAGGGCCCTGCCCCCATTAACATCACTATATATGGAGGCTAATATGAATGTGATCATTAGACAATTGCTGGTAAAAATGGTTTAAGTTTATGAATTGGACCTCCTCGTAAAGGATTAGCAATGCTTGGCCCCTAGCTCATTTAATTTTCATGGCTCCGCCACTGCGCGCAACAGCGCACGTTCTCGCCCCTCTCTCTAAATATCGATCTCGCACTTGTGCACTCCATCATACTCTCCCTCCACTCGGCCCCTCGCACCATCTTCTAGCCCTCCATCGGATTTTGCCACATGTACAATCTAGCAGACTCCATGGTTGAACTTAAGCATAATGCACAAACCTCAAAACGATAGTGGTTCTCCTTTGTTATAGAATCTTCTGTATCATAACTGCCCAAACTTTTTTTTCTAGTTGAATTGACATTATTTGTTTTTACTCTATGCTTTACAACGCACAATTCCATGAATCATAAAACAGATTAAGGGCCTCTTTGATTCAAAGGATTCTCAAAGGAATTTTGGAGGATTTTTCCTATCTTGGTTGTTTGATTCGTAGGATTGTAAACCATAGGAATTTTTCCATATGATTCATTTGCACTAGATTTCATAGGAAACATCCCATCCACTCAAACCTATTTGAAAGAATCTGCGTTTTTTCTATGCACAATCAAACACTCGTACAATCCTGTAGGATTCAAGACGACTTTCCACTATAATCCCATGTTTTTCCTATTCTCGTGTTAGGGAAATCCTACCAATCCAAGAGGCCCTAGCTTTTTTATGAAAACCAATTGATTTTGAATGAGATGAACTATAATAATTAAATGAATGTCTACATCAGGCATATATGACTCAGAGCTTACATGCTATAGTGTGGTATTTATTCATAATTTGGTTGCAAAATCTGATGCGTGCAATGCACGCGTACCTTACTAGTACTTCGAGTATGTGGAAAAGACGTAAAATAGAATTCCAATGGCTTGCTACGCAGTGTCTCTCTTACAGTTCATGAAGCCACGTGGCACATGTGGAGGCGTTATCGCGACCTCCTTCTGTGGATTGATCAAAGTGACGTGCTGCTGGTTCCAGAAGAATGTACTCGTCCTCCCTGAGCTATACTGGCGGTACATGCAGAAAGCGAAGATGTGCATGCACGCCACGCACGCACTCATTCCCTCGCACGCACATGCGGGTACACGGGCAGACACAATTTTGTACCAAGATCCACCCCATCTGATAATTTGACGCGGGTAAAGTCATTCACTTTGTTGATGGTCAGTTAATACAACACATGCAAATTGAGTGGACGTGAGGGCGGAAGAAAGACATTACTACAACACTGCGCGCATGCGAGTAGTTAAATCATGGGTTGCTAGTAGTACTTCCATTGGTATCCTTCGTATTTTGTGCCAATTTTTGATAGTAACATAATATTTACGCATTTGAGCGGTGTAGTCTACTTGAAATTTATGTTCCACTAAACTCATCGGGAGCCGTTTCGGGCCTCGAAACCAAAACCATCAATTAATCTTTACCTTGTTCCCATCACATTCGAAAGCCTGCTCACACCTACTAGTACATACCAAACCTGAACGTGTTCCCACTATGCAGGTATTAGTACAAGTGCTAGTACTTAGGTTATAAAAGGGGGAACTACCTAACCGAAAATTACTCTACCTTTCCTCCTCATAAGTGCTTCTTCTTCGTCAGTCCTTGCCATGGCCAGTGAGCAGAGCTCTAGGTCGAGAACTACTCATAACAAGGGAGCGGCAACCAAGGCTGCGGAAAAAAAGAGAGGGCTCGCCGCCACGCAGAGACCTCGAAAGATCTCTCACGGCAGGCGATGGCTCCAAGGAGATCCCTAGCCGTGGAGGCAAACATGCTGAGCCAGCGGTGCTGGAGTCGTTATCCCTCGACGGCATGCCCGATTAGCTCAATAAGCACCTCAATAAGAAGAAGGAGTTCATCCACGGCTTGGTGGAGCTGCTGAAGGAGAGCCTCGACAACATGCCCGCTGAGTTCAATAAGCAGGGGGAGTTGACCGCCAGCTTGGTGATGCTGCTGAAGAAGAGCATTGCCTCAGAGAAGAAGGCGATCGACGAAATCCTGCAACTTCAGGAGGACAAGGCGAAGCACTCCCACGAGCTCGACCTGTTGAAGGAGAAGAATGCCGGCTGGAAGAAGCTGCATGAGAATAGTAGTTCCTCGATGAAGATGCTGCAGGCCCTCATCATGGAACAGAAGGAGGAGTTGGCGAAGCTCCTCATCGAGCACCCGGCTGCTGTCAAGGTATGTAATGGGGCCGTGGAACAGATGATGAAGGCTCGTGTCGAGAAATCCCGCGTCATGGACAGAATGAAGAAGATGGCGGAGGAGACGCACAAGGAGATGGATGTCGTGGAGGCGATGAAGAAGAAGTTACGACTCCGCGGCGAATTAGATCATTTGGGGTGATAATCTTCCTTCTTCTTTTGCTCATGTGTTTCATATTTTGCTTCGGGTGTTTCGCCGCACGTGTCACGTTCTCTGCGAGGCATGAATAGAACAATGCTAATAATGAGATGACTAGCAAATTAGATCATTTTTATCACCATATGGCACTGGGCTGCCGTGTTTCGTGCTCCTCCATCGTAGTACTACTCCAGTGGAAATCTTGAGTATACCGCATGGTTCTGATGAGGACATCAATACAATTGTTACACCCACAGCCCCTGCTGCTATACATACTGGACCAATTACTAGAGCTCGTGCACGCCAACTAAATTATCAGGTACTTTCGTTTCTTGGTAATGATTCTAATGTTCATGAGAATATGATGCTGCCTAAATTGGATACATTTGTTTTGCTTACAAATGAAGGGCCTAGCTTGGAGAAGGATGAACATTGGAGCAAGAACAAGCATGGAGATGATGGCATGCGCAAGGGGAACAAGAACGGAGTTACAAGTGATGATTTCAGGACTTTGAAGCCACCATAATGTGTGCATGAAGCCTTGGACGAAATATACAAGATGCCACTTCATAAATTTCGTCCCGAGGCTATTTTAGGTGCTGCGTCACCTTATTATTGGGCCAGGCCCATGTAATTTCGAAATACATAAGTATAGGCTATTTTTTAGAGTCCGTATGTGTGGGGAAACAAGAGATAGGGTTGATTTCGGACCCCTCCACCAAGGGCCACGAAATCCACCCCCTCTTCCTCCATATATACAGCCCTTAGGGCATCGTTTAGACCTTGGGTTTTGTTTAGATTAAAAGTTCGCCATAGCTGCAACTTCGCGTACTTCGTTTGTGTTCAACGACCAGACAAAGGCGTCACAGAACCCCACCTTGATCAATAAAGCTTTCATCTTATATTCGCAATATCCAGATTGCAATCTTAGTTTCTTGCTTGTTCTTCGTTTGCTCGCAGGAAACAGACCCTCGTGGTCAGGTTGATCGTGCTCCGGCGTGGTCAATAACCTCTCGGAGTTAGTTTAGCGATTGCTAAGGCGCGACGTCCTCGCACGTTCGTAGTCGGATCGTCAAAGTCGACTTCCACCAAAGCGAAATCCACCATCTCATCGAAATACGGGACACCTTTGCCTCTATCAAGTGGTATCAGATTTCCAGGTTGCTCGGTGAGATTTTACAGTTTTTCGTAGTTTAGATCGAGTCTGTTCTTCATACCTACAGTCCACGAAAAAGCCACAAAAAAAAATTAGGGTTAGTTCATCATATCCGAACCAATCTGAGCCTTTGCATAATCTTTTTAGGGTTTTGCTTTGTTGAATTTGCGGTTGCATCGTCGTGTCTAGTTGCTGGTCTTAGAGTCTAGTCTTTTAGAGTTTCGAGTTCTGGTCATAAGTTGTCACGCCGCCGCCGCACCATCATCATCACCCCTGCCATCTACCACCACCGCTTATCCGCCACCGCTTCGAATCCGTATCCATATACCACCACAGCTGTCATATACCACCACCGCTTCGAATCCGTATCCATATACCACCACAGCTGTCATATACCACCACCGCTGCCATCTACCACCATATATCCACCACCAATCCGAGTTCTTGTCATATTAGGTTTGTTTTCGAGATCCATCTAGATTCCGATTCGTGTTTCCTTGCCGGAGTAGGTTTCGGAAAAAAAAAAGAGTCGGGTAGCCACGCTCCGTTTAGGCCCAAAATTTTTCGAAAACGCATTTTTCGAAAAATTTTCTGGCTATCCTATTTTTAGGTGTTTCTGAGTGTTTTGAGACAGGTGCCATTATAGGAAGTTTTTTTTGACCCGTTTCCAGTTTTTGGGTCCGGACAGTCAAAAAAAAAAAATTGGTCAAAAAAATTTCGTGCCCATCCTGTCAGTTTGAGCTAAGAAGAGTTTTGAGACACTCGCCATTATAGTGATTTTTCGCAAAAAAAAAAAAAAGAGCGCAAAAAAAAAAAGAGCGAAAAAAAAAATTCCAGAGTGTGCTTTTCCCTTGTTTACGTGCCGCGCCGTGATTTTGTTCGTGTTCTAGGCTCGCGTCTCTAGCACAGTCTAGCCTAGGACCAGCACAGTACCGTCGTTGAGCGTTTATTCAACTTTGCATCTCTGAATTGATTATTGCTGACCCTTTTTGCTACCATATTATAAGCCTTCCCAGCTCCACATACATCTACGTCGTGCGTTTGACTCTCCCTGGTAATCGCTCTATCCAAGCTTTGAGAGTTTTTGACTACAACGGTTGCCGATCACCGCCTGCTGCTGGGTAAGAACTGGTAAGAATTTGAGATTTGCTTGACGGATTTGTGACACCCACCACCACCACTTGTTCGTAGTCTGTAGGATCATATTCTTGTGTGTTTCTATTGCTGCTAACCATGCCAGGATCACAAGCCGACGAGATTGACTGGGAGAATTTATCGACCAAGGAGCTTCATGATAAGTTTCAGCAAATGATGACTGAACAGGTGCAAGATGTGCTGAACAATTTTGAAGAGGCCATGGAGAAGATCACTGGCCTTGAGAAGACGTTCGAAACAAAGCTCGATAACAAGTTTAATGAATTGCTCGCGCGTCTTCCACCACCACCACCCGCTGCACCTAACGCACCTCTCCAACAACAACAACAACGACTACCTCCACGTCGCGAAGCAGACCTCCGCCGAGCAAGCCGTGTTCCTCTTGCGTTTGGCCAAACTGTTGGTGCTGCTGTTGATACTTCTGTGGCTCCTGCTGCTGATGCGGAGGAGGATGATTATGTGGGAGATTATGAGGATGAGGTTGATCAAAATCAACACTACGTGCAGCCACCTGTACCGCCACCAGCAGGTCGACCTCAGGTATATATTCGTAATGGTAGGCCTGTACCACCACCTCAGGTACGAGATGATGTCCATATTCCTAAACTGAAATTGAATATTCCACCATTTGAGGGTAGATATGTTCCTGATATATATCTTACTTGGGAGTTAGAAACTGAACAACGATTTACATGTTTACAATATCCTGAGGAGAGACGAGTTGCTGCTGCTGTTTGTGCTTTCACTAGTTTTGCATGTGTATGGTGGTCTGAACATTGTAGATTGTATCCTATTCCAACTACTTGGGCTGCTTTGAAAACTGCTATGCGTACGCGTTGGGTTCCACCATATTATCAACGTGAATTGCTTCAAAAATTGCAGCGTTTAAGACAAGGGACAAATTCTGTAGAAGAATATTATCAGGAATTACAAACTGGCATGATTAGATGTGGTATTGTTGAGGAGAATGAAGCTATGCTTGCACGTTTTCTAGGTGGATTAAATAGAGAGATTCAGACCATTCTAGACTATAAGGAGTATACTAATATCACTCGTTTATTCCATCTTGCTTGTAAAGCTGAACGTGAAGTGCAGGATCGACAAGCATTGGGGCGAACTAACTTTTCTGCAGGCCGACCTTCATCATGGACACCACGTGCATCTTCTACTTCAACTGCACCAGCACCTCCATCCGGTGCCACCTCCAGCCGTGATACAAGAAAACAGGCACAACCACCATTATCTGCCAAGAGCGCACCTGCGGGGCCTGCACAGCGTTCTTCTTCTTCCATGGCATCAACAGGGCACACAAGTGACATTATTTGTCGTCGTTGTAAGGGAGGAGGTCATTATGCGAGAGAATGCAAATCTCCGCGTGTGATGATTGCTACCGCGGATGGTGGATATGAGTCCGCTAGTGACTATGATGAGGAGACTTTGGCTCTTATTACACGTGAAGAACATGGTGGAGATGATTCTGATCATGAGACGCAATACATGGCTCCTGAAGACGCTGACAGGTATGAATGTTTAGTTGCTCAACGTGTTTTGAGTGTGCAGGTCACACAAGCTGAGCAAAATCAGAGGCACAATTTGTTCCATACCAAGGGAGTTGTGAAGGAACGTTCTGTGCGTCATCATAGACGGAGGGAGCTGCAACAACTTGGCTAGCATGGAGATGGTGGAGAAGCTTTCTCTCACCACAAGACCACATCCACATCCTTACTACATCCAATGGTTCAACAACAGCGGCAAGGTTAAGGTAACACGTACTGTTCGTGTGCATTTTAGTATCTCTACATATGCTGATTATGTTGATTGTGATGTGGTACCTATGCAAGCATGTTCCTTATTACTTGGTAGACCATGGCAATTTGATAAAAATTCTGTACACCATGGTAGAAACAATCACTATACTCTTGTTCATAAGGATAAAAATATTACTTTGCTTCCTATGACTCCTGATTCCATTTTGAAAGATGATATTAATAGAGCTAATAAAGCAAAACAGGAGACGAATAAGAGTGAAAATCAGATTGTGGCAAAAGAATTTGAGCAACAAATGAAGTCTAATAATAAACCATCTAGTGTTGCTTCTGAAATTAAATTGAAAAGTGCATGTTTATTTGCCACCAAATCTGATATTGATGAGCTAGATTTCAGCAAATCTGTTTGCTATGCTTTTGTGTGCAAAGAGGCATTATTTTCATTCGAGGACGTGCCTTCCTCTTTGCCTCCTGCTGTCACTAACATTTTGCAGGAGTTCGCTGACGTATTTCCACAAGACGTGCCACCGGGATTACCGCCTATTCGAGGGATTGAGCATCAGATTGACTTAATTCCCGGTGCTTCACTGCCAAACCGTGCACCATACCGTACCAATCCAGAGGAGACGAAGGAGATTATGCGTCAAGTACAAGAGCTTCTCGACAAAGGTTATATACGTGAATCCCTTAGTCCTTGTGCTGTTCCTATTATTCTAGTGCCGAAAAAGGATGGTACATCACGTATGTGTGTTGATTGTAGAGGCATTAATAATATTACTATTCGTTATCGTCATCCTATTCCTAGGCTAGATGATATGCTTGATGAATTGAGTGGCTCTACAATATTCTCCAAAGTTGATTTGCGTAGTGGCTACCATCAAATTCGTATGAAATTGGGAGATGAATGGAAAACAGCATTTAAAACTAAGTTTGGATTATATGAGTGGTTAGTCATGCCTTTTGGGTTAACTAATGCACCTAGTACTTTCATGAGATTAATGAACGAAGTTTTACGTGCTTTCATTGGACGATTTGTGGTAGTTTACTTTGATGACATATTGATTTATAGCAGATCTTTGGAGGAACATTTGGAACATTTACGTGCTGTTTTTATTGCTCTACGTGATGCACGTTTGTTTGGTAACCTTGGGTGATAGAGGCAAAGGTGTCCCGTCTTTCGATGAGATGGTGGATTTCGCTTTGGTGGAAGTCGACTTTGACGATCCGACTACGAACGTGCGAGGACGTCGCGCCTTAGCAATCGCTAAACCAACTCCGAGAGGTTATTGACCACGCCGGAGCACGATCAACCTGACCACGAGGGTCTGTTTCCTGCGAGCAAACAAAGAACAAGCAAGAAACTGAGATTGCAATCTGGATATTGCGAATATAAGATGAAAGCTTTATTGATCAAGGTGGGGTTCTGTGACGCCTTTGTCTGGTCGTTGAACACAAACGAAGTACGCGAAGTTGCAGCTATGGCGAACTTTTAATCTAAACAAAACCCAAGGTCTAAACGATGCCCTAAGGGCTGTATATATGGAGGAAGAGGGGGTGGATTTCGTGGCCCTTGGTGGAGGGGTCCGAAATCAACCCTATCTCTTGTTTCCCCACACATACGGACTCTAAAAATAGCCTATACTTATGTATTTCGAAATTACATGGGCCTGGCCCAATAATAAGGTGACGCAGCACCTAAAATAGCCTCGGGACGAAATTTATGAAGTGGCATCTTGTATATTTCGTCCAAGGCTTCATGCATACATTATGGTGGCTTCAAAGTCCTGAAATCATCACTTGTAACTCCGTTCTTGTTCCCCTTGCGCATGCCATCATCTCCATGCTTGTTCTTGCTCCAATGTTCATCCTTCTCCAAGCTAGGCCCTTCATTTGTAAGCAAAACAAATGTATCCAATTTAGGCAGCATCATATTCTCATGAACATTAGAATCATTACCAAGAAACGAAAGTACCTGATAATTTAGTTGGCGTGCACGAGCTCTAGTAATTGGTCCAGTATGTATAGCAGCAGGGGCTGTGGGTGTAACAATTGTATTGATGTCCTCATCATCCTCCCCTTCTTGAAATGAAGTCGTCCTCGACGGAAGTTCATCTTCCTCACCCACATAATGCTTCAAATCTGCAATGTTAAAAGTGGGACTAACCCCAAAATCTGCAGGCAACTCAAGTTTATATGCATTATCATTTATTTTCTCTAACACCTTAAAGGGACCATCAGCACGTGGCATTAGCTTTGATTTGCGCAAATCAGGAAATCTATCCTTACGCAAATGTAACCAAACAAGATCTCCAGGTGCAAATACAACATGTTTTCTACCCTTATCTCCAGCAAGTTTATATTTAGCATTCATACGCTCAATGTTTTCCTTAGTTAACTCATGCATTTTTAAAATCAATTCAGCACGTTGTTTAGCATCAAAATTAACCTTCTCCGAAGATGGAAGAGGCAACAAATCAATAGGTGCACGAGGTAGGAAACCATACACAACTTCAAAAGGGCACATCTTAGTAGTAGAATGCAATGAACGATTATAAGCAAATTCAATATGAGGCAAGCATTCCTCCCACATTTTCCTATTATTCTTCAAAACAGCCCTAAGCATAGTAGACAACGTTCTATTGACTACTTCAGTTTGTCCATCAGTTTGGGGGTGACAAGTAGTACTAAAAAGCAGTTTAGTCCCCAACTTAGCCCATAAACATCTCCAAAAGTGGCTAAGAAATTTAGTATCACGATCTGAAACAATAGTATTTGGCACACCATGCAAGCGAATAATTTCACGAAAGAACAAATCAGCAACATTAACAGCATCATCGCTTTTATGACATGGTATAAAGTGTGCCATTTTCGAGAATCTATCCACGACAACAAATATGCTATCCCTCCCCTTCTTTGTTCGAGGTAAACCTAAAACAAGGTCCATAGATATATCCTCCCAAGGAACACTAGGTACAGGCAAAGGCATATATAAACCATGAGGATTAAGTCGTGACTTAGCTTTTTGACATGTAGTGCAGCGAGCAATAAAATGCTCAACATCCCGTCTCATCTTTGGCCAAAAGAAATGTGTAGCAAGTACGTCCTCCATC
Organism: Triticum dicoccoides; assembly: GCF_002162155.2. Classification (NCBI taxonomy): domain Eukaryota; kingdom Viridiplantae; phylum Streptophyta; class Magnoliopsida; order Poales; family Poaceae; genus Triticum; species Triticum dicoccoides. The sequence goes on from NC_041381.1 coordinate 279,010,836, forward strand.
TTCTTCACGCCAAAGTGTCCCATTAATCCTCCTCCATGCGCCTCCTGCAACAACAAAAGACGAACGGAGCTAGCTGGAATGCATAGCTTGTTAGCACGAAACACAAATCCATCGTTAACAACAAACTTGTTCCACATTCTTCCTTCTTTACAATTCTGCATTACATCTTTAAAATCAGCATCATGCACATATTGATCTTTGATGGTCTCCAAACCAAATATTTTGAAGTCAAGTTGTGAAAGCATAGTATAGCGGCGAGACAATGCATCAGCAATAACATTTTCTTTTCCCTTCTTGTGTTTAATGACATAAGGAAAAGTCTCAATGAATTCAACCCATTTAGCATGTCTACGATTCAGTTTAGCTTGACTTTTAATATGTTTCAAAGATTCATGATCAGAATGTATAACAAATTCTTTGGGCCATAAATAATGTTGCCATGTTTCTAAAGTCCGAATAAGAGCATATAATTCTTTATCATAAGTAGAATAATTCAGACTAGGCCCACTCAATTTTTCAGAAAAGTATGTGATGAGGACATCAATACAATTGTTACACCCACAGCCCCTGCTGCTATACATACTGGACCAATTACTAGAGCTCGTGCACGCCAACTAAATTATCAGGTACTTTCGTTTCTTGGTAATGATTCTAATGTTCATGAGAATATGATGCTGCCTAAATTGGATACATTTGTTTTGCTTACAAATGAAGGGCCTAGCTTGGAGAAGGATGAACATTGGAGCAAGAACAAGCATGGAGATGATGGCATGCGCAAGGGGAACAAGAACGGAGTTACAAGTGATGATTTCAGGACTTTGAAGCCACCATAATGTGTGCATGAAGCCTTGGACGAAATATACAAGATGCCACTTCATAAATTTCGTCCCGAGGCTATTTTAGGTGCTGCGTCACCTTATTATTGGGCCAGGCCCATGTAATTTCGAAATACATAAGTATAGGCTATTTTTAGAGTCCGTATGTGTGGGGAAACAAGAGATAGGGTTGATTTCGGACCCCTCCACCAAGGGCCACAAAATCCACCCCCTCTTCCTCCATATATACAGCCCTTAGGGCATCGTTTAGACCTTGGGTTTTGTTTAGATTAAAAGTTCGCCATAGCTGCAACTTCGCGTACTTCGTTTGTGTTCAACGACCAGACAAAGGCGTCACAGAACCCCACCTTGATCAATAAAGCTTTCATCTTATATTCGCAATATCCAGATTGCAATCTCAGTTTCTTGCTTGTTCTTCGTTTGCTCGCAGGAAACAGACCCTCGTGGTCAGGTTGATCGTGCTCCGGCGTGGTCAATAACCTCTCGGAGTTGGTTTAGCGATTGCTAAGGCGCGACGTCCTCGCACGTTCGTAGTCGGATCGTCAAAGTCGACTTCCACCAAAGCGAAATCCACCATCTCATCGAAAGACGGGACACCTTTGCCTCTATCAGGTTCTTTGCTCCTCCTCAGGTCGTCGGCACATTTATACGAGCAGTCAAATCACAAGGCCCCGCCTTCCAGCAGTAATGAGCCTTCAAATCACAAAGGCCCTCGCCTCTCGTGAAACCGACCAAGCTAGACTGCCCCGCCCTCTAGCCTTTTAAAAAAATGTATACTTTTGTACAGTAGTAACATCGATGGATTGCACCATGGAGCAAAATTTGAAATTAAAAAAAAGGTGGTACATATAGAGAGCGCTCGTCGCCAAATTATGCATATAGTACTATTAAAAAAGCTAGTCACAATAATGGAGTCCAGCACAACCCACCCCTCAAATAAAACTAAGCACCCTGGAATTCTTTGACAAAACTAAGCACCCTTAAATTCTTTGACAAATAAACTGCTGGCTATATGATGTTGGCCATATATATTGTACATATATAATGTGAGGAAAACAAGTGGTAGTACTATACCAACTAAAAGATGAAATGTAATAAATACTAGTATGTACGTACTGAAGAGTTAAAGTGACGAGAAGAAACATAACATAGTTCTGCTGGGGGCTCAGCACAACACACCCCTAAAATTAAACTAAGCACACCTGAAATTAAAGTATGCAATAGAACCACCATGAGCAACGACACTGCCACCTTACTCGGAGTCCTCGTCCACGTCCTCGACTTCGTCCTTGTCCCTTCTTCCTCTTGGCCGATACTTCTTTGCTTGAACCGCACACTTTGCTCTTGCTCTTCATCCAACCCTTGTAGATATTGAAACAAAGGTAGCCATCCATTGTAGCATAGTGGATGTGGTCTATATCTAGTACATTCCGCTGCCATGCATGACGATGAAACGTGTAATGAGGTTTCTCCAATTTACCGTACGAAGGTTGAACCATGGCTCCTGCCAGGGTCACAATTGAAGGCTGACCATTGGAGGGCAGCAGCCGATTCTTCTGGAGGTCGAAGGGGTTGCCTACAACGAGGCCTATCCGACCCATGACTCTTTTGTCGTTCATAAAGTCTACAGTAACGATTTTGACTAGGTCGCTCTTGAGGAAGTTCTTAAAATCCTGGCATACAACGTCGGCATGGCATATGTGGTAGACCAAGCATAAGTCATGCACGCAAACCTGGATCAAGACGGGCTTCTTCCTCTCTTCCTCCTTTAGATCCTTCTCTCGTCCCAGGACCATGGTGTACTCACATCTAGCCCAGCGACCCACTCAGCATTTGAGTTTTCGAACATGCGTCTGAAGCGAGCAAGGCATCCTTTGACCGTCGTAGAAGAACGGGTGTAGATGACGTTGAACTCATCGTCGGTGATGGTTCTAACCTTGTACTCACCGCCGATCATGGTGATTTGGGCCGCCATGGATTTGGAAGGAGTGTTAGGATTAGTGGAACTGTCGTAATGTGAAAGGACGGGAAGACCAGGAGTGAACTACCATAATATTAAAGGACGTGCGGGGACGAGTAGGAGCAAACTGCCAGCGTGCGAATGACAGGGTAGTGGCTTTCCATTCTCCCATGATACGGGCTTCCGAGAGCCCTTGGATCTGAGATCGAAAGTTACATGGTGTGATTCTAGACCTATGGGTGAATATCCTATCCTGGAGGGTTATTCTGCAAATTTTCAGCAACTTAGCATGCGACCGTTCGATCTCAGATCCAAGGGCGGCCAACAGCCCATATCATGGTCGCGCCTACCACGACCACCGCGTCGCTCGCGCAGTCGCGCCCTTAGAGATTTAACACGGTGTGTTAGGCTATCTAATGTTGGCATGTCATACATAGTCATCACTTAGTCACTCAGACTACAGCAAGGTTAGCTATAAGGTTGGCTATAAGTGTTTTTTTACTTCTCTCAATCTCTTTCTTCGTACTCCCTCTGTCCCATAATATAAGAACGTTTTTGACACTAGTGTAGTGCCAAACACGTTCTTATATTATGGGACAGAGGGAGTAGTATTTATTGCATTTGCCAAGGAGTGACCTCTTCCAATGAAATGGTGCATAGATTAGGTCTAAGGGCATTAAATGGCTTAGCAATCAAGTCCCCAATGCATAGGTTCTTATTAGTTTTTTGTTGCTAAGTTTGCTTCATTTAATTAACTGTAGACTCAAAATTGTGTTTTCACCTAGGTACACGTTCTTAGCATCATTTCTTCCTTGGGTCACCAAACTAGTCTCTCTCTTCTTGATTAACTTGGCACATCAGACTTTATGCCTATGTGGCAAGCTTAGCACCTGTAGGGGCAACTAAGTACAATAGTGAGCTATAAGCCCGCTTTACATGACATTTTTGCATATGTAGAGGAAAGAGGCAAGGAAAAAGTGGAGAAGTGGGCTCTCATGCAAGAGCCAGCCTCTACATGGTGGAGCATTGGGAGAGACACCTGTATGGAGGTGGTCAGGAATCGGGAGACTCACGCTGGTCGTAGCACTGCAGTTAAAATGATAATGGCAAGTCAAATCACGGGGCCCCACCTGTCCAACAGTAACTCGCTATCAAATCACACAGCCCTACATTTGCAGCAGCCTACTCCCTCATCTTCTTGCATCTCTGTCAAACCGACTAGGCAGAACTGCCCTGCCTACCATGCAGGAAAAGCCCCGCCCTCGACTTTTAAATAGTACTCCCTCCGTCCGAAAATACTTGTCCTCGAAATGGTTGTATCTAGACTTATTTTAGTTATTGATACATTCATTTAACCATTTTGAGGACAAGTATTTCCGGACGGAGGCAATATACTACTAATTTTGTATCCATGGATTGCACCATGGAGCAAAGCCTCAAGAAAATGGCGGTACACATGTACGGAGTATACAGCACGCCCGTCGCGTTCGCGTTGCACCCCAGACGGTCGGTCGGTCTGGCACGCTGCTCTCCAAACGGAACGCGCGTCATATTGTGTTTGACACACATGTGGGACTGCAATTGAGAACCGACCATAGGCACACTCCCCGGCCCCGCAAGTCGGTGATTTAATAGAAGAGAGAAACGAGCGATAGTACTAGAGAAGTGTTGTACTACGTTGGTGCCTGGACGATCCTTGCAAGACACGGAAGATCAGTTTGTCCATGCATGTGATGGACTCCAGCAGACACGCCTGGATTGGCTATCGTCTACATATCATGCAGGCTGTGTTGTACATGGCTGTAGTTCTGGTGAGAATCTAAAAAAAGGTTTCTTGTCATCTCGCAAAATTAGGTGCCATGTGCTTCGGATCACTGCGAGGGTTAAACAGCGACAACTGAGTTGGGCTAGTCATTTTGGGGGCACATGCACGAAGACTACTCGGCTGCCATCTAGGTCAAGCCGGCTATGTTAATTAGGACATCTATCGACGGACCCCTTTTCTACGAGTTATCTTTAATTTGAGCTTTCATCCTCGTCTAGTTTGGCCGTCGGGATTCATGTTGTCTCCTTTGGGCAGTGAGGTTATGATTTCTTGTCATGTGGCATTTTTTCGTGTTATATGTTATAATCCGGTGCTTCAGATCAAAATGACGACAACTGCGCCTCCGGGCCACGTGCATGAAGACTTCTCGACAGTCATTGATGAGGTCAAGCCGGCTCCGGTAGACAAAAGAAAACTAGTACTCGACTATATAGGCAGGAGCCTCCGCGCATGCTTGCTAGTGTTGCTCTCTTCACACTGTCTTGTCCTCTCCAGATCTAATCACGACAGCGGTGGCCACACACTCTCTCTCTCTCTACTCACCGCTGGTCACAGATCCAGCCGGATCCTCTCCGTCGGGGAAGGTCAGAAGGTGCAACGTTCATGCGGTCGTCCTCGGCAACGGCTCTTACCCACTGCTGGCGCGTCCCGATCAGCGTGCCTTGCTGTTCTCTCCGAAGCACCACTGGCGAGGGAGGGCCTCCGACCCCTTCTTCATCGCTGCCGTAGTGTGGGCAGATCCGGCCTCCCGCTGCCCACCTAGTGACATTCCGGCGACCCTTAGGTATAACTTCCTTTGAAACCAGACTTGCTGTACTTCCCGAGCTCCTGACATCACTGCATTTGTTTCTTTTACTATTTCTCAGGCCCCCTCGTAGATAGGATTGATCGGCTGTTCGAGAACCACCTAATTTTTTATGGTTAAGAGGTAAAACTAGTTCATGCACTCCAATCTAGTACTACTTGGTTCAAACAAGGAAGAAAGGGGGTGGGTGTGGGGGAAGATTTGTTACCTGAATCTAGGAATTGGTCGAAAGAGGAAAAAACGGGGGCGAAAAGTAGCAGAGACTGGCTATCCAACTGGTTTCTAGGTCTAATAGGGAAATAAAGGGAAACGCAGTACAAACTCAATATAAACCCGATCTATTGGTTGAAAAATGAAAGAAAGTGGGGACTGGGGGACAAGTCAACAAAGTAAGTCCAACACTAGATTTGCTAGCCTCACACCGTATAAGGTGGCTATACTGAACAAAAATGGGACCAACCCAGATATCCTGTTCTGATGTTTGTTGCCCGAGCCACTCTTATGTAATGCCACTGGTAAAATGTAGCAGTCGCATTGTTAAAAGTAAGGACATGTTAAACCAATCTTGTTTTCAATGTAATGCCTCCAGTAATATGAATCAATGGCACTTTTTACATGTCCTGCTAAATTTCCCATTAAGATAAGTTGCTTCTTTTCATTAGAAATGCAACTGTCCTAGCCCACCTACTCTCCCGTGCCCAAATACCGAGTCTGTAGCAGCTGTTAATGTAATGTTGCTGGTAAAATGAACAATGGCACCATTAAAGTAATGTCGTATTTAACGGTTGTCAAAGTTAATCCTAATGCCCACACTAATATCTAGCAATGCCACTACTTTAGAAATTGCTACTTTCCTTGTAGGATTGCCATTCATATAAGGAACATGCTTCTTTTCATTTGATGCATGTTTCATCACTTGTTAGTCACCCTCCTTTCCACCTTTTTTGTGCAAATAGAGATATACATTTCACGCTCGATCTTAGTTGAACTGCACAAATGATATCCAAATTATAGTTGAACTTTCCAGGAGCTTCACAACCGACCTTGATGTTGCTCAATTTTATTGCAACTAATGAAGAAGAAGCTCTCTGGGTTTCGTTTTGTGATGGAAATGGAACCGGGGCTAGAGCCCTTTTCTTAAAAAAATGAAGAAGAAGCTGCTAGCTCATGGGACATTGCTTCATTTTAGATGAACTGCACCAAAAGGTCCCATGAATTGAATCATCCATATTGGTGACTGAAAGAGTCAGCTTCAACATCCCAGTCTAAGCACCCCCGGTCTCCATCTTTGTGACGCATGGTACACCTCGTTTGCCACCTGCTCGACCCTAATGTTACTTATAAAATGAAGTAATAATAGAGTTAAAGTAGAGCGAGTGTCCTCTCTATCATTTCATTTCCAATGAAGATAAAGAAAGTGCTTCTCTTTGTTAATCTATGTTTCATCAACTAGTCCAATTGTTAATGTTTAAGCGTTTCTGCAAACTGGGGTGCTTAATTTTAGTTCATCTGCACAAAAATAGAGATTTGAATGTCTCAAGGCGCCTCCTTGTACTACCGTTGTACACTGATGTTCATCACTGGCAGAAGGTCTATCTGGGAGACTTGGGACGATTTCCAGTATGAGGCGTACCGTATGAGGTGTCGCAGGGTCCATCTCGCCCTCGCAGCATGGCATACTATGATACTATCGCAATATTTTCTTCTATTTATTTTGTGTGTTTCATCAACTTGTGCCACTATAATGTAATCACACTCTTTCATTATCTATGCAAACAGGGTTATTCAGCTGCATTTTGGTGGAACTGCACAAATGTACGTATGGAATGGGCATATATGCAGGGTGCAAGGTGTGCCAAGTAAAAATTACCGACACCAACCATGCTACATGCACGCATTGGCATCCACCACCTCTAGTGGGATGTGTGGCGCTCTCTGTGGACGGATCTTTCTCGGCAGCAAATCCTCTAACCAAATACTAGTAGCTTATATTGGCAGTTTTCTAGGGAGTACTCTTTTCTGAAAGAAGCACCAATCTATTTTTCTTTATTTTTACACTGTGTCACAACTTTGACCCAAAGGTCCAGAGCTATTTTAGGGTGATCAGTGTAGTACTCGGAGACTGATTGTAAGCATGATTTTCATTAGCTGTCACACTGATTGTAAGCATGAGCAGGTGGAAGATTAGGTTAGTGCGAAGCTTACCTTAAACCCTACCGCCGACGTCGAAATGAGGCGAGCATCGAGAGAACCGTGGAGAACGGCGGGGAAGCAACGTCGCGCCATCTGGCCTCCTCTTGCGGTGGGAGAACGAATACTCCTGTGGCTTCGGCTGGCTCTGCACCCTCACGAATGGCACACCATACTCGAGCGATTCGTTATCCTCTGAGTGCTCGACCTTTGACCTGTACGCCCACCACCTCCGCCTAACTGTCGCCTCGGGAGAATCTATCTGCTCCATCGCCCAGAGGAGATACTCGATTAACTCGGAGGACTGCGACGTGACTGCCGCCGAGGAGTACATGTACATCGCCGCCTCATCACCGCTGTCTCGCTCTTTCGCACACATTGCCACATGGCCCTCACCATCCTCGAAATCTCCCACTCATTGTCAAACCAAGTAAGGATCTCCTTCAACCTGGCTAACTTTGCCTGGTCACCGCCGGTGATCTGCCTGATTCGCTGCTGCATCTTCTCCATAGATGTCCTTCTGAGTGGTCCGGTGCTAGCTTTGGAAGATGGGAGGAGATACGGTGTTGCTACAATAGAGAAGAGGGAGAGGCGAGACGGTGGTTTTGGAATGGAGATGATGGAGAGGAGAGGAGGTGGTTTTGCAATGGAAAAGAGGGAGAGGTGAGACAGTGGTTTTGGAATGGAGATGATGGAGAGGAGAGGAGGTGGTTTTGCAATGGAGAAGAGGGAGAGGAGCGTGCGGTAGCGATTTAGGATTGGACAAGAGGGCCGGCGCGCTGTGACTGGATCAAAATCAAAATCAATTTACCCTTCAATTAAGAAAGCGACCCCACATTAACTACTCTTCCTTTTATTCTGGGTCATAATTGACCATGATTTTCGCAAATAAAATATATGTTATACGTTGCAAAAATAATATAATTTGAAAGTACATTCAGATACGAACCAAATGATACAATTTTTGGTGACATGCATTCACATTTTCCTTGTCAAATACTCTCCCGCTTACAGTACGTGGTCAAACTTTGACCCAAAATACGCAAAACAAAAAAATACTTCCAAGACCAGCGCCACTGTTCCGCTCTTCTCCTCTTAAACCACCACTGCTCCTCTCCTATTCCAATCTAAATGCAGCGCCGCTCCTCTCCTCTTTCATTTCAAAACCACCGCCCCTCCTCTCCTGTTCCAATCCAAAACCAGCATCGCTCCTCTCCTGTTCTAATCCAAAACCAGTGCTGCCCCTCTCCTCTTCCATTCAAAAACCACCGCCAGCGAGTGAAGGTGCTGTGGAGAAGTAGATCGATGGAGGAGTATAATCGATATGTGAGGATCGTAGACGGCGACCCTGTGAAGTTAGCTAGGATGTTGGAGATACAGTCTTGGTTTGACAACAAGGACCAACTAGCGGCGATGGCGACATCCATGGCCAAATATGAGCAACAGAGTGAAAAGGCGGCGATACTCCTGGAGGGAGTCACGCGGGAGTACATAGAGCTGCTCCTCTGGGCCATGGAGCAAACAGATTCAGCGAATCCGATTGTGAGGGAGCGGTGGTGGGAGTATTGATCCCAGATAGAGCATCCACCAGAGATTGAAGGATCGAGCATCTACAGGGTGCCTTTTGTGAGGGTGTCATGCCAGAGCGAGCCGGTGGAGTCTTCGTCGACCGAACCCAACTGCAAGAGGAGAAAAGCAGTTGGCCTGACGATGCTTCCCCGCCATCCTCTCCCTCGCCGTTCACATCGTCTCACGGGGCGGCTGTCTGTCGCTAAGGAATAGGAGGGGACTGCCCCCCAGCCCAATAGTCGGGTAGGTTGTGAATTGTCAGGAGGAGCTTAGGGTTGTCAGTATTTGCAGGTTGTGAATTGTGTTTTGTGTTGTGTATTTTGAGAGTACATTCAGATATGAATGTCTTTTGAATTTCAAATTTGCAGTATTGAGCATATGAAGTATTTTATGAATTCTAGAGATCTATTTTTAGCACTTAAAAAATGTAGTTTCATAGGAGTATAAAAGTGCAGACAATGTGATTCTCAGAGAAGAAACTGCAAGTTTTAGTTTCAGATAAGAAACTGCAAGTTTAGTTTCAGATAAGAAACTGCAACTTTCAGAGGCAGGGCATTTATATTATTAACACGGCCTTTTCAAATAGGGTTAACATCATGTTGGAAGTTTTATTCATGGTCGAAAATGGAACTACCAGCCAGTTAACATCATGCTGATCAACATTCATGCATAGCACATCTTCATATGGTGCACAGTCAAAAAGATATGCTATTTTCAAAATGCCCACACAATGTCGAGTGTGCGAAACACAGAGAAAACAAGGGACGAAGTTTTGGCAAGTGTTTGACGTGGTGTGCGTACATGACAATGGGGACCCACATGTCAATAAAGGCAGAGGCAAAAAAATTGGAGATATTTTCCCTGCAGAGGTGGAATCGAACCCGGCCGGAACAGCTGTCGGGTAGTGTCACTTGGCCACTAGGCTAGTTCAATAGTTTCATTTATAATAAGGCACTTCCTCAGGTGGTCGGATCCCCTCCTGCGCCTTTGTGCGCTCGCCGCGACGCCGCTGTTTCCCGTTGTGAACATGCTGAACAAATGAGAGGAATCTGGAGAGGACTGTACGTGGAGAGGCGGACAGCGGGGTCCCACCAGGTCTATGGCCGTGCACAAGCAAGTGCCTCATCGAAAAAATACTTCCTCCTAATGCTATACTGACGCTGGGGCCCACGGGTTTGTCAACATAGTTACATTTTTTTAGGTGCTTCAACATAGTTACTATAGGAGATAAATTCACAAAGAAGCCGGGGAGCTGGCAGGTATCATTTATTATCACTGGGGCAGCAAGTATGAGCTGGGTTTTGGGCTGCCCCGTCTAGGCTTTCTTTTTTAACATGCACAGCCCACGACCTCGGATGGGAGGTCCAGAGGCCTATTTATATTTTCTTGAGGGCCGTCATGTATCGACCAGCCTATGGACCTCCCATCCGAGGTTTTTTTTTCCTGAAACATCAGCAGCCCAATTTATGTATTTTTTTGAAGAACACAGAGGTCTGTTGTATTTTTCTATATAAGATAGGAACGCTTGGTCCAACTTATGTTTCCCTTCTAACTATATTATATATATTTAAATTATTTCATATGTTATTATATATTATTTTTGTTGTCATCATATATTTAACAGATACTTACATATGTAAGAAAACAATATCCCACATCTTATTAACTTATAAAAATAATTTCTTAACAATAAAATCCTGGATTGTTTTGGCACAAAAATCCTAGTGATTGTGTACAAAAGATTGGTAAGATTTAAGGACGAATGTAATAAAAAATCACTTATTATTTAAATATATTTATAACAAAATGCTCAGCCCCTGTTTATTTCTTGATAACATTTGCAGGCCCAACCCAACATTATAATTAGAATCAGCCCAACAAAATCGTGTATTTTCAGAAAGTGAAAATGGCCTGTAATTTTTTAGGAAAAAAATAAATGGGCCACATGGCCGCTACATTATTTGTTCACCCAACCCAGCTAATGGACTGTAATTCAAAAAATATATCAAATTGACTGTAAATTCTACCCCACAAAAAAAGACTGTAAATTCTGAAAAATGGGTTGAATACATGCCACATTTTTGGAGGCTCAAATGTGGGCCAATAGGTCAAAGCCAACACAAGTTGTTGTCAACTTAGTCAACAAATGATTCAGACATCATTAGTCGTTGGATTTACATCCAACAACCTACATCCATCTTCAATCGCTCGTCTTCTTCCTACAGCGCCGTCGGGACCACCTCCCGCCTCCTGCTGCTAGCAGCTCTGCTTAGCACGCTTCGCTGTGAAGCGCTACTCCATCATTGGCCAGGCCATCCCTCCACCCCTCCACACCTCCTGTTCTTCTCCACCGACTGCCGAACCACACCGCACCAGAACCAGTTAACCCTTGTACACCTCTCCGTCTGCGACTCTACTCCTGCATCTTCCCATGATGAGGACATCAATACCATTGTTACACCCACAACCCCTACTGCTACATATACTGGACCAATTACTAGAGCTCGCGCATGCTAATTAAATTATCAGGTACTTTCGTTTCTTGGTAATGATTCTAATGTTCATGAGAATATGATGCTGCCTAAATTGGATACATTTGTTTTGCTTACAAATGAAGGGCCTAGCTTGGAGAAGGATGAACATTGGAGCAAGAACAAGCATGGAGATGATGGCATGCGCAAGGGGAACAAGAACGGAGTTACAAGTGATGATTTCAGGACTTTGAAGCCTCCATAATGGGTGCATGAAGCCTTGGACGAAATATACAACATGCCACTTCATAAATTTCGTCCCGAGGCTATTCTAGGTGCTGCATCACCTGGGCCAGGCCCATGTAATTTCGAAATACATAAGTATAGGCTATTTTTAGAGTCCGTATGTGTGGGGAAACAAGAGATAGGGTTGATTTCGGACCCCTCCACCAAGGGCCACGAAATTCCCCCCTCTTCCTCCATATATACAGCCCTTAGGGCACCGTTTAAACTTTGGGTTTTGTTTAGATTAAAGTTCGCCATAGCTGCAACTTCGCGTACTTCGTTTGTTTTCAACGACCAGACAAAGGCGTCACAGAACCCCACCTTGATAAATAAAGCTTTCCTCTTATATTCACAATATCCAGATTGCAATCTTAGTTTCTTGCTTATTCTTTGTTTGCCTGCAGGAAACAGACCTTCGTGTTCAGGTTGATCGTGCTTCGGCGTGGTCAATAACCTCTCGGAGTTGGTTTAGCGATTGCTAAGGCGCGACGTCCTCGCACGTTCGTAGTCGGATCGTCAAAGTTGACTTCCTCCAAAACAATAGCCACCATCTCATTGAAAGACAGGACACCTTTGCCTCTATCAAGTGGTATCAGATTTCCAGGTTGCTCGGTGAGATTTTACATTTTTTCGTAGTTTAGATCGAGTCTGTTCTTCATACCTACAGTCCACGAAAAATCCAAAAAAAATTAGGGTTAGGTCATCATATCCGAACCAGTCTGAGCCTTTGCATAGTCATTTCAGTATTTTGCTTTGTTGAATTTGCGGTTGCATCGTCATGTCAAGTTGCTGGTCTTAGCGTCTAGTCTTTAAGAGTTTCGAGTTCTGGTCATAAGTGGTCACGCCGCCGCCGCACTATCATCATCGCCCCTGCCATCTACCACCACCGCTTATCCGCCACCGATCCGTATCCATATATTCGCCACCAGTCCTTGCTTCGCCGCCCATCATATACCATCATCACCTGTCCAAGTTCCACCAGATTCATCTCCGCCACCAGTCCTAGTGCGAGTCCAGTATTTGTTCCTTTATTTCCGAGTTCCAGATCACGCGATACTACAAGACGTGACCAAGTCGGACTCCCCAACTTTTGTGCTACCCGTAGTACAAAAATTGTTCCAGTTTCAAAAAAAAGAGAAAAAAGTGCAAAAAAGGTGAAAAAAAGAGAAAAAAAATCCAGAGTGTGCTCCTCCCTTGTTTACGTGCAGCGTCGTGATTTTGTTAGTGTTCTAGGCTCGCGTCTCTAGCACGGTCTAGCCTAGGACCAGAACAGTACCGTCGTTGAGCGTTTATTCAACTTTGCATCTCTGAATTGATTATTGCTGATTTTTTTGCTACCATATTATAAGCCTTCTCAGCTCCACATACATCTACGTCGTGCATTTGACTCTCCCTGGTAATCGCTCTATCCAAGCTTTGAGAGTTTTGACTACAACCATTGCCGATCACCACCTGCTGCTGGGTAAGAACTGGTAAGAATTTGAGATTCGCTTGACGGATTTGTGACACCCCACCACCACCATATTCTAGTAGTATGTAGGATCGTATTCTTGTCTATTTCTATTGCTGCTAACTATGGTAGGAACACAAGCCGGCGAGATTGACTGGGAGAACATGACGAACAAGGAGCTTCATGATAAGTTTCATCAAATGTTGGGTCAACAGGTGGAAGACGTGATGGCCAGCTTTGGAAAGGCAATGGAGAAGATGGATGACACTGAGAAGTCAATTGACACCAAGTTGGACGCCAAGTTTGATGAATTACTCAAACATCTCCCACAACCAACTCTATGTCGCGATACAGTAGGGCGAGCATAGCGTGTTCCTATTGAGCCAGGACAAAATTCTGGTGCCACTGCTACTGCTGTTGGTGCTTCTATAGCTCCTGCTGTTACTGCAGAGGTGGAGGACTATTACGAGGATGAGGTTGATCAAAATCAGAACTACGTGCAGCCACCAGCACCACCACCATCAGGTCGACCTCAGGTATATATTCGCAACGGTAGGCCTGCACCACCACCTCAGGTACGAGATAATGACCATAGTCCGAAACTAAAATTGAATATTCCACCATTTGAGTGTAGATATGTTCCTGATATATATCTTACTTGGGAGTTAGAAACTGAACAATGTTTTACATGTTTACAATATCCCGAGGAGAGACGAGTTGCTGTTGTTGTTTGTGCTTTCACTAGTTTTGCATGTGTATGGTGGTCTGAACATTGTAGATTATATCCTATTCCAACTACTTGGGCTGCTTTGAAAACTGTTATGCGTACTCGTTGGGTTCCACCATATTATCAACGTGAATTGCTTCAAAAATTGTAGCGTTTAAGACAAGGAAAAAATTCTGTAGAAGAATATTATCAGGAATTACAAACTGGCATGATTAGATGTGGTATTGTTGTGGAGAATGAAGCTATGCTTGCACGTTTTATGCGTGGGTTAAATAGAGAGATTCAGACCATTCTAGAGTATAAGGAGTATACTAATATCACTCGTCTATTCCATCTTGCTTGTAAAGCTGAACGTGAAGTGCAGGATCGACAAGCATTGGCGCGAATTAACTTTTCTGCAGGTCGACCTTCAGCATGGACACCGCGTGCATCCTCTACTTCCACTGCACTAGCACCTCCATCAGCTCCTACCTCCATCCGTGATACAAGAAAGCAGGCACCACCACCACTATCTGCCAAGAGCGCACCTGCCGGGCCTACACAGAGCTCTTCTTCTTCCATGGCATCAACAGGGCACACAAGTGATATTATTTGTTGTCGTTGTAAGGGAAGAGGACATTATGTGCGAGAATGCAAATATCAGCGTGTGATGATTGCTACTGAGGATGGTGGGTATGAGTCTGCTGGTGACTATGATGAGGAGACTTTGGCCCTTATTACAAGTGAATAACACGGTGGAGATGATTCTGATCATGAGACGCAATACATGGCTCCTGAAGATGCTGACATGTATGAATGTTTAGTTTCTCGACGTGTTTTGAGTGTGCAGGTTACACAAGCTGAGCAAAATCAGAGGCATAATTTGTTCCATACAAAGGGAGTTGTGAAGGAACGTTCTGTGCGCGTCATCATAGATGGAGGGAGCTGCAACAACTTGGCTAGCATGGAGATGGTGGAGAAGCTATCTCTCACCACAAGACCACATCCACATCCTTATTACATCCAATGGTTCAACAACAGTGGCAAGGTTAAGGTAACACGTACTGTTCGTGTGCATTTTAGTATAGCTACATATGATGATTATGTTGATTGTGATGTGGTACCTATGCAAGCATGTTCCTTATTACTTGGTCGACCATGGCAATTTGATAAAAATTATGTACACCATGGTAGAAACAATCAATATACTCTTGTTCATAAGGATAAAAATATTACTTTGCTTCGTATGACTCCTGAGTCCATTTTGAAAGATGATATTAATAGAGCTAATAAAGCAAAACAGGAGAAAAATAAGAGTGAAAATCAGATTGTGGCAAAAGAATTTGAGCAACAAATGAAGCCTAATAGTAAACCATCTAGTGTTGCTTCTGAAATTAAATTGAAAAGTGCATGTTTACTTGCCACTAAATCTGATATTAATGAGCTAGATTTCAGCAAATCTGTTTGCTATGCTTTTGTGTGCAAAGAGGCATTATTTTCATTCGAGGACGTGCCTTCCTCTTTGCCTCCTGCTATCACTAACATTTTGAAGGAGTTCGCTGACGTCTTTCCACAAGACGTGCCACCGGGATTACCTCCCATTCAAGGGATTGAGCATCCGATTGACTTAATTCCCGGTGCATCATTACCCAACCGTGCACCATACCGTACCAATCCAGAGGAGACGAAGGAGATTATGCGTCAAGTACAGGAGCTGCTCGACAAAGATTATATACGCGAATCCCTTAGTCCTTGTGCTGTTCCTATTATTCTAGTGCCGAAAAAGGATGGTACATCACATATGTGTGTTGATTGTAGAAGCATTAATAATATTACTATTCATTATCGTCATCCTATTCCTAGGCTAGATGATATGCTTGATGAATTGAGTGGCTCTACAATATTCTCCAATGTTGATTTGCGTAGTGGATACCATCAAATTCGTATGAAATTGGGAGATGAATGGAAAACAGCATTTAAAACTAAGTTTGGATTATATGAGTGGTTAGTCATGCCTTTTGGGTTAACTAATGCACCTAGTACTTTCATGAGATTAATGAACAAAGTTTTAGGTGCTTTCATTGGATGATTTGTGGTAGTTTACTTTGATGACATATTGATTTATAGCAGATCTTTGGAGGAACCTTTGGAACATTTATGTGCTGTTTTTATTGCTCTACGTGATGCACGTTTGTTTGGTAACCTTGGGAAGTGCACCTTTTGTACCGACCGAGTGTCTTTTCTTGGCTATGTTGTTACTCCACAGGGAATTGAAGTTGATAAAGCCAAGATTGAAGCTATTGAGAGTTGGCCGCAGCCCAAAACGGTCACACAAGTGAGGAGTTTTCTTGGCCTCGCTGGATTCTATAGGCGTTTTGTGAGAGATTTCGGCACCATTGCTGCACCTCTCAATGAGCTTACAAAGAAAGATGTGCCTTTTGTTTGGGGTACCGCACAGGAAGAAGCCTTCATGGTATTGAAAGATAAGTTGACACATGCTCCTTTACTCCAACTTCCTGATTTTAATAAGACTTTTGAGCTTGAATGTGATGCTAGTGTAATTGGATTAGGAGGTGCGTTATTACAAGATAGCAAACCTGTTGCATATTTTTCTGAAAAATTGAGTGGGGAAACAAGAGATAGGGTTGCATATTCTAGGTGCTGCGTTACCTTATTATTGGGCCAGGCCCATGTAATTTTGAAATACATAAGTATAGGCTATTTTTAGAGTCCGTATGTGTGGGGAAACAAGAGATATGGTTGATTTCGGACCCCTCCACCAAGGGCCACGAAATCCCCCCCCCTCTTCCTCCATATATACATCCCTTAGGGCATCGTTTAGACTTTGGGTTTTGTTTAGATTAAAGGTCGCCATAGTTGCAACTTTGCGTACTTTGTTTGTGTTCAACGACCAGACAAAGGCGTCACAGAACCCCACCTTGATAAATAAAGCTTTCCTCTTATATTCGCAATATCCAGATTGCAATCTTAGTTTCTTGCTTGTTCTTCGTTTGCCTACAGGAAACAGACCTTCATGGTCAGGTTGATCATGCTCCAGCGTGGTCAATAACCTCTCGGAGTTGGTTTATCGATTGCTAAGGCGCGACGTCCTCGCACGTTCGTAGTCGGATCGTCAAAGTCGACTTCCTCCAAAACGATAGCCACCATCTCATCGAAAGACGGGACACCTTTGCCTTTATCATCCCATCTCCGGCTCGTTGCTATCCGGGGCCTCGCTGTCGTCCACCACCTTGGGTGTGCTCGGTGCGGCTTGGTCAACATGGTCAATGAACGACACCATCGGAAGTAGACTGTGCGTTGAGAGGCTGACAGCTGGGTCCACGGCCGCACACAAGGAAATGTCTCCTTATTACGCGCAAAATAATGATTCCTCCATCTGACATTTGGGACCCACTGGAAGGGCCTCTGTATTTCGCAAAAAAACGTGCCCCCCGCTGACAGGTCGGACCCACCAGCTATCTTCACACGCAAGGAAGTGCCTCCTTATTATGCACAAAAAGATGAATACTCCCCATGCCAGCTGGAACCCAGCATAGTGGGAGGCTGACTTGTGGGCCTACCAAGCTGCCCAAACCAGCACCAGTCATGCCGCGTGCTCCTCCCTCCCGTGGCCGGCTGTGATGCTGTGGAGGCCTCACTGCCCCTACTACTCCCACCGCTAGCTAGGCCATCTCTCTACTCACCCACACCCCCTGTTATTCTGCAGCGACGGCAGCCTCACTACACAGCTGAACCAGTGAACCCTCGTACTCCTCCCTGCACGGGCTTCCACTGCCACGTTTTCCCCGGCTCCGCGTCATCCCCTTCCCAGGCCTCGCCGTCATCCACCGCCCTGGTGCTCTCGGCGCGGCATGGTCAACGTGGTCAAGGAACGACTTCCATCGGAAGAGTACTGTACATGGAGAGGCTGACAGCTGGGTCCATGGCGGCCGCAAGGAAGTGCCTCCTTATTATTACGCGAAAAATAATTATTCCTCCACCTGACAGCAGGGACCCACTGGATGGGCCACTGTATTTCATGAAAAAAATGGTCCCCCTGACTGCTGGGACCCACCAGCTACATCTTCGCACGCAAGGAAGTGCGTCCGAAAAAAAAACCGATTCGCCCCCCTGACTGCTGGGACCCACCAGCTACATATTCGCACGCAAGGAAGTGCCTGACAGTCGGGACCCACCTGGTTGAAGCATACATAGCGTTGTCATTCTGGTCGCGAACGTGTACATACATACTGGTCGATGTAGAGGCGCGCACGTGTCGTAGTAGAGGCACACACGTAGCATGTACACGTACAACAGCCAGTGTGCAAGAAAGAAAATACGGCCACGTACGTACATACAGGCAGGGTCTCGAACACCTACTCGTGCATACGTACAGCCAGGGCTCATTTACATGGCTTGGTCAGAACGGAGAAACTGCATCGTCGTCGTGTTCATGGGGAGGCAACGGAATGCGTCGTGTTCATGGGGAGGCAACGGAATGCGTCGTGTTCATGGGGAGGCAACGGAATGCGTCGTGTTCATGGGGAGGCAACGGAACGTGTGGGAGCCAACTGGCTTGGACGGAACAGCCATTGGAAACAAGGCCTAGCATACCGCACAACGGAGGAAACGACCTTGTGTTCGACCGGCCACGTTCGAAACGGGATCCTGTTCATCGGGAGGGGTCTGGCGTACCGCAAAACAAAGGAAATGGACTTGTGTTGGACCTCCTACAGTCAAAATGGGGTCCTATTGATCGGGAGGGGTGTGGCGTGCCGCAAAACATAGGAAACAGACTTGTGTTGGACCACTACGGTCGAAACGGGGGTTGTGTTCATCAGGAGGGGTGTGGCGTACCGCAAAACAGGACTCCACGGGATACTATTCATCTCCACCATCGACCCCCTCCAGCCTCAACGGGCTACTGTTCATCCACCGTCGACCTCCTCCAGCCTCCACCTGCGACTGTTCATCCATGGGCTCCTGTTCATCCAGCCTCCACCACGCGCTACTCCACCGGCTACTGTTCAACCACTGCTCTCCATGGGCTCCTAATCAACCACCCCTCCACGGGCTACTGTTCATCCACCCCTCCAGCTTCTACTGTTCATCCAGCCCTCCACGGAGTCGTCCTATTCATCTAGCCCTCCACGGGGTCCTATTCATCCAGCCCCAACTAGCTCAATCGGTCGGGGTCCTGTTCATCAAGAGCCAACATCACAGGGTCCTGTTCATCCACCCCCACCGGAAACTATTTATCCAAACCCCCCCAGCAACGATGAATGTTCATTCAGAGGCAGCATCAATCGGCTTCAGTTAGCAGCAGTAGCGAAGGAATCGCTCGATCGGGTTAGCCATTGATCGATTGCTCGGGTTCAGTAACGCGTAGCCTGCAGTGCAATCGCTCGGCTTCAGTTAGAGCCCAACGCCTCGCTCGGGTTCAGTTAGAGCCCAATGCCTCGCACACACGCGCGTACGTGTACGAGAGAAACGCGCATCGCTCGGCCCAGATCACCCACCGTAACCGGGAACACCCCGACATTTTCCTCGCCCTCGCTTCTACCACAGTTTTTTCCGTCATGTACGACCCAAAGAATGTCATGCAACTGCGTCTCCGGCCCGCCCAAGACGAAAAGCCCATTTTCTGTCATGAATTTTTGTCATAGAAGTAGGAGCCCACCACATCTATGATGATACCGGGTTTTGTCACAATTATCGTCATAGAAGTTTCATAAGTATGACAGAAAAGAAATTCGTTCGGCCAAAAATGTCACGGATGTGTCCTTTTTTATAGTGATACGGACTTTAAAAATAGCCTATACTTACGTATTTCGAAATTACATGGCTTGGCCCAATAATAAAGTGATGCAGCACCTAGAATAGCCTCTGGACGAAATTTATGAAGTGGCATCTTATATATTTCGTCCAAGGCTTCATGGTGGCTTCAAAGTCCTGAAATCATCACTTGTAACTCTGTTCTTGTTTCCCTTGCGCATGCCATCATCTCCATGCTTGTTCTTGCTCCAATGTTCATCCTTCTCCAAGCTAGGTCCTTCATTTGTAAGCAAAACAAATGTATACAATTTAGGCAGCATCATATTGTCATGAACATTAGAATCATTACCAAGGAACGAAAGTACCTAGTAATTCAATTGGCGTGCACAAGCTCTAGTAATTGGTCCATTATGTATCGTAGCAGGGACTGTGGCTGATGTAGGGTGGAACCCTAGGTGAAGATCTTTCACGAATTGGAGGGGGAATCCCCAAGAACAAGATGAACAAAAGAGGGAAAACAAGAGGAACACTCAAGAACAAGTCAAATCACACATCCACTAGACAATCAAACACATAAGATCCACAAGGTACATGAACAACAAAGGGAAATAAGATACATGGTAGAGTTCATCCCAAATCCTATGAAGGAGATGAGGGCTTGATGATCCTATGATTGGGATCCTTCCCCAAGGAGGAGGTCTTGATGTTTGGTCACCCCAAGAGGAGGTCTTGATCTCCTAGTAGAGTGGATCCATGGAGCAAAGCTCACAAATGTGTATCAACTACTTTGCTTACCCTAACAAATGGTCTAGGTACAGAATATATAGTCTTGGGGACGAAGTGGAGGAAGAGGGGCTCGAAATGGAGATCACAACCATCCATCCTGATGAGCCCGTGCGCATGGGGTAAGTTGGGCCCGTGCACATGGGGGTCCCGTGGGCACGGTACAGGCCCGTGCGCACGGGGTGCTCCAGCGCCAACTCTCTGAGTAGCCCGTGCGCACAGGGTCTTCGAGGCCCGTGGGCACGGGGTTGCCTGGGAGGTGCTGAAACGATCTTGTTACACTCCTTCCTCCTCCTTGTGGCCTTGTGGTCCTTCTCCAACTCCTTTGGGGTGTCCTTCACCAGCTTGCGGTCGTCGGTCTTCGTATCTAAGGACACATAGAGCACTTTGGTGAGGTAGCAAGCAAGTCCAATGGATATTTATGATGTTCTCGAAGAAGAGCGGGTTCACCTTTGTTCCAATGGCGTATGTTCGAGGTCTCGTCATATGTCCTCTTGGGGTATGAAGAGTACTCGGAGTGTACATGGGGATGACCGTGGGATGCTCCGCTCAGTGGCTGTAACAACGGTATTGATGTCCTCATCATCCTCCCCTTCTTGAAATGAAGTTGTCCTCGACGGAAACTCATCTTCCTCACCAAAATAAGGCTTCAAATCTGCAATGTTAAAAGTGGGACTAACCCCAAAATCTGCAGGTAGCTCAAGTTTATATGAATTATCATTTATTTCTCCAACACCATAAAAGGACCATTAGCATGTGGCATTAACTTTTATTTGCGCAAATTAGGAAATCTATCCTTACTCAAATTTAACCAAAGAAGATCTCCAGGTGCAAACACAACATGTTTTCTACCCTTATCTCCAGCAAGTTTATATTTAGCATTCATACGCTCAATGTTTTTCTTAGTTAACTCATGCATTTTTAAGATCAATTCAGCACATTGTTTAGCATCAAAATTAACCTTCTCCGAAAATGGAAGAGGCAACAAATCAATAGGTGCACGAGGTAGGAAACCATACACAATTTCAAAAGGGCACATCTTAGTAGTAGAATGTAATGAACGATTATAAGCGAATTCAATATGAGGCAAGCATTTCTCCCATATTTTCTTATTATTCTTCAAAACAGCCCTAAGCATAGTTGTCGGGGATATACCCCGCGGTGTAACCCGGCCGGATGTATGACCCGCCCGTAGCTTAGTGACTCACTCGTAACCCGCTCGGTGCTTGGCGATTCACGGGCAACCCACCCGATCTTGGCGACTCATTAATAACCCGATGGGCGGGTAAGACGGACGACAAGGCCGAAGGCCTAGAAGGTCGGCTCATGTTATGGTGGTCCGGCTTAAGAGGAAAGCATAAGGAGTATTCCCTTACAAAGGAAGCAAGACTAGGACTCCACTTGTAATAGACTAGTCCTAATCCTAATAGGACTCCACATGTAACCCACCCCTTCAACTTATATAAGGAGGGGCAGGGCACCCTAAGGGTGACAAGCAAGAATAATCTCTAGGGCTAGACACAACTAAGAGGAGAGCTGGTCTATGCAGCGACTCCCACATGAGCATAATGAGACCTAGCCACAAACAGCGTGTAGGGCTATTACCGAATGATGTTTCCCGAGGCCCGAAGCTGTCTAAATCCTTGTCTTGTGTGTTGCGTCTCTCATCCCGATCAACCCCTCTCAAGCTACCGCATAGATGCGTTGGCCCTGCGGCTAAGTCCTGACACTAAGGACATCTGTCGTGATAATTCCACGATAGTTGGCGCCCACCGTGAGGCTCGCACACGGTGGTGTTGAGTTCTTGAAGGGATCTCTGCCAGGGATCGAGAAGTTCGCGCTAGTCAGATGGAAGAAGAGCCGGCATGGAACAATCACGCAAGATAATTCGCCATGACAACCCTGGGTATAGCGGACAAACCAAAGGAAATTAGGGTTATGCTTATGTGTGCTTGTGACATTCATATGATCCGTCCAAATTCAGAATCAGCCAAGGTTCAATCGGTCGGATGAGAAAGAAGCGGCCTGTCCTACGATCCGCCGAGGCTGGCGGCGATCTAACAAGCTGTCAAGTCGCCGAATTTTTTAATGGAAAAAGGTCTATCGTCTGAATCCAGATAGTCTCTGGTCAAATCCATTCTGGTTTCAATATCATCCAGCTGCACATGGTCAAAGTGCCATGGCGAATTAGTATGCATTAGTTGCAGCTCGTCGTTCGAGTTCTAATTAATTTTGGGAGTTGCTTCTTCACGGGATAAAACCAATACCATCATCTGGGGATTTCCTAAACTACTAGCAGTTGAAGGAAGAGAAGATTATGAACCAGATTCCCTGCTCCGAGCCGGCCGCGGCATCTCCTCACCTTGTTGACCCGCCTGTTTCCGCGAGTCAGCCCGGCCTTGAGTCGCCCGACCAGTTCGCCGTCAGAAAAAACTCCCTGGACTGATCTATTCACTGCAAGTTGCAATTCCTGCGTCCATCGTCTTTGCTACTCCCGAGAAGAAAAATTGCAGCAGTGCACGCCTGACTACTTCTGGAGGCTGAGAGGAGTCACAAGTTCATATTGGTTTTTCTCCAAATCGCTACATCTACCTAAGGAAACTACCGTGTTTACGTTACAAGTCAAAGAGGAGAGCGATACGGTCAGCTACTTTTCCCTAAAAAAAAGGGAGGAAAAGAAGAATAGTACTTGGAGAAAGACACGGACTGAGTCAACACAGACATCTACGACTCGAGGAGCGGGCGCGGACACGGTCTCCGCTGTTGCGGCCACAGCCGAGGCCGCGCGCCAAGCCGCCGACCTCCGCTGCCTGATCGGTCGACCTTCATAGCCGCGGCCTCGCCTGCGCCGGCAAGTTGCCAATCATTTCCAAGTCGTCCCGCGGCCTCACACTGATGTTGTTACAGTCTTGTCCATCATTGAAAAGAAATAGGAAAAGAGAGAGACGGAATAACAGCCACGCATGGGACATCCACTAGCGGCACAGACCCCAACAACCATTGATTTTCCAAAGGCATCTCATGTGAAAAGTGCTACCACAGGTTGCCATTCCAAATAACGAGAGGCTATACTAATCCATCGTTACTAGTATTCGTACTCCTCGGGACCATTTTTAGTCTGCATATGGATCATCTGTCCAATGGACATCTGACGAACGATGGCACACAGATCATGTATCGTCCAGATCATCAGGTGATATTAGTCTAGTCTATTTTCTAGTACATATTAAATTCTTTCGAGAACGATGGCACACAGATCATGTATTTTCTGTACGCAGGGATAGTGATTCATTATCAAGGTGATGCCATGTTATATGAAGTGTGCATCAACATCATCACGCACCGGCATCCGCGCCCGCTTATTGATTGAACGGGTGCACGCAAGTCACTGCCCATGCAGTTCAAATCTACAACTCACCGGGACAGCGCGTGCGATTGACTCGCCATCCGTGTGGCTTACCGCGCGTGTGATTGACTCGCCATCTGTGTGGCTTACCACGCCAGCGAATGACTCGCCGGTCGCGTGGCTTACCACGCGCCTGCGATTGACTCGCCCGTCCGCACCGGCTTACAACGCCGCAGCCGGCTCATCTGTTTGCTCACGCGGTTGACTCGCCCATGATTAACTTCAGTGTCACCATAGTGATCATCAACTCCGCGGCGGTTAATTTCCGGCTTATCATGTGAAATCCATCCGCTATATTTTTATATTACATATTGCTTTCTTTAAAAGAGCAATTACCCTGGTTTGCAAGTTCTCTAAATGTAGGGCAAGTTGTCTACTGTCAAAGGGACAACGTTCCACTGTTTAAATTCTTTGTCGGTCTATATCACGGTCAACTATGGGGAATCTCAAGCCAACTCATTGAGTCGTCTTAAAGACTCAGGGGCTACATGGACATAGCTCACTAAATGTTGCCAGTTTAAAGGTTATCCGCCGACTCAAGAAGAATTTATCTCTCGCAAAGTTCGAGTTCTCAGGAAAAATTAAAGGGACCAAAGAGAGTCTGTTGCAAAGCACAGCTCAAACATAGGTACCCTGCTTCAAATGGTCACTTGGGGGCTTCCTGTTCAAACATAGGTCATATTCGAACCAAAGAGAACATAGCTATCGGTACCCTTTTGATCGACACAATGCCAAACTCACTAGGGGGCTTCTTGATCATATTCGAATCATAGCTTAACCCCTTTTGGGTCCGACTTTGATCGTATTCGAATCCTAGCTTAACCCCTTTGGAACGGTTTACTGATCGTATTCGAATCAGAAGCCTCGATTTTTTTTCTTCTTATTTGGTTTAAGTTTTTGAAAACAATCTTTTGGGTTTGTCTTGAGAGACTTTTTTGTTCATATCTGAGGCATATATGTGTGGTTTCTATTTAACCTGGCTCGGCTTTGGACGATAAGTCGCCAGCATATGACAATATTAAATACTTGGAAGTATTAGCGTCTAAGATTTGGGTTATCACCCTTACTACATTGGTATCATAAACCGGCAGTATGATTCAATATCACAGGTATGATATTGTTTATACATGATTATGTTTAAACCGGCCCTGGCTATGGACTTTAAGTCGCCGGTATATTTTGGATTGTGCCATTGGAATCATGCGCTTATCAATCATTGGATTATTGCCCTTATTGGATACGATGATGTAAGCCGGCAGTATGAGCCAATTCCACAGGTATATTTTCTTTATTATATAAATATGCGAGGTTTGATAACCCGCCCTGGCTTTTGACGATATATCGCCAGTATGTTTAGGCTTGAATGGCCTTAATTCTAGTCTTTTCCATAGTTTCATAAAGACTATATTATGTTTGGGTTGTTACCCGCCCTGGCTTTTGACTTAAGTCGCCAGGGCATATGTTGTTTAAACTCTGTGTAGGGCAGAGCTATGACTTATATAAATGCTTAAGTCCAAGTTCATCATTAAAATTGATGCTTCAAAATGATTATCCGTTCTGGATTTTCTCAAAGGCTATAAGACGGTGGGTTATAAAAATTCCGGTTTACAATGGAGGCGTATTAGATCGCCATCGGCCAAGAGCCGCCGGGTATTTAAACTCCGGATTTACTTGTCAACAGATAAGGTATTCAAAGTCGCTTTGGCACAATGGCTATTATTTTATCAATGGATATAATTTATTCTATAATGGAAGGAATAGTCCCGAGTCGATGCAGGCTTACAACCCCGCACTTGGGGACAACATTATTCAGATTGAGATTATATCAAATATGCAAGTCCCATGTCACTGCCAGCATGCACCACGGCACTTGGGGGCAAATGCAAAGTCATTTTTTGGCTCACTTTATTGAATATCCGACTCATCACATTGTAATGAGCCGGCCCTTGGGGACTACTTCAGTTTGTCCATCAGTTTGGGTGACAAGTAGTACTAAAAGGCAGTTTAGTCCCCAACTTAGCCCATAAACATCTCCAAAAGTGGCTAAGAAATTTAGTATCACGATCTGAAACAATAGTATTTGCCACACCATGCAAGCGAATAGTTCCACGAAAGAACAAATCAGCAACATTAACAGCATCATTGCTTTTATGACATGGTGTAAAGTGTGCCCTTTTCGAGAATCTATCCATGACAATAAATATGCTATCCCTCCCCTTCTTTGTTCAGGGTAAACCTAAAACAAAGTCCATAGATATATCCTCCCAAGGAACACTAGGTACAGGCAAAGGCATATATAAACCATGAGGATTGAGTCATGACTTTGTTTTTGACATGTAGTGTAGCGAGCAATAAAACGCTCAACATCCCGTCTCATCTTTGGCCAAAAGAAATGTATAGCAAGTACGTCCACCGTCTTCTTCACGCCAAAGTGTCCCATTAATCCTCCTCCATGCGCCTCCTGCAACAACAAAAGATGAACGGAGCTAGCTAGAATGCATAGCTTGTTAGCACGGAACACAAATTCATCATTAACGATGAACTTGTTCCACATTCTTCTTTCTTTACAATTCTGCATTACATCTTTAAAATCAGCGTCATGCACATATTGATCTTTGATGGTCTCCAAACCAAATATTTTGAAGTCAAGTTGTGAAAGCATAGTATAGCAATGAGACAATGCATTAGCAATAACATTTTCTTTTCCCTTCTTGTGTTTAATGACATAAGGGGAAGTCACAATGAATTCAACCCATTTAGCATGTCTACGATTCAGTTTAGCTTGACTTTTAATATGTTTCAAAGATTCATGATCAGAATGTATAACAAATTCTTTGGGCCATAAATAATGTTGGCATGTTTCTAAAGTCCGAACAAGAGCATATAATTCTTTATCATAAGTAGAATAATTCATACTAGGCCCACTCAATTTTTCAGAAAAGTATGCAATAGGTTTGCCATCTTGTAATAACACACCTCCTAATCCAATTCCACTAGCATGACATTCAGGCTCAAAAGTCTTATTAAAATCAGGAAGTTGGAGTAAAGGAGCATGTGCCAACTTATCTTTCAGTATCGTGAAAGCTTCTTCCTGTGCGGTACCCCAAACAAAAGGCACATCCTTCTTTGTAAGCTCATTGAGAGGTGAAGCAATGGTGCTGAAATCTCTCACAAAACGCCTATAGAATCCAGCGAGGCCAAGAAAACTCCTCACTTGTGTGACCGTTTTGGGCTGCGTCCAACTCTCAATAGCTTCAATCTTGGCTTTATCAACTTCAATTCCCTATGGAGTAACAACATAGCCAAGAAAAGATACTTGGTCGGTGCAAAAGGTGCACTTCCCAAGGTTACCAAACAAATGTGCATCACATAAAGCAATAAAAATAGCACATAAATGTTCTAAATGTTCCTCCAAAGATCTTCTATAAATAAGTACATCATTAAAATAGAATACCACAAATCGTCCAATGAAAGCACACAAAACTTCGTTCATTAATCTCATGAAAGTACTAGGTGCATTAGTTAAAATATTCGGTTTGGAGACCATCAAAGATCAATATGTGCATGATGCTCAATTTAAAGATGTATTGCAGAATTGTAAAGAAGGGAAAACATGGAACAAGTTCGTCATTAATGATGGATTTGTGTTTCGTGCTAACAAGCTATGCATTCCAGCTAGCTCCGTTCGTCTTTTGTTGTTGCAGGAGGCACATGGAGGAGGACTAATGGGACATTTTTGCATTAAGAAGACAGAGGGATGTACTTGATACACCTTTCTTCTGGCCAAAGATGAGACGGGATGTTGAGCGTTTTGTTGCTCGCTGCACTACATGTCAAAAAGCTAAGTCACCACTCAATCCTCATGGTTTATATATGCCTTTGCGTGTACCTAGTGTTCCTTGGGAGGATATATCTATGGACTTTGTTTTAGGTTTTACCTCGAACAAAGAAGGGGAGGGATAGTATATTTGTTGTCGTGGATAGATTTTCTAAAATTGCACATTTTATACCATGTCATAAAAGCGATGATGCTACTAATGTTGCTGATTTGTTCTTTCGTGAAATTATTTGCTTGCATGGTGTGCCACATACAATTGTTTCAGATCGTGATACTAACTTTCTTATCCGCTTTTGGAGATGTTGATGGGCTAAGTTGGGGACTAAACTTCTTTTTAGTACTAAATATCATCCCCAAATTGATGGACAAACTGAAGTAGTCAATCTACCATTGTCTACCATGCTTAGGGTTGTTTTGAAGAATAACAAGAAAATGTGGGAAGAATGCTTGCCTCATATTGAATTTGTTTATAATCGGCCGCTGCATTCTACTACTAAGATGTGCCCTTTTGAAATTGTGTATGGTTTCCTACCTCGTGCACCTATTGATTTGGTGCCTCTTCCATCTTCGGAGAAGGTTAATTTTGATGCTAAACAACATGCTTAATTGGTCTTCAAAATGCATGAGTTAACTAAGGAAAACATTGAGCGTATGAATGCTAAATATAAACTTGCTGGAGATAAGGGTAGAGAACACGTTGTGTTTGCACCTGGAGATCTTGTTTGGTTACATTTGTGTAAGGATAGATTTCTTGTTTTGCAAAAATCAAAGCTAATGCCACGTGCTGATGGTCCTTTTAAGGTGTTAGAGAAAATAAATGATAATGCATATAAACTTGAGCTGCCTGCAAATTTTGTTGTTAGTCCCACTTTTAACATTGTAGATTTGAAGCCTCATTTGGGTGAGGAAGGTGAGCTTCCATCGAGGACGACTTCATTTCAAGAAGTGGTGATGTGGAGCATCCCACGATCATCCCCATGGACGTACCTACATCTCCCACGACACCACTTGGACCTATGACAAGAGCTCGAGCAAAGGCCATCGAAGATAAGGTGAACCCGCTCCTCTCTGAACTACTCCTTTCTAGACATGAGTCTTGGCTACTACCTCAAGCGGAAACACTATGTGTGATTAGGTACTTAGAAGAAGGCCACGAGATAGCTACACCCAATGGCCAAGACGGCGCGGATAACAGCGTGAAGGCCAAGAAGAAGAGACGCCGAAGATGCTACAACCACCGGACGACCGGTCGGGACTGGACGTCCGGCACCTGAAGCCGAGCCTGCCCTAGTCCCAGCCGACGCGTGCTACAGCGAGCGGACGTCCGGCCCGGCCCGGACGACCGGCCACTCCTCCCAGCGAGCGGACGACCAGTCCACACCGGACAACCGGCAACTGCACACCCGAAGTGAAATTAGCGGAAGTCCGAAGACACCGGACGTCTGGCACCACCATCACAGAACCAAATCAGTAGAAGACCGACGACTACCCAACGACCGGTCCCCTGCGGAGGTCCGGTGCCTGTGTGCCCGCAGCCTCGGGCTGATGCCCGTGTACCCCTTCACTTCGGCCCTCATTTGTACTATGACTATAAATAGACCTCTTCTACCTCCTAGCTAAGGGTAGCATTGTGATAGCTCATTTGTGAGATAGAGCCTCGCTCATCCATCCGGATCTGCTCCTCCGAGAGAGACCATGCCTCTAGGGAGAAGATCCATTTGTATTCAAGGCCCCTAACGGGAAGGACTCAAGACCTCCTCTCGGAGAAGAACCGGTTACCCTATGTATCATCCCTTGTTGGATTCGGATCTTGTATCACCTTATGTCTCAATGATCTAGCGCGTGTGTGACTCTATTCTTGTTGGTTGAGTGTTTTCTCGTGTTTTCCTCTCGTTTCCCTCCTAGTGTTCTTCGTGTTCGTGGTAGGAATCCCTCCAAACGTGAAAGATCGGCCTCTAGGGTTCTACCCTACATCATCTTGGATTAGAGCCAGCTTGCTCATGATCTTGGTATCGTGAGCCACGTTGATCACGTTCTTGGAGCCCCTACCCTTTGTTTTCTAGCTTGATTTTGTTGTCTTCGTCTTAAATCCGAAAATCTCCACCAAAAAAAGCCCTAGTTTTTTTGTGATTTGTTGGTATGTTGAAATTTTGTTGGATTTGATCCATGGATTTGCGTTGCCTCATGTGGATCTAGCTTTCCCCCATCTTCACCATTTCCATCCACAAAATCGCCCGGATTTGACCTCCCCACTTTCTTCCACCATGAAAATGAGTTGTTCATCCCGTGCCCGAAATCGCCTAGGCACCGGACAACCGCTAACCACCAGACATCCGGCGACCGGACGACCGTTCCCCAGCGGACGTCCGTTGAACCCTGATGAAACTGAAAATTTTCAGTTTGGCCACCACCACCTCTCCACTTTCCACCACCTTTTGCAAACACCTATACCACCACAGCTTTTCGCAAACACCACCATCGCTCGCCGCTACCACCTATGACGATTTTGATACGTTTTGGTCTTTGAAATTTTGAGTTGTGGTTCCCGTGTCCTATGGTGTTTCGACTATATAGGTACGGTTCGACATCATCATCACCACCGCTCATCTTTGCAAAGGACTCATCATCACCAAGGATGGTAACCTCGACGACATCTTTGTCATTTCCACGCATTTGCATTGATAACCACATAACCTTACTTTTTGCATTGCTTACTCATCGAGACTAGCCTTTGAGTATTGTCGGCAACGTGACTTGTGCACATTAGTGATCATACTCCATAGCCTACATACCATATCATAGTGGTGCATATCTTGGTATCATATTTTGTGTCACAAAGTTGTCATCGCATACACAATTGCTATCTTGGTTCGTGAAGTTTTGCATGAGAAAAGAGCTCAAAAGTGAAAGAGCCAAACAAGCTTTTAAGCAAGAAGGAAAGATAAGCAAAGAACTTATAAGCAAGAACCATAGCATCATACTACATTAAGATTATCATATCCGATCATCTTGGATCATACCACTGGTATACCACACATATAACATACTTGGGATTGGAGTTGTTGCATTTTTGCTTAGTAGGTTGTGCACAAGTTCCGTAACCTCCTATTGTGCAACTGTGCTAGTGTCTCTCTAGTGATGTGTAACAAGAGCATTTTCGTGGTCTCCACATTTTGGCTCATTCCTTGGTTGCATGACCCCACTTATCTATTTGCGTATGTGTTTCCGTGTACCATACCTTGCTTTTGGTCTACTTGTTGCATTTGCAAATTTGTGAATCTTTTCAAACATTATTGAAGCTCACTAACAATTGCATCCAATTTTGTTCCACCATCCGAACCGAGCTCCACTATAAGCTTTTACTTGTGTAGGTTTGAGAACCGACAAGAATTGGTACCAATTGTGCTATTTCATTGTCCACATTTGAGTGATCCTTGATCCATCTTCAACATCGGTCAAGGTATATTTGGTATAAGTTCTTCTCCTTCTCCCACTCACATATTTGTTTGAAATGATGGATAGGCCAAGTTCTTCTACCAACCCACTCTTCATCGAGCAAGACGACAACATGTCATCCTACATCATCAAGAGCTACCTCTTCGGTGCACAACGAGTGTTGCATCATAATCAACAAGCAATAAGCGACCGCATCGACAATCTCGCCACCGACTTGCGACTCTCTGAACAACGAACAAGAGACTACTTCGACAAAAATCTTGACGCTCACAAACATGAGAAAACGACGCAAGAATGGATGAGATATGTGCCTTGTTGGTGAACCGACATTCTTCTACTTCTTCATCTTCAAGACGGAGCCGCTCAAGTCGACACACCGATGACACCTTCTCTGGCTCAAGTGCACCGACATCGAACACTCTACGTCGAGCCGCGCGTCAAGACCGTCATGCATCTCGCAACCCTCTACACGGCAATCATCGACAAGTGCAATTCGACGAGCAAGCACATCGTCATCGACAAAACCAAGTCCCTCTCGCTCAAGCACAAGAAAGACAACATCAACGTCTACAAGAGGAAGAGAGAGCACGACAACATCAAGACGAACAAGATGCCAAGGCTGAACGTCAAGAACAACGACAACGTGAAGCACAAGCTCTCGAGGCGCAATGTGCCCTTCAAGAATCAAGTCAAGCCATTGCCAAACGCAACCGCGATAGGCGCAATCAAGAGGAAGCACTTCGCGAAGAAATTCAAGAACAAAACTACCAACCAAGGGTTCATCGTCAAGTTCCTCAAGCTCCTCCTAAAGCTCGATAAGCTCCTCCACAACCTCAAGTTCAACAAGAGCAAGATGACTATGGAAATCTTCCATGCCAAGAGGAACATGAGGTTGATTATCCTCCACGTCAAGGGTGTCATAATCACCCTCGACCCCAACACAATGAAGAGCAATGCTACTGCAAGCTAAAGTTCACCATGCCCAAGTTTAATGGAAGCAATGACCCCGAAGAGTACCTATCATGAGCATTGAAGGTCGACAAAATCTTTCGTTTGCACAACTATGAGGAAGATAAGAAGATCGCTATGGCATCACTTGAGTTCCAAGACTATGTGCTCATATGGTGGGAACAAGTCTTGAGCGCCGAGAAGCAAGAGGTGAACCACCAATCACCACTTGGGCTCAAATGAAGGATGTCATGCAAGCACATTTTGTGCCCACCTAGTACAACCGCGATCTCTTCAAGAAGGTCCAACTACTCAAGCAAGGAACAAAGAGTGTTGAAGAATACTACAAGGAAGTGGAGATAGCCATGATAAGAGCCAATGTAATGGAAGGCGATGAGCAAACTATGGCCCGTTTCTTGAATGGCCTCAATCATCCCATCAAGAAGATTGCCGACTTCCAACCCTACTCCAACCACATTGAGCTCGTGCATCAAGCTACCAAAGCGGAATGTCAAGTGCAAGATAACTTCGAGTACGCCAAGTACTCGTCCAAGAGTTATGAGTTCTCCAACAACCAGGCTTCAACGACTCCTCCAACTTCTACCTCAACCAAGCCATCTACAAGCAACAGCGACAAGTCGAGTTACAAGAAAGCTTAGACTGCCTCAAGTCGTCCTCCTACTACGAGCAGCTTCAAGACGCGTGCTTCATCATCTACTCCAACCGATGAGACCGTCAAGACAGGCTCCTTCAAGTGTTTCACTTGCAGCAGCCGAGGCCACAAGTCCTATGAGTGCACCAACAAGCGCACCATGATCCTCTACAACGATGGAACCTATGACTCCATGAGTGAAGAGGAAATGGAAGCCATTGAGCAAGTGGACATGCACCGGCATGTGAACGAAGATGAAGATGATCAAGTCTTTTGTGATGAGGATCTGAGCCCCGCTCTCGTTGTCTCCAAAGTCATGACTCTTCAACATCAACAAGACAAAGACCAAAGATGCCACATCTTTCACACAAAGGCCGGCATCAATGGAAGGTCCGTCAAGGTCATCATTGATGGAGGTAGTTGTCACAACTTGGGAAGTGAAGAACTATGCTCCAAGCTACAATTGGTCAAGATGAAGCACCCGCACCCCTACAAGGTCCAATGGCTAAGCGATTCTAGCACTATACAAGTTGAGCATACGGTCCAAGTCTCCTTCAAAATTGGAGCATATGAAGACACTTTGGAGTGTGATGTCGTCCCGATGTCCGTTTGCCACCTCCTTCTTGGTCGACCATGGCAATTTGACCACGACATCATCCACAATAGGTGTACCAATCACTATAGCTTCAAGATGAAAGGGAAGGAGTATGTGCTATGACCTATGTCTCCAAGTCAAGTTATCACTGACAAGCAGGCCACTCATCGTGGAGAAAAGAGTGAGAGAGTGAAGCACACAAAAGTGAGTGAGAGCCACAAGCCAAAACCAATCTCCTCCACGATGAGCGACAAGAAAAACTTCGTCCTATTTGCCACCAAAAGTGAGATGAGAGAAGTGTGTGAGAACCCATCTAGTGTTATGCACTTTGTCCTTGTGTGCAAAGACGAGGCACAAAAAACTAACACCTCTCACGATCTACCTTTAGTGTTGTCTTCTCTTTTGCAGGAATTCCAAGATGTTTTCCCCGATGAGCTACCTACGGGTCTACCTCCTCTACGAGGCATTGAGAACCGAATCGACCTCATCCCCGGAGCACCTCTTCCTAACAAGGCTCCCTATTGCGTCAGCCCCGAGGAAAGTAAGGAGATCCAATGGCAAGTGCAACAACTAATCGACAACGGTCAATTACGTGAAAGGTTGAGCCCTTGTGCCATTCCGGTCATACTTGTTCCAAAGAAAGACAGTACTTATAGAGTGGTCTCCGATTACCGTCCCATAAATGCTATCATATGCTTGATGAGCTTAGTGGAGCCGCCATTTTCTCTAAAATTGATCTTAAGAGTGGCTACTATCAAATACGCATCCAATAAGGTGATGAATGGAAAACCGCATTTAAGACCAAATTTGGTTTATATGAATGGCTAGTTATGCCAATGGGCTTATCCGAAGCACCAGGTACTTTCATGCGAGTCATGCACTTTGTTCTTCGTCCCTATATTGGTGTATTTGTTGTGGTCTATTTTGATGATATTCTTGTCTTTAGCAAATCCCTCAAAGAGCATGTCACCCATCTTAGAACTGTGTTACAAACCCTTAGGAAAGAGTGCCTTTATGCTAATGTGGAAAAATGCCTTTTTGGTGTTGACAAGCTTGTTTTCTTGGGTTTTGTTGTGTCCTCTAAGGGTGTTCATGTAGATGAATCTAAGATCAATGCTATTAAAACTTGGCCCCAACCAACCAACTTACAACTAGTGCGTAGTTTTCTTGGTTTTAGCCAGTTTCTATCATCGCTTTGTGAAGGATTTTAGCACCATTGCTTCACCCTTGCATGCTTTGAGTAAGAAGAATGCGCCATTTGTTTGGGGACCATCCCAAGATACCGTATTTAATGAGCTTAAGAATTTTCTTACTCATGCTCCCGTGCTTGCATTACCCAACTTTGACAAACCTTTTGAGATTCATTGTGATGCTAGCGGTAATGGCATAGGAGGCGTGTTAAGGCAAGAGAAGCGCCCCATAGCATACTTTAGTGAAAAACTTTCTTGCGCACAAGTCAATTATCCCATCTATGACAAAGATCTATATGCTTTAGTGCGAGTTTTGCTTGAATGGGAATATTATCTTCGCCCTCATGAATTTATCATTCATACCGATCATGAAATGCTTAAATACTTAAAAGGCCAAACTAAGTTGAACAAGTGTCACGCAAAATGGAGTGAATTTATAGAGTCTTTTCCTTATGTCATCAAGTAGATCAAGGGTAAGGAAAACATAGTGGCGGATGCCCTTTCCCGCATATGCACGCTTGTCACTAAACTTGAATTCAATATTATAGGCTTTGAGCACATAAAAGACTTGTATGCAAATGATCCCACCTTTGCTACTCCTTATGCTAAGTATTTGACGCATACATCTTGGGAACGATATTACATCAAGGATGATTATCTTATGAGAGCTAACAAACTTTGCATTCCCGAGTGTTCTCTTCGTTTTCTCCTTTTGCAAGAGGCTCATGGAGGTGGACTCATGGGACACTTTGGACACGACAAGACATTTGCCACGCTCTCCAAGAACTAGTTTTGGCCCAAGATGTTCCGTGACGTCTCACGCTTCACCAACCGATGCTCTATATGTCGCAAAGCTAAGTCAAAAGCTCAATCCCATGGTCTTTACATCCTCTTCCTATTCCTTATCAACCTTGGGAAGATATTAGCATGGACTTTGTACTTGGTTTGCCTAGAACTCAAAATGGAAAGGATTTCGTGTTTGTTGTTGTGGATCGATTCTCTAAGATGGCACATTTCATTCCATGCAACAAGATAGACGATGCTTCACATATTGCCAATCTTTTTTGTAGGGAAATCTTGCGACTCCATGGAGTACCAAAGACAATTGCCTCGGACCGCGACATCAAGTTCTTGAGTTACTTTTGGAAGACTCTATGCGCCAAGCTCGGAATCAAGCTCTTGTTCTCTTCGGCATACCATCCTCAAATCGACGGCCAAACAGAGGTGACGAACCATACACTCTCCACTCTACTTCCATGTTGATCAAGAGGAACATCAAGGAGTGGGAGGAGTGCCTACCCATCACCGAGTACGCCTACAATCGCACAAGACACAAGACTACCGGCAAGTCCCCCTTCGAGGTCGTCTACGATTTCAACCCGTTGTCCCCATTGGACATTCTACCTCTTCCACTACAAGAGCGCACCAACATGGACGTGAGTGCACGAGCAAGCTACCTCAAGAATATGCATGAAGATACAAGGAACACCATCGAGTGCCAAGTACAACGACTCGCGACCAAGCTCAACACCAACAAGCAACCCATGATATTCAACATTGGAGATCTCGTGTGGCTACACCTTCGCAAGGACCGCTTCCCCAACGAACGCAAGTCCAAACTTCTACCTTGAGCCGATGGACCTTTCAAGGTGCTAGCACGCTACAACAACAACGCTTACAAGATCGACCTCCCACGCGACAAGTACAAAGTGGACATCTTCAATGTTAAGGACCTCTCGCCATACCATGGATATGAAGCTTTCGATCCGAGGTCGGATCTTTCCCAAGGGGGGAGAGATGATGCGGAGCATCGCACGATCATCCCCATGGACGTACCTACATCTCCCACGACACCACTTGGGCCTATCACAAGAGCTCGAGCAAAGGCTATCGAAGATAAGGTTAACTCGCTACTCTCCGAACTACTCCTTTCTAGACATGAGTCTTGGCTACTACCTAAGCGGAAACACTATGTGTGATCCGGTACTTAGAAAAAGGCCACCAGATAGCTACACCCAATTGCCAAGACAGCGAGGACACTTAGCATGAAGGCCAAGAAGAAGAGACGCCGAACATGCTACAGCCACCGGACGACCGGTCGGGACCGGACGTCCGGCACCTGAAGCCCAGCCTGCCCAGGTCCCAGCCGACACGTGCTACAGTGAGCGGACGTGATGCGGAGCATCCCTCGCTCATTCCCATGGACGTGTCTACATCTCCCTCAACACCACTTGGACCCATGACAAGAGCTAGAGCAAAGGCTATCGAAGATAAGGTGAACTCGCTCCTCTCCGAACTTCCTCTCTCTACTCACGAGACTTGGCTACTACCTCATATGGACACTCTGTGTGTGATCAGGTACCTGGAGGAAAGCCATGGTACATCTACATCCATCGGACAAGACGGCAAGGCTACCAACCATGAAGGTCAAGAAGAAGATCTACCGGAGAAAACTCCAGCCACCGGACGACCGGTCGGGACCGGACGTCCGGCGCCTGAAGCCCCAGTTGCCAATTCCCAGCCAACGCAGGCCCCAGCGAGTGGACATCCGGCCCGGACCGGACGACCGGCCCCACTCCCCAGCGAGCGGACGACTGAAGTCACCGGACATCCGGCACCCCCCAACAGAATGGATATTAATGGAAGTATGAAGATATCGGACAACCGGCGCCTCCTTCAGAGAACGCATTTAGAGGATGTCCGACGACACCGGACGTCCGGACCCCCGTGAGCCACCGGACGACCGGTCCCCAGCGGACGTCCGGTACCTGTCTGCGCACAGTTTCGGGATGAAGCCCATATACCCCTTCACTTCGCCCCTTTTGCACTAAGACTATAAATAGGCCTCTCCCACCTCCTAGCTAGGGTTAGAATTGGTTTTAGCTCATATTTGTGTGAGAGCCTTGCTTGTCCACTTGGATACTTCTCTTCGGAGTTCACGACCTCTTCAGAGAAGATCCCCCAAGCGGATTCAAGACCCCTCTCTAGGGAAGACCATCAAGACCTCCTCACGAAGAAGAACGGTTCCTTTGTATCCTTACCTTTGTTGATTGTGGATCATGTGTTACTCTTTGTTCTCAGTGATCTAGCACTTGTGTGATTGATTCCTTGTCGGTTTAGTGATTCTCTCTCGTTTTCCCCGTGTTTCCCCTTTGTGCTTCCGCGTGTTCTTCGTGATTCCCCGTAGGATCCACTCCAAATGTGAAAGATCGTCACCATAGGGTTCCGCCCTACATCATCGTGGTATCAGGAGCCACGTTGATCATGTTTTTGGAGCCCCTACCCCTCTTTTTCTAGCTTGATTTTGTTGTTTTCGTCCTAAATCCGAAAATTCCCCACCAAAAATAGCCCCAATTGTTTTTTGTGATTTGTTGGTGAGTTGAGATTTTGTTGGATTTGGTTCATGGATTTGAGTTGCTACGTGTCCATATAGCTTACCCCACCCTCCCCACCCTTTTCCACCCACCAATCAGCTCGATTTCGACCTCACCATCTCCATTCACCCCAAAATCACGCAGTTCATCCCGTGCCTGAATTTCGCCCAGGCACCGGAAGACCGGACCCTACCGGACGTCCAACGACCGGACGACCGTAAAAACCGGACGTCCGTGAAACTCTGACGGAACTGAATTTTTTAGTTCGGCCACCACCACAACCCCAGCTTCCACCACATCTTCCAACCCACATATACCACCATCTTCCGCAATACCTCCGATGACGATTTTGACACATTTTGGTCCTTGAGATTTTGAGTTGTGGCTCCCATGTCCTATTTGTTTCGGCTATTTAGGTATGGTTCGACTTCATCATCACCATGGATCATCTTCGCAAGGGTCTCATCATCGCCAAGGATGGTAACTTCGACGACATCTTTGTCATACCTTCCAATTGCATTGATACCCCACATGGCCTTACTTTTGCAAAGCTTACCCATTGAGACTAGCCATTGAGTATTGCCGGCAACGTGACTTGTGCACATTAGTGATCATACTCCATAGCATACATACCATACTATCGTGGTGCATATCTTGGGATCAACTTGTGTGTCACAAAGTTGTCATCGTAAACACACTTGCTATCTTGGTTCGTGAAGTTTTGCATGAAAAAAGAGCTCAAAAGTGAAAGAGCCACCCAAGATTTTAAGCAAATAGGAAAGATAAGCAAAGAGCTTATGAGCAAGAACCATAGCATCATACTACATTAAGATTTTCATATAAGATCATCTTGGATCATAGCACCGAAATACCATACATGTAGCAAACTTGGGATAGAGATTGTGGCATTTTTGCCTAGTAGGTTGTGCACAAGTTCCGTATCCACCTATTGTGCAATCGTGCTAGCGTCTCTCTAGTATTGTGAAACAAGAGCATCTTCGTGGGTTCCACATTTTGGCTCACTTTTGGTTTGCACAATCCCATCTATCTATTTGCATGTGTGTTCCCGTGTTCCACTATTTGCTTGGTCTACTTGTTGCATTTGCAAATTTGTGAATCATTTCCAACATTATTGAAGCTCACTTACTATTGCATCAAATTTTATGCCACCATCCTAACCAAGCTCCACCATAATCTTTTACTTGTGTAGGTGTGAGAACCGACAAGAATTGGTACCAATAGTGCTATTTCATTGTCCGCATTTGAGTGAACTTGATTCATCATCAACATCAGTCAAAGATACATTGGTATTAGTTCTTCTCCTTCTACCACTCACATTTTGCTTGGAATGATCGATAGGCCAAGTACTTATACCAACCCACTCTTCATCGAGCAAGACGACGACATGCCATCATAAGTCACCAAGAGCCACCTCTTTGGTGCACAACGAGCGTTGCATCAAGAGCAACAAGCAATGAACGACCGCATCGACGACCTCACCACCGACTTGCGACTCTCCGAGCAACATACGCGAGACTACTTCGACAACAAGCTCGACGCGCACAAGCAAGAGAACGATGCAAGAATGGACGAGATCTGCGCCTTGTTGGTGAACCGGCCTCCTTCTACATTGTCATACTCAAGACGGAGCCACTCAAGTCGACACTCGAACGACTCCTTGTCCCGCTCAAGTACACCGTCATCAAACACTCTTCGACGAGCCGCGCGTCAAGACCGTCATGCATCTCGCAACCCGCTACACGACAAGCATTCACAAAAGCAAGCCGATGAGCAAGTCCGTCATCCTCAATCAAATCAAGTCTCTTTTACCCAAGCTCAAGAACGACAACGTCTTCGTCGCCAAGAAGAAGAAGAACGAGCGCGTCTATACCAAGAGCAACAAGACGCCGAGGCTCAACGTCTTCAACAAAAACTACGTGAAGCACAAGCTCTTGAGGCGCCACGTGCCCTTCAAGAATCAAGTCGAGCTATCGCCAACCGCAATCGCGAACGGCGCAATCAAGAGGAAGCCCTTCAAGAAGAAATCCAAGGGAGGAACTACCATCCTGTGTCCAATGTCAAGCTCCACAAGCTCCTTCACAAGCTCGTCAAGCTCCACCTCAACCTCAAGTTCAACAAGAGCAAGTTGATCATGGACTTCCTCCACACCAAGAGAAACATGAGGATGATTACCCTCCACGTCAAGGGCATCATCATCACCATCGCCAACAACACAATGAAGAGCAACGCTATGGCAAGCTCAAATTCACAATGCCCAAGTTCAATGGAAGCAATGATCCCGAAGAATACCTCTCATGGGCATTGAAGGTTGACAAAATCTTTCGTTTGCACAACTATGAGGAAGAGAAGAAGATCGCTATGGCATCACTTGAGTTCCAAGACTATGTGCTCATATGGTGGGAACAAGTCCTTGAGCGCCGACAAGCAAGAGCTGAACCTCCAATCACCACTTGGGCTCAAATGAAGGATGTCATGCGAGCACGTTTTGTACCAACCTACTACAACCGTGATCTCTTCAAGAAGCTACAACTCCTCAAGCAAGGAACAAAGAGTGTTGAAGAATACTACAAGGAAATGGAGATAGCCATGATTCGAGCCAATGTCACGGAAGATGATGAGCAAACAATGGCACGATTCTTGAATGGACTCAATCATCCCATCAAGAAGATCGCCGACTTCCAACCCTACTCCAACCTCATTGAGCTCGTGCATCAAGCTACAAAGGTGGAACGTCAAGTGCAAGATGACTTCAAGTACGCCAAGTATTCATCCAAGAGCTACGGCTTCTCCAATAACCAAGCTTCAACACCTACTCCAACTTCGACATCAACCAAGCCTTCTGCAAGCAACAACGACAAGTCAAGTTACAAGAAACATTCGTCAAGTTCAAGTCGTCTTCCTCCAACTACAAGCAACTTCAAGCCGCGTGCTTCGTCATCTACTCCGACCATTGAGACCGTCAAGACAAGCTCCTTCAAGTATTTCACTTGCGGCGGCCGAGGCCACAAGTCCTATGAATGCACAAACAAGCGCACCATGATCCTCAACGACGATGCCACCTACGACTCAATGAGTGAAGATGAAATGTAAGCTATTGAGCAAGTGGCCATGCATAGGCGAGTGAATGAAGATGAAGATGACCAAGTCTTTTGTGATGAAGATACGAGCCCC
This sequence comes from Triticum dicoccoides, assembly GCF_002162155.2. Classification (NCBI taxonomy): domain Eukaryota; kingdom Viridiplantae; phylum Streptophyta; class Magnoliopsida; order Poales; family Poaceae; genus Triticum; species Triticum dicoccoides. The sequence continues at coordinate 279,052,142 of NC_041381.1, forward strand.
GCTCTTGTTGTCTCCAAGGTCTTGACTCTTCAACATCAACAAGAAGAAGACCAATGACGCCACATCTTCCACACAAAGGATGGCATCAATGGAAGGTCCGTCAAGGTCATCATCGACGGAGGTAGTTGCCACAACTTGGCAAGTGAAGAACTATGCACCAAGCTTCAATTGGTCAAGAGGAAGCACCCGCACCCCTACAAGGTTCAATGGCTAAGTGACTACGGCACTATACGAGTTGAGCGTACGGTCCAAGTCTCCTTCAAAATAGGTGCATATGAGGACACTTTGGAGTGTGATGTGGTCCCAATGACCGTTTGCCACCTCCTTCTTAGTCGACCATGGCAATTCGACCGTGGTGTCTTCCACAACGGGGGTACCAATCACTATAGCTTCAAGATGAAACGGAAGGAATATGTGCTACGACCTATGTCTCCTAGTCAAGTGATAGCCGACAAGCAAGCAACCCACCATAGAGAGAAGAGTGAAAAGGAGATCCACCAAAAAGTGAGTGAGAGCCACAAGCCAAACTTGAGCGCCTCTTCGCCTAGAGAGAAAAACCTCATACTATTTTCCACAAAAAGTGAGATGAGGGAAGTGTGTGAGAACCCATCGAGTGTGATGCACTTCGTCCTTGTGTGCAAGGATGGAGAACCAAAAACTAACATCATTCACGAGCTACCTTTGGTGTTTCAATCTCTTTTGCAGGAATTTCAAGATGTTTTCCCCGGTGAGCTACCTCCGGGTCTACCTCCTCTACGAGGCATTGAGCATCGAGTCGACCTCATCCCCGGAGCGCCACTTCCAAACAAAGCTCCATACCGTGTCAATCCCGAAGAAACCAAGGAGATTCAACGACAAGTACAACAACTAATTGACAACGGTCATGTACGTGAAAGCTTAAGCCCTTGTGCCGTTCCCGTTATACTTGTGCCTAAGCCTGATGGAAGTTTCCGCTTGTGTTCCGATTGTAGACCTATAAATGCTATCACCGTTCGCTATAGGCATCCCATTCCTCGCTTAGATGATATGCTTGATGAACTTAGTGGAGCCAACTTTTCTCGAAAATTGATCTTAAAAGTGGCTATTATCAAATACGCATTCACGAGGGTGATGAATGGAAAACTGCTTTCAAAACCAAATTTGGCTTATATGAGTGGTCAGTTATGCCTATGGGTTTATCGGAGGCTCCCGGTACTTTTGTGCGTCTCATGCATCATGTACTTCGACCTTATATTGGAGTCTTTGTTGTGGTTTACTTCGATGATATTCTTGTGTTTAGCAAAACCATGAAAGAGCATCTTGATCATGTTAGGGCTGTTTTACAAACACTTCGCAAGGAAAGTCTTTATGCCAACATGAAAAAGTACACATTTGGTGTTGACAAAGTGGTTTTTTTGGGTTTTGTTGTATCATCCAAGGGTGTCCATGTTGATGAAACTAAAATTGAAGCAATTAAAACTTGGCCCCAACCCACCAATTTGCAACAAGTGCGAAGTTTTCTTGGTCTTGCGGGTTTTTATCGTTGCTTTGTGAACGATTTTAGCATGATTGCCGCTCTTTTGCATGCCTTGAGTAAGAAGAATGCTCCTTTTGTTTGGGGATCTTTGCAATCCACCGCTTTTGATGAGCTCAAGTGTTTGCTTACTCATGCTCCGATTCTTGCTTTGCCCAATTTTGACAAAACTTTTGAGGTTCATTGTGATGCAAGTGGTACCGGAATTGGCGGAGTTTTGATGCAAGAAAAACAAGCCATTGCATATTTTAGTGAAAAACTCTCCGGTGCTCAACTTAACTATCCCATATATGACAAAGAATTGTATGCTTTAGTGCGTGTGCTACATGTTTGGGAACATTATCTTAGTCCTCATGAGTTTGTCATCCATACCGATCATGAAACGCTTAAGTACTTAAAAGGTCAAACTAAGTTGAACAAGCGTCATGCCAAATGGAGTGAATTTATTGAATCTTTCCCCTATGTAATCAAGTACATTAAGGGTAAGGAAAATGTAGTTGCGGATGCGCTTTCATGCATATGCACGCTTGTCACTAAACTTGAGTTGAATGTTATTGGTTTTGAGCACATCAAAGACTTGTATGCTAATGATCCATCTTTTGCTATTCCTTATGCTAAGTGTTTGACACATACTTCTTGGGAACAATATTATATCAAGGATGCTTATCTTATGAAAGCTAACAAACTTTGCATTCCCGAGTCTTCCCTTCGTTTGCTACTTTTGCAAGAGGCTCATGGAGGCGGACTCATGGGACACTTTGGACGAGATAAGACATTCGCCACGCTCTCCAAGAACTACTGTTGGCCCAAGATGTTTCAAGATGTCTCACGCTTCACCACCCAATGGTCTACATGTCGCAAAGCTAATTCTAAAGCTCAATCTCATGGTCTTTACATGCCTCTTCCTATTCCTTATCAACCTTTGGAAGACATTAGTATGGATTTTGTACTTGGTTTTCCTAGAACTCAAAATGGAAAGGATTCCGTGTTTGTTGTTGTGGACCGATTTTCTAAGATGGCACATTTCATCCCTTGCAACAAGATAGACGATGCTTCACATGTTGCAAATCTCTTTTGTAGGGAAATCTTGCGTCTCCATGGAGTACCAAAGACAATCGTCTCCGACCGCGATGTAAAGTTCTTGAGTTACTTTTGGAAGACCCTATGCGCCAAGGTCAGAATCAAGCTCTTGTTCTCATCCGCATACCATCCTCAAACTGACGGCCAAACGGAGGTGACGAACTGGACTCTCTCCACTCTACTTCGCGTGTTGATCAAGAAGAACACCAAGGAGTGGGAAGCATGTCTACCTATCGCCGAGTACGCCTACAACCGGGCAAGACATTCAACTACCGGCAAGTCCCCCTTCAAGGTCGTCTATGGCTTCAACCTGTTGTCACCATTGGCCATTCTACCTCTTCCCCTACATGAGCGCACCAACATGGAGGCGAGTGCACGGGCAAGCTACATCAAGAAGATGCATGAGGATACAAGGCACACCATCGAGCGCCAAGTACAATGACTAGCGACCAACCTCAGCGTCAACAAGCAACCCATGATCTTCAACATAGGTGATCTCGTGTGGCTACACCTTCGCAAGGACCGCTTCCCCCAACGAATGCAAGTCCAAACTTCTCCCTCGAGCCAATGGACCCTTCAAGGTGCTAGCACGCTACAACGACAACTCCTACAAGATTGACCTCCCACGAGACAAGTACAACGTGAGCGACATCTTCAATGTCCAAGACCTCTCGCCTTTCCATGGTGATGAAGATTTTGATCCGAGGTCGGATCTTTCCCAAGGGGGGGAGATGATGCGGAGCATCCCTCGCTCATCCCTATAGACGTGTCTACATCTCCCTCAACACCACTTGGACCCATGACAAGAGCTAGAGCAAAGTCTATCGAAGATAAGGTGAACTCGCTCCTCTCCGAACTTCCTCTCTCTACTCACGAGACTTGGCTACTACCTCATATGGACACTCTGTGTGTGATCAGGTACCTGGAGGAAAGTCATGGTACATCTACATCCATCGGACAAAACGGCAAGGCTACCAACCACGAAGGTCAAGAAGAAGATCTACCGGAGAAAACTCCAGCCATCGGACGACCGGTCGGGATCGGACGTCCGGCGCCTGAAGCCCCAGCTGCCAAGTCCCAGCCAACGCAGGCCCCAGCGAGCGGACGTCCGGCCCGGACTGGACGACCAGCCCTACTCCCCAGCGAGCGGACGACCGAAGTCACTAGACGTCCGGCACCCCCAACAGAATGGATATTAACGGAAGTATGAAGATACTGGATGACCGGCGCCTCCTTGACAGAATGCATTTAGCGGATGTCCGACGACACCAGACGTTTGGACCCCTGTGAGCCACCGGACGACCGCTCCCCAGCGGACATCCAGTACCTGTCTGCGCACAATTTCGGGCCGAAGCCCATGCACCCCTTCACTTCGCCCCTTTTGCACTAAGATTATAAATAGGCCTCTCCGACCTCCTAGCTAGGGTTAGCATTGGTTTTAGCTCATATTTGTGTGAGAGCCTTGCTCATCCACTTGGATACTTCTCCTCGGAGTTCACGACCTCTTTCGAGAAGATCCCCCAAGCGGATTCAAGACCCCTCTCTAGGGAAGACCATCAAGACCTCCTCACCAAGAAGAACGGTTCCTTTGTATCCTTACCTTTGTTGATTGTGGATCATGTGTTACTCTTTGTTCTCGGTGATCTAGCACTTGTGCGATTGATTCCTTGTCGGTTTAGTGATTCTCTCTCATTTTCCCCGTGTTTCCCCTTTGTGCTTTCGCGTGTTCTTTGTGATTCCCCGTAGGATCCACTCCAAACATGAAAGATCATCACCATAGGGTTACGCCCTACATTAGGACGTCCGGCCCGGACCGGATGACTGGCCACTTCTCCCGGTGAGCGGACGACCGGTCCGCACTGGACGACCGGGAACTGCACACCCGAAGAGAAATTTGTGGAAGTCCGAAGACACCGGACATCCGACACCACCATCATTGAACCAAATCAGCGGAAGACCAACGACTAGCGGACGTCCAGACGTGCATGAGCCATCGGACGACCGGTCCCCAGTGGACGTTCGCTACCTGTATGCCCGCAGCCTCGGGCTGATGCCCGTTTACCCCTTCACTTCGGCCTCCATTTGTACTACGAATATAAATAGACCTCTCCCACCCTAGCTAAGGGCAGCGTTGTGATTGCTCATTTGTGAGATAGTGCCTCTACCGAGAAGATCCATTTGGATTCAAGGCCCCTAACGGGAATGACTCAAGACCTCGGCTCGGAGAAGAACCGGTTACCTTATGTATCGTCCCTTGTTAGATTCGGATCTTGTTTCACCTTGTGTCTCGATGATCTAGCACATGTGTGACTTCATTCTTGTTGGTTGAGTGTTTTCTCGTGTTTTCCTCTCGTTTCTTGATGAGGACATGGCTACCACAATTACACCCATATCCCCTATTGTTTTACCTCTTGGAACAGTTGCTAGAACTCAAATACGCCAATTAAATTATCAAGTACTTTCCTTTCTTGGTAATGTTTCTAGTGTTCATGAGAATATGATGCTGCCTAACTTAGATACGTTTGTGTTGCTTGCAATTGAAGGGCCTAGCACAGACGAAGGTTGAACATTGGAGCATGGTCAAGCACAGAGATGAAGGTGCGTGTGAAGAGAACAAGAGCAGAGGTTCAAGTGGAGATTTCCGGACTTTGAAGCCACCATGATGACATACAAGATGATGGACAAAATATACAAGATGACCTTTCATAAATTTCGTCCATAGCTTATTATTGGTGTTGCGCCACCTTATTTTGGGCCAGGCCCATGTAATCTTTTTTTAGAGTCCATATAATAGGGAAAACGACTTAGGAGGTGTTTTAGTCCCACCTTGCCAAGGGTGGACAAAATACCCTCTCTTTTCCCAATAAATATAGCCCTTAAAGCATCGTTTAGATTTTGGGTTTTGTTTAGATTAAAGTTCGCCATAGCTGCAACTTTGCGTACTTCATATGTGTTCAACAACCAGACAAAGGCGTCACAGAACCCCACCTTGATCATTAAAGCTTTCCTCTTATATTCGCAATATCCAGCTAGCTTGTTCTTCCTTTGCTTGCAGGAAACAGACCTTCGTGGTCAGGTTGATCATGCTCCAGCGTGGTCAATAACCTCTCGGAGTTGGTTTAGCGATTGCTAAGGCGCAACGTCATGCACGTTTGTAGTCGGATCGTCAAAGTCGACTTCCTCCAAAACGATAGCCACCATCTCATCGAAAGATGGGACACCTTTGCCTCTATCCAGTGGTATCAGTTTTCAGGTTGCTCGGTGAGATTTTCCAGTTTTTCATAGTCTAGATTAAATCTGTTCTTCATACCTAGAGTCCAAGAAAAAGCCACAAAAAAAGTTAGATTAGTTCATCCATGTCCAAGACAGTCTGAGCCTTTTCGCCATTGACACTTAATTTTTGCTTGTTGCATTTTCGGTTGCATCGTGTGTCGAGTTGCTGGTTTCTAGTGTCTTTAGAGTTTCGAGTTCTAGTCACGTTTTGTTCACGCCGCATCCGCAAACACCGTCATCCACCTCATTGTCATATTCCGCTGCCACTGCCGCCATCACCACCATCCATCCATTGTTGTCATCCCATCTTGATTCATATTGAAGAGAAAAAAATTATTGTGGTTGTTTGCCGTAAGAGAGAAATGACAGAGTTTTCAAGAAAAAGAAATAAATTGGTTACATGAGAAGAAAATCAGAGAGAGATTTATTTTGAAGCAAAAAGAAAAAGTAGAGAAGAATACGTGAGGAAGCTGTGATACGTTTGGATTCTCTCCTATAACTTGGGTCGGTTGGAGTTTGGGAAATAAGGAAAGTGTTGATACGGTCGGAGTTTAAAAAAAAAGCAGCCCACATGGATCCACACGTTTTTGAGAGGTAATAAGAAAAGAAAAGCATTCAATAGGAAAGAGAGTTGATTGTAGATACGGTTTTGCTTTGGAGCCCTGTTTCTTTTCGTGGTAAAATAGCAAAAAAAAGGGAGGGGCGCAGATCTGTTGGGATGTGGGACGTGATCTTCCCACGTGTGTTGTTTGAGTTTGGAAAGAATCAGAATAAAAAGAGAGAGGACGATCTAAAGGATTGTTGCCTTGTTGGGATTGATTTTTTTTTGGAAATTTGCGAGGAGTACTAATACTACCAGATTCGTTTTTGGCAAGCTCTCATCCGCCAAGACTTAATTGGTAGAGTTTGGAAGGAAATACCGTGAGTTATTGGAAAGAAAGGAGGTAAAAGGAAAGAGATTTAAAAGGAAAGGAGGAAAATCAGATTTTCCTTGCTCGTTTGGAGGAGAAAAAAAACTGTCGGCCGCATACATGGTCAGATAACTTGTAGGAGAAATAATAGGTATGTTTGTTCCGACGCTTGAAAGAAAAGCAAGGTTGGTTGTGGTTCTTTGAAGAGATAAAATCCAGATTCGTTTGATCAAAAAAAAATCGGTTGGAGGTTTCCAAGTCTGGTCCTGTCTCAAGAAAAAAAAAGAGATAACGTGACAAGTTCGGAAGGTTTTGATCTGTTGGAGACAAAAAAATAAGTTGCTTCATTTAGAAGATTTGATCGGTAAAAAGAAAGGCAGGTTTGGATCAATTTTTTTCCTTGTTTTCTCCCAAGGAAAGTCCACGCTGGTTGCCTAAATCTTGGATTCGTTTTTGCCATAGAATAATTTCGGTTGGGATTTATTGTTGCGGGAACCATCCATTGATCACATGAGATTCTTATAGTTTCTTTTAAAGGAAATAGTACGAGGAGCATTGCACCAACGTGTGTGTTGGCTGGAGTTTTTTTGTATGGAAGGAAGGAGAAGAAGGACCGATCAAAAAGGAAGCAGGTAATAGGAAAAAAAAAGAAGTAAGAAAAGTTGTGTTCGGATCTATTTCCTTTTGGACTTGTAGTTCGTTTGGACTTTGGAGAAAGAAAAAAAAATAGCGGTGCTTTGTTGTGCGATAAACCAGTACGCACTAATAGTACTTTGGAGTGGAAAAAAGTGGAAGGAGGCTTGTACCAAAGTGTGGTGTTGGCAACATCTTGTGAATTCGTCTGTGTCTTAGGCTCGCGTCTCCAGCATGGTCTAGCCTAGGACCAGCACTCGACCACTTTGAGCGACTTTTCAGCTTGCATTAATTAACGTGGTTGTAGCATTTTTCCCCCACATATATCAAGCCAACCCAGCTTCACATATTTCTACACCGTGTATACATTCGTTCACCTGGCAATCGCTTTACCCAACTTTTGGAGTTATTTAACATTGCTGGTTGCTGGTCACCACCTGCTGCATGGTAAGAACTTGTAAGATTTTGATTTGCTATACTGTGAGCACTTTACCATCACTTCCCAGTAGTTCATAGGAACATTATTTTTGGATTTTGTTTCTTTTTTCTACTAATCATGATAGGATCCAGAGTCAATTCATGGGCTTTGTCGATCGTGGGAGATGTGCCATCACCTATCCAAATACCACAACCATCACGAGAGGTGCACAAACATCCAAATGCATATGATCAGGTTAATGTTTCTATACCACCATTTAATGGCCGTTTTAGACCTGCTTTATATATTGAATGGGAGTTTGACATAAATAATATATTTGTTTCCCATACTTTTAATGAATATAAAAAAGTTAAAGTTGTGGTTCGTTCGTTCACTGGTTATGCTTTAGTTTGGTGGAGTGAATATTGTCGGTTGCACCCTGATTATATACCTACTACTTGGGATGATTTGAAACTTGCCATGCGACATACATTTCTCCCCGCTTCTTATACTCGTGACATGATTAAAAAGTTGCAACATTTAAAACAAGGTAGTGACACCGTAACGAAATATTATGATACTTTGTGATGTAGGGCGGAACCCTAGGGGACCATCTTTCACGTTTGGAGAGGATCCTATGGGGGAAACACGAAGAACGCACGGAAGAACACGAGGAAATCATGGGGAGAAACAAGAGAATCACTCAACCGACAAGTATCATTCACACAAGGGCTAGATCACCGAACACATGAGGTAGCACAAGATTCAAAATCAACAAAGGAAAGATACAAAGGTAGCCGTTCTTCTCCGAGAGGAGGTCTTGAATCCACGAGGGGATCTTCCCGTAAAGGGGTCTTGAATCCAAGTGGATCTTCTCCGAAGAGGCCGCAGTCTCTCACGAGGAGGAGATCCGATGGATGAGCGAGGCTCTATCTCACAACTGAGCTAAATCAACGCTAACCCTCAAAATGGGGAGGAGGAGGTCTATTTATAGTGCTAAGCCACGAAGGGGAAAGTGAGGGGCAAAGGGGTACACGGGCCTCGGCCCAAGTCATGCGCGCAGGCAAGGCCAGATGATCCAGACGGGGTCCCGGATGATCCAGGCGTCGGGGGTCCAGATGATCCGGATGGAGTCCCGGACGATCCGTCTTTGGTAGAAGCCTTCCGGTGTCTTCGGCGCAGTTACCCGGACGATCCGGGGGAGGGTCCGGATGATCCGGCTGGGCACGGATGATCAGGACGACGGTCCGGATGTCCGGCCTGGCTCCAGCAGTAGCTCCGTCTTCTTCTTCCTTCTCCTCTTCCATGCTCGGCCTTGGTCCTTGGATTCTCCATGATCATCTCGGTTGTACCTTGTGTCCAATGGCGTATGTTCGAGGTCTCATCATATGTCCTCTTGGGGCTTGAAGAGTAGTCGGAGTGTACATGGGGATGAACGTGGGATACTCCGCATCACTTTACAAACTACCTTGCTGCATTCCTCTTTAGAAGAAAGTGAAGAAGATTTTATGGATAGATTTTGGGGAGGATTAAATCGTGACATTCAAGAGATACTAATTCATGAAGAGTGTTGTGGCTCACTCACTCCCTCAAGGATGCTCTCACTCATATGGTTGGTGGAGTCACTCAAATGGCGCTCAACCTCACATAAGATGTGTGGCATGCTCTCATGTGTGGGGCTAGTGGTGGTCACACTCATCCTCTCATAGGAAATGCTCTCAATGTCACGTATGGTGGAGTCACTCATGTCACTCATGGGGTGGTGGCTCTCCTCACATGACAAATTGGACATCTCGACATATGTGGGTGTCGGAGAGGTGTAGGTGCAAATGTCTCCATGCGCGGTCGTGTAGCTTGACTCGGAGTATGAGTCCAATATGGGCGCCGTATTCATGTTATTGAAGAGGTTCGCGCTTGTCGCCGTGGTCGAAGGGGATGGCCCTTGCTCGACCGTCTTGTCGCCGTCTTGTTGTTGGAGGCCCATATGATGTGGCACCTCGTAGCTCGTCTCGATGACCAAAGGGAGTTTCCCATGCTCGGCCATCTTCCTTGAGGGGCTTCCGAAGATGGAAGTGTCGCCCTCGCTCATAGGTAGTCGCCTTGGACTTGATGAAGTCGATGTAGGCGTACACGTGGGAAGTAGGCGAAGATGTCGTACGTCCAAAGGCGAAGATGCCTTGATAGCACTTGGCGAAGATGCCGAAGTGGTTGTTGTAGTCGTAGCACCATCTTGGTGGTGGTCGTCCCGCAGTCTTCTTTTGTGCTCATGAAGCGTCGACTTGGCGTGAAGTAGGGCTTGTTGGGACTTGTGCATTTGCGCTTGTGGAGCATCTTCATGATGATGATATCGTTGTCGTGCTTGAGATCGTAATAGATGTCATTCGTCGTCGTCATGCACATGATGCTTGGAGGTGACTTGCCCTTCATGACGATGTTGATCACGAACGTGATGTTGGTCGCCATTTAGATGTGGACGAGGACGATTTGCACTTGCATCTTTTTCGCGCTCCGAAGACTTGTGTCTTGAATGTCGCCGCCTTGAAGATGACGAAGGGGAAGAAGACTTGATCAAGGCTCTAATCTCCTCCATCCTGGCATCTTGCTCCTCTTTATGTGCGGAAAGCTTCTTGTCGATGTAGTCCCTTTTCCTTGCTTCGGAGTGACGAATGTCGATGGATATGTTCTTGATGCGCTCTCGCAATCGTGATTGTGTGCCTTGCATTTGTTGTTGTAGATCAAAGATGGACGCTTTGAAGATGTAGTTGTTCACGCCGTCGTTGTTGTTGTAGACCGGAGAGGAAATGCCTTGCCTATCCATCACAAGACTCGAGCAAATATGAGTGGGAGAAAGAGAAGAACTTATACCAATGTACCTTGACTTGATGATGAATCAAGTCACTCAAATGCGGACAATGAAATAGCACCATTGGTACCAATCCTTGTCGGTTCTCACACCTACACAAGTAAGGCTTATGGTGGAGCTTGGTGAGGATAGTGGCACAAAAAATTTGATGTAAAATGTTAGCAAGAGTCAATAATGTTGAAAGAGATTCACCAATTCGCAAGCGAAACAAGTAGACCAATAGCAATCAAAGGTACACGGAAACACACACACACAGATAAATAAATGGGGTCATGCAACCAAGGAATGAGCACAAAATGTGGAATCCACGGAAAACGCTCGTGTTGCACAACTCAAGAGAGACGCTAGCACGATTGCTCAATAGGCGGATACGACACTTGTGCACAACCTATAAGATCCAAAATGTAGCAACTACTATCCCAAGTATGCTATTATGTATGGTTCCCGGTGTTTCTCTCAAGATGATCCAAGATGATCGGATATGACAATCTTATATGCAATGTGGTATGATGCTATGGCACTTGCTTACAAGATCTTTGCTCTTTGCTCTTTGCTCTTTTTCTTAAAAGCTTTATTTCTTTCTCTTTTTTTTCTATGGCCACTTTTGCACAATGCACAAACCAAGATAGCAATTGTGTATATGCGGGAACAAACTTGTGACACAAGGTATGATAGCAATATATGCACCACGATGATATGGTATGTATGCTTATGGGAAGTATGATCACTAATGTGCACAAGTAACGTTGCCGGCAATACTCAAATGGCTAGTCTCGATAGGCAAGCACCGCAAAAGTGAGGCTAGGATTAACAATGCAATGGCAAGGGGAATATACAATGGAGGGATACCACGATACCAAGATGATATGGAGGTTACCGTCCTTGGAGATGATGAGTGGCAGTGTTCTTGATGTAGAAATCAAGATGATGGAGTCTCGTCCCTAAGTAGCCGAAACACCTTAGGAAACGGAAAAACCGCGAACTCAAAATCTCAAACGTCAAATGTCAAAATGGTGGTAGCTGAAAGTGGTGGTGGTGTTGCACTAGGCAATGCGGAAGTGGAATGATGGGCTATAGACGTGTCGGAGTTGAAGTTGTCGTCCCTAAGTAGCCGAAACACCTTAGGAGACACAAGCCACAACTCAAACAAGCTCAAACAAAATTGGGTTAAGTTTGGTTGTCGGAAGTGTATGGTGGGCAAGGTTATGTGGAAGTGGTGGTGGTGGTTGATGAAGAAGCAATTGTCCCTAAGTAGCCGAAACACCTTAGGAGACGCGAATCACTACTCAAGCAACCACTAATGCCATGGGGAACAAAATGGGTTAGGTTGCGGAAGTGGTGGTGGTAATGCGGATGATGTGGTGGAAGCCCTAGGCAAAGATGCCAAAATTCCGAAATTTGATGGTGTCAAATGGTGCTGGTGGTATTTTTGTGGGATGGGGGATGTCAATAGCTTCAAAACGAGCTAAAGAACTTCAAAAACGGACTCCGGATGAATTAGTTATGACCGAAACAAAACTTCAGCCGTGTCAGTTTCAGGGTTAACCGGACATCTGGGAGGAGGTCCGGATGATCCCGGCTTGGTCCGGATGATCCGGGAGTACTTCCGGATGATCCGAGTTCGTCAGCTCCAGTTCGGGAATACGGGTCGGTGGGTTATCC
>NC_041381.1:279064869-279112030 GCF_002162155.2 Triticum dicoccoides
CCGGATGATCCGGGCAGGTCAATCCGCTCGGGATTTCCTCTCGGGGATGAATTTTTGGGTGGAAATGGATGGTTTTCGGGGCAAAATTTGATGGATTTTGTGGATGGAAGGTGGGGAAACTTGGGGAGATGCTAGATCCATTTGAAACCAAGAAAATCCACGGATCAAAATCAACAAAACATCATCAAACCAACAAATCACCAAAAAAAATTGGGGGCTATTTTTGGTGGGGATTTTCGGATTTAGGACAAAAACAACAAAATCATGCTAGAAAACATGGGGTAGGGGCTCCCGAGACATGATCAACGTGGCTCATGATACCAAGATGATGTAGGGCGGAACCCTAGGGGCCGATCTTTCATGTTTGGAGAGGATCCTACGGGGGAAACACGAAGAACGCGCGGAAGAACACGAGGAAATCACGGGGAGAAACAAGAGAATCACTCAACCGACAAGTATCGATCACACAAGGGCTAGATCACCGAACACATGAGGTAGCACAAGATTCAAAATCAACTAAGGAAAGATACAAAGGTAGCCGTTCTTCTCCGAGAGGACGTCTTGAGTCCACGAGGGGATCTTCCCAGAAAGGGGTCTTGAATCCAAGTGGATCTTCTCCGAAGAGGCCGCGGTCTCTCACGAGGAGGAGATCCGATGGATGAGCGAGGCTCTATTTCACAAATGAGCTAAATCGACGCTAACCCTCAAAATGGGGAGGAGGAGGTCTATTTATAGTGCTATTCCACGAAGGGGTAAGTGAGGGGCGAAGGGGTACACGGGCCTCGGCCCAAGTCATGCACGCAGGCAAGGCCGGATGATCCGAAGGGGTCCCGGATGATCCGGGCGTCGGGGGTCCGGATGATCCAGATGGAGTCCCGGACGATCCGGCTTTGGTAGAAGCCTTCGGGTGTCTTCGGCGCAGTTACCCGGACAATCTGGGGGAGGGTCCGGATGATCCGGCTGGGCACGGATGATCAGGACGACGGTCCGGATGTCCGGCCTGGCTCCAGCAGTCGCTCCGTCTTCTTCTTCCTTCTCCTCTTCCATGCTCGGCCTTGGTCCTTGGATTCTCCATGATCATCTCGGTTGTACCTTGTGTCCAATGGCGTATGTTCGAGGTCTCATCATATGTCCTCTTGGGGCTTGAAGAGTAGTCGGAGTGTACATGGGGATGAACGTGGGATACTCCGCATCACTTTACAAACTACCTTGCTGCATTCCTCTTTAGAAGAAAGTGAAGAAGATTTTATGGATAGATTTTGGGGAGGATTAAATCATGACATTCAGGAGATACTAATTCATGAAGAGTGTTATCCTATGGACCATTTGTTTCATCTTGCTTGCAAAGCTGAACAGGAAATAAAACGACGTGTTACCCACAAGGAGAACAAGCTCGAGATACACATTCCAAGAGTTGATACGGTTGTCCCTTCAACTACTAGTCATACTATGACAACCACATCCGTTGTTGTGAGGACTACATCACCTCCACCATGCGACACATCATCACCGAGAGTGCCTACATCATCTGAGTTGATCATAAGAGGTAATGACAAAGGTACTAATCTTCCACCTCCACATGAGTATGATAAATGTCTTGTCAATTTAAATACACCATGCTGTGAGCTACCCACTACTTTGATCACACCAGCTATTTTAGAGGACTATGTTGATGATATCACTTTGCCATGTGATCAAACAATTTTGAGTGAACCCATTGAATTAACTATCGATGCAAAAGAATCAAGTGAATCAGGGAATAAATCAGATTTGGATCAAATACCTTTGAAAATAAGTGTGCCAATGTTTAATCATTTTGATATGAACTCTAATCTTGGTGATGGTTCATCAATGTTGGGATGGTTAAATGATAAGGATTGTCATTCTTTTGATATGAATAAGAGCTTCACTTATATGTGCAAACTGAGTTGCAATTTTTACATGCCTTTGACTTCTTGTGATAATATATTGGCTTTATATTTCACAACTTTTGAAGGGTGCTCTTGTATAACTGTGTCACATGTGCCCCAACTGAGATCAGTGAAAATGGATGACAGATACATATACAACATGTACACCTTGTCTCTTTTGTTAGCCAGATTTCAGATTAAGCAACGCCGAGGACGGCTTTGTTTTCAAGAAGAGGAGGATGATCAGGACGTGGCTACCACAATTACACCCATATCCCCTACTGTTTTACCTCTTGGAACAGTTGCTAGAGCTCAGATACGCCAATTAAATTATCAGGTACTTCCGTTTCTTGGTAATGTTTCTAGTGTTCATGAGAATATGATGCTGCCTAACTTAGATACATTTGTGTTGCTTGCAATTGAAGGGCCTAGCACAGACAAGAAGGTTGAACATTGGAGCATGGTCAAGCACAGAGATGAAGGTGCGTGCGAAGAGAACAAGAGCGGAGGTTCAAGTGGAGATTTCCGGACTTCGAAGCCACCATGATAACATACAAGATGATGGACGAAATATACAAGATGACCTTTCGTAAATTTCGTCCATAGCTTATTATTGGTGTTGCGCCACCTTATTTTGGGCAAGGCCCATGTAATATCTTTTTAGATTCCATATTATAGGGAAAACGACTTAGGAGGTGTTTTAGTCCCACCTTGCCAAGGGTGGACAAAATACCCTCTCTTTTCCCTATAAATATAGCCCTTAAGGCATCGTTTAGATTTTGGGTTTTGTTTAGATTAAAGTTCGCCATAGCTGCAACTTCGCGTACTTCGTTTGTGTTCAACGACTAGACAAAGGCGTCACAGAACCCCACCTTGATCAATAAAGCTTTCCTCTTATATTTGCAATATCCAGATTGCAATCTTAGTTTCTTGCTTGTTCTTTGTTTGCCTGCAGGAAACAGACCTTCGTGGTCAGGTTGATCGTGCTCCGGCATGGTCAATAACCTCTCGGAGTTGGTTTAGCGATTGCTAGGGCGCGACGTCCTCGCACGTTGTTAGTCGGATCGTCAAAGTCGACTTCCTCCAAAACGATAGGCACCATCTCATCGAAAGACGGGACACCTTTGCCTCTATCATTTCCCTCCTAGTGTTCTTCGTGTTCGTGGTGGAATCCCTCGAAACGTGAAAGATGGGCCTCTAGGGTTCTACCCTACATCAAGGGGAGGATGATGAGGACATCAATACCATTGTTACACCCGCAGCCCCTGCTACTATACATACTGGACCAATTACTAGAGCTCGCGCACGCCAATTAAATTACAAGGTACTCTTGTTTCTTGGTAATGATTCTAATGTTCATGAGAATACGATGCTTCCTATATTGGATACATTTGTTTTGCTTACAAACAAAGGGCCTAGCTTGGAGAAGGATGAACATAGGAGCAAGAACAAGCATGGAGATGATGGCATGCGCAAGGGAAACAAGAACAGAGTTTCAAGTGATGATTTCAGGACTTTGGAGCCACCGTAATGAGTGCATGAAGGCTTGGACGAAATATACAAGATGCCACTTCACAAATTTCATCTAGAGGATATTATAGGTGTTGTGTCACCTTATTATTGGGCCAGGCCCACATAATTTCGAAATATAGAAGTATAGGCTATTATTAGAGTCCGTATATGTGGGAAAAATAGAGTTAGGGTTGGTTTCGGACCCCTCCGACAAGGGGCCACGAAATTCCCCCCTCTTCCTCCTTATATACAGCCCTTAGGGCATCGTTTAGACTTTGGGTTTTGTTTAGATTAAAGTTTACCATAGCTGCAACTTCGCATACTTCGTTTATGTTTAACGACTAGACAAAGACGTCACAGAACCCCACGTTCATCAATAAAGCTTCCTCTTATATTCGCAATATCCAGAATTGCAATATCAGTTTCTTGCTTGTTCTTTGTTTGCTTGTAGGAAATAGACCCTAGTGGTCAGGTTGATCATGCTCCGGCATGGTCAATAACCTCTCGGAGTTGGTTTAGCGATTGCTAAGGTGCGACGTCCTCGCACATTCGTAGTCGGATCATCGAAGTCGACTCCACCATAAACGATAGCCACCATCTCATAGAAAGACGGGACACCTTTGCCTCTATCACATGTAAAACTTTGTTCAGTTTCTAACTTCCAAGTAAGATATATATCAGGAACATATCTAGCCTCAAATGGTGGAATATTCAATTTTAGTTTAGGAATATGGTCATTATCTCGTACCTGAGGTGGTGGTGCAGGCCTACTGTTGCGAATATATACCTGAGGTCGACCTGCTGGTGGTGGTGCCGGTGGCTCCATGTAGTTCTGATTTTGATCAACCTAATCCTCATAATCGCCCGCATAATCATCATCCTCCTGGGTACCAGCAGCAGCAGTAGCAGGACCCAAAGAAGCATCAACAATAGGTACGACGGCACTGGAAGTTTGGCCATCCTTAAGAGGAACACGCTTCGCTCGTCCAAACTGATTTGGAAGGGGGCGTTGTTGTTGTCGTTGCAGAGGTGCGATAGGTGAAGCCGACAGTGGTTGTGAAAGACGCGCAGCAATTCATTAAACTTGTTATCGAGCTTTGTTTCGAACGTCTTCTCAATGCCATCTATCTTCTTCATGGCCTATTCAAATCTGTTTAGCACATCTTGCACCTGTCCACTCATCATTTGCTGAAATTTATCATGTAGCTGTTTGTTCGTCATGGTCTCCCAACCAGCCTCATCGGCTTGTGATCCTACCATGGTTAGCAGCAATAGAAACACACAAGAATATGATCCTACAAACTACTAGGAAGTGGTGGTGGTGTGTCACAAATCCGTCAAGCGAATCTCGAATTCTTACCAGTTCTTACCCAGCAGCAGGTGGTGATCGGCAACCGTTGTAGTCAAAACTCTCAAAGGTTGGATAGAGCGATGGCCAGGGAGAGTCAAACGCACGACATAGATATATGTGGAGCTGGGAAGGCTTATGATATTGTAGCAAAAAGGGTCAACAATAATCAATTCAGAGATGCAAAGTTGAATAAAGGCTCAACGACGGTACTGTGCTGGTCCTAGGCTAGACCGTGGTAGAGACACGAGTCTAGAAAACTAACAAAATCACGGCGCGGTATGTTATCAAGGGAGGAGCACACTTTGAATTTTTTTTCTTTTTTTTCACTTCTTTTGCTCCGCAACAATTTTTTTTCGAAAAAGTCTACAAATGGTCTAAAAACTGCCTAGCCAGAATTTTCCAGACTTACTTTTTTTTGAAACTACAACTATTTTTTTACTACGGGTGGCACAGAAGTTGGGGAGTTCGACTTGGTCAGGACTCGGAGTATGTCGTGATCTGGAAATCGAAAATAAAGGAACAAGTACTGGACTCAGACTAGGACTGATGGCGGAGATGAATCTGGTGGAACTCGGACTGGTGAAGATGGTATATGATGGGCGGTGGAGCACGGACTGGTGGCGAATCTGTGATGGAGGTGGACTCGGATTATCGTGATGGCGGTGAATATGTGGTATATGGCAGCGGTGATGACGATGGTTGTATATGACAGCGGTGATGACAATGGTGGTATATGGCAGCGATGACGATGATGGTGGTATATGGTAGCGGTGATGATGATGGTGGTATATGGCAGCGGTGATGACGATGGAATGACAACAGCGTGACAACTTGTGAATAGAACTCGAAACTCTAAAGGACTAGACACTAAGACCAGCAACTCGACACGACGATGCAACCGCAAATTCAACAAAGCAAAAACTCTAAAAAGATTATGCAAAGGCTCAGATTGGTTCTGATAGGATGAACTAACCCTAATTTTTTTTGGCTTTTTCGTGGACTATAGGTATGAAGAACAGACTCGATCTAAACTACAAAAAACTGTAAAATCTCACCGAGCAGCATGGAAATCTGATACCATTTGATAGAGGCAAAGGTGTCCCGTCTTTCGATGAGATGGTGATTATCGTTTTGGAGGAGTAGACTTTGACGATCCGACTACGTACGAGCGAGGACATCGCCTTAGCAATCGTAATCCAACTCCGAGAGGTTATTGACCACGCAGGAGCATGATCAACCTGACCACGAGGGTCTATTTCCTGCGAGCAAACGAAGAACACGCAAGAAACTGAGATTGCAATCTAGATATTGTGAATATAAGATGAAAGCTTTATTGCTCAAGATGGGGTTCTGTGATGTCTTGGTCTGGTCGTTGAACACAAACGAAGTCCGCGAAGTTGCAGCTATGGCAAACTATTAATCTAAACAAAACCCAAAGTCTAAACGGTGCCCTAAGGGCTGAATATATGGAGGAAGAGGGGGGGAATTTCGTGGCCCTTGGGGGAGGGGTCCAAAACAAACCCTATCTCTTGTTTCCCCACACATACGGACTCTAAAAATAGCCTATACTTATGTATTTTGAAATTACATGGGCCTGGCCCAATAATAAGGTGACGCAGCACCTGGAATAGCCTCTCGATGAAATTTATGAAGGGGCATCTTGTATATTTCGTCCAAGGCTTCATGTACTCATTATGGTGCCTTCAAAGTCCTGAAATCATCACTTGTAACTTCGTTCTTGTTTCCCTTGCGCATGCCATCATCTCCATGCTTGTTCTTGCTCCAATGTTCATCCTTCTCCAAGCTAGATCTTTCATTTGTAAGCAAAACAAATGTATCCAATTTAGGCAACATCATATTCTCATGAACATTAGAATCATTACCAAGGAACGAAAGTACCTAGTAATTCAATTGGCGTGCGCGAGCTCTAGTAATTGGTCCATTATGTATCGTAGGAGGGACTGTGGGTGTAACAACGGTATTGATGTCCTCATCATTACGGCCGCATTCAACTTTTGGTAGTGATTGTTTTGGTGGCTCATCGAGCTCCAATGGAGTTTTTATGGCAAAATTGTGGTCGTTTTATGGATACAACATCATGAGATAGACCGTGAATACAACTTTCAAGGTAAGTTGATCGCACCAACGAGCCATCTTGCACCATTCGGAATGACCTATAATTTTTTGAGTGCATACATAGAGTGAGGATGAACTGTTATGTACTTTATGATCCAATAATACATCATCCACTGGTGAAGACATTAGGGTGGTAGCGGCATGGGTGATAGACCATGTAAAGCTTGAATTCTTGGGTGTCGATGCAACGAAGAGCTTCTTACTTGTGTCATGACTGAACATTTAGTCTTTCTAGTTTGTAATGGAAGGATGGTGTGTTGTTCTATATGTTATTGT
Organism: Triticum dicoccoides; assembly: GCF_002162155.2. Taxonomy (NCBI): domain Eukaryota; kingdom Viridiplantae; phylum Streptophyta; class Magnoliopsida; order Poales; family Poaceae; genus Triticum; species Triticum dicoccoides. The sequence goes on from NC_041381.1 coordinate 279,072,055, forward strand.
CCATATATCAGTCCGTAGGTGAGCTCACGGAAGGGTGGTAGAGGGATGAAGAGTATACATCAATCATCAAATCGTTCGGAACTCAATTTTACAAGCCGGATCTTGCCTCCTACATGTTGTCGTAGCCCGCGAGAGGGTTACGGGTGCATACAACTTTTGGTAGTGATTGTTGTGGCGGGTCATCAAGCTCCAATGGAGTTTTTATGGCAGAGTTTTGGCCATTTTTTGGATACAACATCGCGGGACAGACCATGAATACAACTTTCAAGGTAAGTTGATCGCACCAACGAGCCATGTTTCACCATTCAGAATGACCTATAATTTTTCGAGTGCATTAATGGAGTGAGAATGAACTGTTATTACTTTATGATCCAAGAAAAATGCATCCGCTGGTGAAGACGTGAGGGTGGTAACGGGATGGGTGATAGACCATGTAAAGCATGAATTTTTGGGTCTCGATGCAACAAACAGCCTCCTCCTTGTGTCGTGACTGAACCTGTAGTCTTTCTAGTTTGTAATGGAAGGATGACGAATTGTTCTATATGTTATTGTCCATATATCAGTCCGTAGGTGAGCTCACATAATGGTGGTAGAGTGCTGAAGAGAATACTTCAATCATAAAATCGTCTGGAACTGAATTTCACAAGCCGGATCTTGCCTCCGACATGTTGTGGAAGCTCGCGAGTGGGTTACGGGTGCATACAACTTTTGGTAGTGATTGTTTTGGCGGGTCATCAAGCTCCAATGGAGTTTTTATGGAAAAATTGTGGCCGTTTTATGGATACAACATCGCGGGACAAACTGCCAGTACAACTTTCAAGGTAAGCTGATCGCACCAACGAGCCAACTTGCACCATTCAGAATGACCTATATTTTTTTGAGTGCATAAACGGAGTGAGGATGAACTTTTATGTACTTTATGGTCCAAGAATAATGCATCCACTCGTGAAGACGTGAGGGTGGTAGCAGGATGGGTGATAGACCATGTAAAGCTTGAATTCTTGGGTCTCGTTGCAACAAAGAGCCTCTTCGTTGTGTCGTGACTGAACCTGTAGTCTTTCTAGTTTGTAATGGAAGGATGGTGCATTGTGCTATATGTTATTGTCCATATATCAATGCGTAGGTGAGCTCACGGAAGGGTGGTATAGAGTGGAAGAGTATACTTCGATCATCAAATTGTCCGGAACTCAATTTTACAAGCCGGATCTTGACTCCGGCATGTTGTGGAAGCCCGCGAGTGGGTTACGAGCGCATACAACTTTTGGTAGTGATTGTTTTGGCGGGTCATCGAGCTCCAATGGAGTTTTTATGGCAAAATTCTGGCCGTTTTATGGATGCAACAACGCGGGACAGACCGTGAATATAAATTTCAAGGTAAGCTGATCGCACCAATGAGCCATCTTGCACCATTCGGAATGACCTATAATTTTTCGAGTGCATAAACGGAGTGAGGATGAACTGTATGTACTTTATAATCCAAGAATAATGCATGCACTAGTGAAGTATTGAGGTTGGTAGCGGGATGGGTGAAAGACCATGTAAAGCATGAAGTCTTGGGTCTTGATGCTACGAAGAGCCTCCTCCTCTGACTGAACCTGTAGTCTTTCTAGTTTGTAATGGAAGGATGGTGCATTGTTCTATATGTTATTGTCCATATATAAGTACATAGGTGAGCTCACGGAAGGGTGGTAGAGTGTTGAAGAGTATACTTCAATCATAAAATCATCCGGAACTAAATTTTACAAGCCGAGTCTTGCCTCCGACATGTTGCGGAAGCCCGCGAGTGGGTTATAGCTGCATACAACTTTTGGTACTGATTGTTTTGGCGGGTCATCAAACTCCAATGGAGTTTTTATGGAAAAACTCTGGCCGTTTTATGGATACAACATCGCAGAACAGACCATTAATACTACTTTCATGGTAAGTTGATCGCACCAACGAGCCATCTTGCACCATTTGAAATGACCTATAATTTTTCGAGTGCCTAAACGGAGTGAGGGTGAACTGTTATGTGATCTATGATACAATAATAATGCATCCACTGGTGAAGACATGAGGGTGGTAGAGGGATGGGTGATAGACCATGTAAAGCATGAATTCTTGGGTCTCGATGCAACGAAGACCCTCCTCCTTGTGTCGTGACTGAACCTGTAGTCTTTCTAATTTGTAATGGAAGGATGGTGCATTGTTCTATATGTTATTGTCCATATATCAATTCGTAGGTGAGATCACGGAAGGGTGGTATAGGGTGGAAGAATATACTTCGATCATCAAATTATCCGGAACTGAATTTTACAAGCCAGATCTTGACTCCGACATGTTGTGGAAGCCCGCGAGTGGGTTACGGGCGCATACAACTTTTGGTAGTGATTGTTTTGGCGGGTCATCGAGCTGCAATGGAGTTTTCATGGCAAAATTCTGGCCGTTTTATGGATGCAACAATGCGGGACAGACCGTGAATACAAATTTCAAGGTAAGCTGATCGCACCAACGAGCCATCATGCACCATTCGAAATGACCTATAACTTTTCGAGTGCATAAACGGAGTGAGGATGAACTGTTATGTACTTTATAATCCAAGAATAATGCATCCACTGGTGAAGACATGAGGGTGGTAGCGGGATGGGTGATAGACCATGTAAAGCATGAATTCTTGGGTCTCGATGCAATGAAGAGCCTCCTCCTTATGTCCTGACTGAACCTGTAGTCTTTCTAGTTTGTAATGGAAAGATGGTGCTTTGTTCTGTATGTTATTGTCCATATATCAGTCTGTAGGTCAGCTCACGGAAGGGTGGTAGAGTGCTGAAGAGTATACTTCAATCATAAAATCATCGTAACTAAATTTTACAAGCCGGATCTTGCCTCCGACATGTTGCGGAAGCCCGCGAGTGGGTTACGGCCGCATACAACTTTTGGTACTGATTGTTTTGGCGGGTCATCAAGCTCCAATGGAGTTTTTATGGCAAAACTCTGGTTGTTTTATGGATACAACTTCACAGAACAGATCGTGAATACTACTTTCAAGGTAAGTTGATCGCACCAATGAGCCATCTTGCACCATTCGAAATGACCTATAATTTTTTGAGTGCCTAAACGGAGTGAGGGTGAACTGTTATGTTGTCACACCCAATATGCAACCCTATCCAAAAGGAACTCGAAGGTCCCACTAAGGATAGACCCGCATATTGAAACGCTTTTGCAAGGTGGATATCATTACATCAACATTACATAATAGATGGGGATACATACAAGAGGCATACAATGCCACACAAATACAACATCACAATACATCAGAGCATCATCCGACTACGGATGAATCATAAATAGAAACTCAAAGGACATCCACCCTGCTAGCCCAGGCTGCCGACCTGGAACCTATCCCCTGATCGAAGAAGAAGCAGAAGAAGAACTCCAATACAAGCAAACATCGGGCTCGCATCATGATCATCGCATAACCTGTACCTGCAACTGTTGTTGTAGTAATCTGTGAGCCATGAGGACTCAGCAATCCCATTACCATGGGTATCAAGACTAGCAAAGCTTAAAGGAAAAAGGAAGGGGTAAGGTGGTGAGGCTGCAGCAGCGACTAAGCATATATGGGGCTAACATACGCAAATAAGAGCGAGAAGAGAGCAAGCGGAACGGTCGTGAAGCTAGCAATGATCAAGAAGTGATCTTGAACTCCTACTTATGTCAAACATAACCCAGAAACCGTGTTCACTTCCCGGACTCCGCCGAGAAGAGACCATCACGGCTACACACGCGGTTGATGCGTTTTAATTCGGATCTGGTGTCAAGTTATCTACAACCGGACATTAACAAATTCCCATCTGCCTATAACCACAGGCACGGCTTTCGAAAGATTATACCCTGCAGGGGTGTCCCAACTTAGCCCATGACAAGCTCTCGCATCAACGAAGGAATAGGCCTTCTCCCAGGAAGACCCGATCAGACTCGGAATCCCGGTTTACAAGACATTTCGACAATGGTAAAACAAGACAAGCAAAGCCGCCCGATGCGCCAACAATCCCGATAGGAGCTGCACATATCTCGTTCTCAGGGCAACAACGGATGAGACATCCTACGAGTAAAACCAGCCCTCGAGTTGCCCCGAGGTGGCCCCGCAGTCTACTCGGTTCGGACCAACACTTAGACAAGCACTGGCCCGGGGGGGCTAAAATAAAGATGACCCTCGAGAGAGCGACTCACAAGGGAAAAGGTAGGTGGTGGTGAGGCAAATGGTAAAACCAAGGTTGGACCTTGCTGGAGGAGTTTTATTCAAAGCGAACTGTCAAGGGGGTCCCATAAATCACCCGACCACGTAAGGAATGCAAAATCCGGGAACATAACACCTGTATGACGGAAACTAGGGCGGCAAGAGTGGAACAAAACACCAGGCAAAAGGCCGAGTCTTCCACCCTTTACCAAATATATAGATGCATTAATAATATAAGAGATATTGTGATAACCCAACATAAATCCTGTCCACCATGGAGCAATCTTCAACTTCACCTGCAACTAGCAACGCCATAAGAGGGCTGAGCAAAGCGGTAACATAGCCAAGCAACGGTTTGCTAGGAATGGTGTCAAAGGTTAGAGGTTCATGGCAATTTGGGAGGCTTCATGAGAAAAAGATAGGTAATGCAGCAAAGCGGTAGAACAAAGCAACTAGCATAGCAATGATAGTAGTGAGATCCAGAGTAGCGGTCATCTTGCCTGAAATCCCGCTAGGAAGAAGAACGAGTCCATGAAGAAGACGAACGGGAGCAGTCGAACGAATCCTCACAATCGCAACATTACCAGAACTAAGAAGCAACACCGGAAACAAACAAACAACATGGTAAACACACAAGCATAATCATGGCAAGATGCACAATCAAGTATGATGCATGTCCGGTTTAATGAGGCGTGGCATAGCAAGTGCAACAAACAATACTACAAGTTAAGTGGAGATCAATATGCAACGAGTTGCATATTGAAGAAACACCACATGCAAGTATTTAGTTTAATCTCGGTTATTCTACCAAACAATATTAAATGTTGTTAAACATGGCAAGAGGTGAAGCATAAGAAAACTACCTAACTAGGCAAGTTTAAATGAGGCCAGAAGTAACAAACAACAATTCCGGAAAATCCCCATGTCCATATTTTAGTTTTGGTACTGTTCTGCCTATTACATAATTTTAGAGTTGTTAAACAGTAAAACAAAGTGGACCATGTTAAACTAGGCATTTTCCACCCCATTTACATATAGAGTTTATTAAAATCGGAGCTACGGTTATTTAGTTATGAAATAAATCATTTTAGCATGGCATATTAGTAAATTAATGCAAACATCAATTTAAACATTTTAAACATGGATGAAAATGTCATATTATTAATCTACACAATTTTCTGAGCATTTTACATATATAAATTATTCTAATCCGATGCACGGTTCATGAGTTATTATATGCATGAAGTTTAGGGTCCAATCTGTAAAAATGCAGTTTTCTGGAAAATAGGCAAAAATCGCAGAATGGAAAAAAATGCATGCGGGCCGAATCTGGAGGGCGCAAGCTAACATGTGGTGCGCTGGGGCGAGGGATAGGCTGGAGGCTCACCCATGGGCTTTAGCCCAGTCGGAGGAGAGGCCAAGGCAGCAGACCGGCTTGGTGGGCTGAGGGCGCGGGGCCCGCGGGGGATGGAGGCCCGGTCGTCCTCCTCCTCGTGCACCTGCAAGAGCACGCAGGAGGGAGGCGGCCATGGCAGCGGGGGAGGCGGCATGCCGCGGCGGCAGGGAGGCCAGCAGGAGGCCGATGGGCGGCGGGAACGGGCAGATCCGGCCGAGGGCAACCGGATCAGGTGGATCCCAGCCGGATCCGATGAAGGCGGCGTCGGCGGCGAGCTCCACGGGCGGCGGCGGTTCCCTGTAGGGGCGGGCAGAGAGGGAGGTGAGACAGGGAGGAAGGAGGAGGAAGGAGGCGAGGCGCTGGCCTGGCGGCAGCTTGCTCCGGCGCGGCTGCCGGAGTCGCTGGCGGGATGCGCGAGGCGGCGGCGGTCAGGGTCCCCTGGAGGCGCGGGAGGGAGCTCCTCCCTGGAGCAGGCGGCATGGAGCGGGCACCTCGGGCCCAGATCGGGGCCCGGGCGGGCCTGGCACAGGCCTGGCGCGCGGGGAGGGCTGGCTGGGGCGCGGAGAGGCGACGTGTCGCCTTCTGGTTGGTCCGGGGCGCTGGTTGCGGCGGCGGAGGCCAGTGGGGCCGCGCCACTTGGCGGCGGTGGGCTTAGCCGGCACGGAAAACGAGGCCGAGGTGGGAGGTTGGGTGTGGCTGGAGGTAGGTGGAGGGTCTAGGGGGCTAGGGTTGCCCAAAATGAACGTGGGGGTGTCCATTTATAGGTAGGAGGGGCTAGGTTAGGGGGAAATGGGGGCTTTCGAAGCCCTCCGATCGCGATCCGACAGATCCGATCGAGGGGGAGGTTAGACAGGCTCGAGAGAGGTTGGTGGGCTGTGTTTAGAGAGGCTTGGGCTGATAGGAGAGAGAGGAGAAATGCAGCCCGGCGGCAGTTTCGGAGACCGAAACGTCCGACGAAGGTACCGGCAACGGTGCCGCTATAAATTTAACGGTTGGGCTATCAAATGGACTCCGAATGCGACGAAACTTGGCAGGCGGCCTGTCTACTCTATAATAAGACTGCACGACAAGTTGCAACCCATTCCGAGAACATTTTATGCCACTTATAAAATAATATTTCGGAGGTGCCGCGGGCGCGTGCGAGTGTGGTCGGGCTCAGAACGGACAACGGAGAGAACCGGCGGAACACGAACGGATGCAAGTTTTATGAAAATGATGCCGATGCAATGCGAATGATGCTATGAGATGAGATGCATAACAAGAACGAAATGCAAAACAAACGACAAAAACCCAACCACGAAGGAAATATCATATAGCATCTCCGGAAAAGGCAAGACTCGGAGTTACGAATATGGAAAGTTGTATCCGGGGCGTTACATATGTGCTTTATGATACAAGAATAATGCATCCACTGGTGAATACGTGAGGGTGGTAGAGGGTTGGGTGATAGACCATGTAAAGCATGAGTTCTTGGGTCTCCATGCAACAAAGACCCTCCTCCTTGTGTCGTGACTGAACCTGTAGTCTTTCTAGTTTGTAATGGAAGGATGGTGCATTGTTCTATATGTTATTGTACATATATCAGTCTCTAGGTGAGCTCACGGAAGGGTGGTAGAGGGAGGAAGAGTATACTTCAATTATCAAATCATCCGGAACTCTATTTTAGAAGCAGGATCTTGCCTCCGACATGTTGTGGAAGCCCGCGAGTGGGTTACGGGCGCATACAACTTTTGGAAGTGATTGTTTTGGCGGGTCATCAAGCTCCAATGGAGTTTTTATGGCAAAATTCTGGCCGTTTTATGGTTACAACATATCGGGGCAGACCGTGAATGCAACTTTCAGGGTAAGTTGATCGCACCAACGAGCCATCTTGCACCATTCAGAATGACCTATAATTTTTCGAGTGCATAAATAGAGTGAGGATGAACTGTTATGTACTTTATGATCCAACAATAATGCATCCACTGGTGAAGACGTGAGGGTGGTAGCGGGATGGGTGATAGACAATGTAAAGCTTGAATTCTTGGGTCTCGATGCAACGAAGAGCTTCTTCCTTGTGTCATGACTGAACATTTAGTCTTTCTAGTTTGTAATGGAAGGATGGTGCATTGTTCAATATGTTATTGTCCATATACCAGTCCATAGCTGAGCTCACGAAAGAGTGGTAGAGGGATGAAGCGTATACTTCAATCATCAAATCGTCCGGGACTCAATTTTACAAGCCGGATCTTGCCTCTGACATGTTGTCGTAGCCCGCGAGAGGGTTACGGGCGCATACAACTTTTAATAGTGATTGTAGTGGCGGGTCATCGAGCTCCAATGGACATTTTATGGCAAAATTTTGGCTGTTTTATGGATACAACATCGCGGGACAGACCGTGAATACAACTTTCAAGGTAAGTTGATCGCACCAAGCACCATTCAGAATGACCTATAATTTTTCGAGTGCATAAACAGAGTGAGAATGAACTGTTATGTACTTTATGATCCAAGAATAATGCATCCGCTGGTGAAGACGTGAGGGTGGTAGCAGGATGGGTGATAGACCATGTAGAGCATGAATTTTTGGGTCTCGATGCAACAAACAGTCTCCTCCTTGTGTCGTGACTGAACCTGTAGTCTTTTTAGTTTGTAATGGAAGGATGATGCATTGTTCTATATGTTATTGTCCATATATCAGTCCGTAGGTGAGCTCACAGAAGGGTGGTAGAGTGCTCAAGAGTATACTTCAATCATAAAATCGTCTGGAACTGAATTTTACAAGCCGGATCTTGCCTCCGACGTGTTGTGGAAGCCCGCGTGTGGGATACGGGCGCATACAACTTTTGGTAGTGATTGTTTTGGCGGGTCATCGAGCTCCAATGGAGTATCTATGGAAAAATTGTGGCCGTTTTATGGATGCAACAACGCGGGACAGACCGTGAATACAAATTCCAATATAAGCTGATCGCACCAACGAGCCATCTTGCACCATTCGAAATGACCTATAATTTTTTGAGTGCATAAAGTAGTGAGGATGAACTGTTACTTACTTTATGATCCAAGAATAATGCATCCACTGGCGAAGACATGAGGGTGGTAGCGGGATGGGTGATAGACCTTGTAAAGCATGAATTCTTTGATCTCGATGCAATGAAGAGCCTCCTCCTCCTGTCGTGAGTGAACGTGTAGTCTTTCTAATTTGTAATGGAAGGATGGTGCACTGTTCTATATGTTATCAGTCCGTAGGTGAGCTCACGGAAGGGTGGTAGTGTGCTGAAGAGTATAATCCAATCATAAAATCGCCGGAACTGAATTTTACAAGCCGGATCTTGCCTCCGACATGTTGTCGAAGCCCGCCAGTGGGCTACGGGCACATACAACTTTTGGTAGTGATTGTTTTGGCGGGTCATCGAGGTCCAATGGAGTTTTTATGGCAAAATTCTGGTCAGTTTATGGATACAACATCGCAAAACAGACCGTGAATACTACTTTCAAGGTAAGCTGATCTCACCAACGAGCCATCTTGCACCATTCGGAATGACCTATAATTTTTCGAGTGCATAAACAGACTGAGAGTGAACTGTTATGTGCTTTATGATCCAAGAATAATGCATCCGCTAGTGAAGACATGAAGGTGGTAGCGGGATGGGTGATAGACCTTGTAAAGGATGAATTCTTGGGTCTCGATGCAACGAAGAGCCTCCTCCTTGTGTCCTAACTGAACCTGTAGTCTTTCTAGTTTGTAATGGAAGGATGGTGCATTGTTCTATATGTTATTGTCCATATATCAGTCCGTAGGTCAGCTCACGGACGTGTGGTAGAGTGCTGAAGAGTATACTTCAATCATTAAATCATCCGGAACTAAATTTTACAAGCCGGATCTTGCCTCCGACATGTTGCGGAAGCCCGCGAGTGGGTTACGGCCACATACAACTTTTGGTATTGATTGTTATGGCAGGTCATCGAGCTTCAATGGAGTTTTTATGCCAAAATTGTGGTCGTTTTATGGATACAACATCGCGAGACAGACCGTGAATACAACTTTCAAGGTAAGTTGATCGCACCAACGAGCCATCTTGCACCATTCGCAATGACTTATAATTTTCCGAGTGCATAAACAGAGTGAGATGAACTGTTATGTACTTTATGAAACAAGAATAATGCATCCGCTAGTGAAGACGTGAGGGTGGCAGAGGGATGGGTGATAGACCATGTAAAGCAAGAATTCTTGGGTCTCGACGCAACAAAGAGCCTCCTCCTTGTGTCGTGAATGAACCTATAGTCTTTCTAGTTTTTAATGGAAGGATGGTGCATTCTTCTGTATGTTATTGTCCATATATCAGTCCGTAGGTGAGCTCACGGAAAGGTGGCAGAGTGTTGAAGAGTATACTCCAATCATAAAATTGTCCGGAACTGAATTTTACAAGCCGGATCTTGTCTCCGACATGTTGTGGAAGCACGTGGCTGGTTTACGGGCGCATACAACTTTTGGTAGTGATTGTTTTGGCGGGTCATCCAACTCCAATGGAGTTTTTACAACAAAATTTTGGTCATTTTTTGGATACAACATCGCGGACAGACCGTGAATACCACTTTCAAAGTAATCTGATCGCACCAACGAGCCATCTTGCACCATTCAGAATGACCTATAATTTTTCGAGTGCATAAACAGAGTGAGGATGAACTGTTATGTACATTATGATCCAAGAATAATGCATCCACTAGTGAAGACGTGAGGGTGGTAGCAGGTGATAGACCATGTAAAGCTTGAATTCTTGGGTCACGATGCAACGAAGAGCCTCTTCCTTGTGTTGTGACAGAACATGTAGTCTTTCAATTTTGTAATGTAATGATGGTGCGTTGTTCTATATGTTATTGTCCATATATGAGTCCGTAGGTGAGCTAACGGAAGGGTGGTACTGAAGAATATACTTCAATCATCAAATCATCCGAGACCCGATTTTACTAGCCGGATCTTGCCTCCGACATGTTGTTGAAGCCCGCAAGTGGGTTATTGGCACATACAACTTTTGGTAGTGATTGTTTTGGCGGGTTATCGAGCTCCAATGTAGTTTTTATGGCAAAATTCTGGCCGTTTTATGGATACAACATCAAGGGACAAACCGTGAATACAACTTTCAAGGTAAGCTGATCTCACCAACGAGCCGTCTTGCACCATTCGGAATGACCTATAATTTTTCAAGTGCATAAATGGAGTGAGGGTGAACTGTTATGTACTTCATGATCCAAGAATAATGCATCCGCTAGTGAAGACGTGAGGGTGGTTGCGGGATGGGTGATAGACCATGTAAAGCATGAATTCTTGGGTCTCGATGCAACATAGAGCATCCTCCTTGTGTCGTGACTGAACCTGTAGTCTTTCTAGTTTGTAATGGAAGGATGGTGCATTGTTCTATATGTTATTGTCCATATATCAGTCCGTAGGTGAGCTCACGGAAGGGTGGTAGAGTGCTGAAGAGTATACTTCAATCATATAATCATCCGGAACTAAATTTTACAAACCGGATCTTGCCTCCAACATGTTGTGGAAGCTCGTGAGTGGGTTAGGGCCGCATACAACTTTTTGTAGTGATTATTTTGGCGGGTCATCGGGCTCCAATGGAGTTTTGATGGCCAAATGGTGGTCGTTTTATGGATACAACATCGCGAGACAGACTGTGAATACAACTTTCAAGGTAAGTTGATCGCACCAACGAGCCATCTTGCACCATTCGGAATGACCTATAATTTCTCAAGTGCATATACAGAGTACGGATGAACTGTTATGTACTTTATGATCCAAGAATAATGCATCCACTGGTGAAGACGTGAGGGTGGTAGCGGGATGGGTGATAGACCATGTAAATCTTGAAATCTCGGGTCTCGATGCAACGAAGAGCCTCTTCCTTGTGTTGTGATTGAACATTAGTCTTTCTAGTGTGTAATGGAATGATGGTACGTTGTTCTATATGTTATTGTCCATATATCAGTCCGTAGGTGAGGTCACGGAAGGGTGGTAGAGGGTGGAAGAGTATACTTCAATCATCAAATCGTCTGGAACTCAATTTTACAAGCTGTTTCTTGCCTCCGACATGTTGTGGAAGTGATGTAGGGTAGAACCCTAGTGGCCGATCTTTCACGTTTTTAGTGAAATCTACCAAGAACACGAAGAACGTGATAGGGGAAACGAGGGTAACACGAGGGAAACACAAGAGAAAACACTCAACCAACAAGAAGATAGTCACACATGTGCTAGATCCTCGAAACACAAAAGGGTACAAGATCCGAATCCAACAAGGGACGATACAAAAGGTAACCGGTTCTTCTCCCGTAGGAGGTCTTGAAGATGGTTTTCTCCGAGTAAAGGTCTTGAATCCAAGAGGATCTTCTCCGAAGAGGTGTCGGTCCCTCGCGATGGAGTAGATCTGGATGGATGAGAAAGGCTCTATCTCAAAGATGTGCTATCACGATGCTAACCGTAGAAAGAGGGTCGAAGAGGAGTTTATATGGTCTAGGGGGCGAAGAGGAGTACATGGGCTCAGCCCTTTACTGTGCGCAGACAGGTCGGGCCGGATGTCCGGGCTGTAGGCCGGATGTCCGGCTGCTCGTGAGGTGCCGGATGTTTGGGCTGTCGGGCCGGATGTCCGGGCCGGCCTGGCAACATCTTGGATCTCGCTGAGCAAGGCTGGTCCGGATGTCCGGGCGAAGGCCAAAAGTCTGGGGCGACGTGAAGGGTAGGATGTCCGGGGTCGTGGCCGGATGTCCAGGATGTCGGCTTAGACTTCTGTGCTCCCTGGACAGCTTGTCCAGATGTCTGGACTAGAGGCCGGATTTCCGCGGCAACGGGCCGGATGTTCGGGCTGGACGCCGGATGTCCATGCCGTGTAGCTTTGGCTGCAGATCCTAGGCTGTGGGAGAGATCTCCAGGGGCCGGATGTCCGGGGCCTGGAAGCTGCCGTCGTCTTCTTCCGTAGATTCTCTTCGTCCATGGACTTGGGAGCTTTTCCATCTTCATGTGCATCCTCGAGAGGGTCCTCTTGGTACCTAATCATGCAAAACATTCCGGACTTAGATAGTAGCCATGTCTCGAGAGGATCATATGAGATATCACTAAGGAGAGAAGTCACCTCGGTATCGAGAGCTCTAGCTCTAGCTCATGTCATGTGTCCTCTTGGCACTTGGTGAGGCGATGGTAGGTCCATGTGGATGACCGTAGGATGCTCCGCATCATCGCCCCTCCCTTGGGAAAGATCCGACCTCGGATCGAAGTCCCCATCACCATGGTACAGGGAGAGATCAGTGACGTTGAAGATGTCGCTCACAGAGTACTTGTCGCGTGGGATGTCAATCTTGTAGGCATTATTGTTGTAGCTTTCAAGCACCTTGAAGGGTCCATCGGCTCGTGGTAGAAGTTTGGACTTGCGTTCGTTGGGGAAGCGCTCCTTGCGAAGGTGTAGCCACACGAGATCTCCAATGTTGAATATCATGGGTGTCTTGTTGATGTTGGGCTTGGTCGTGAGTCGGTGTACTTGGTGCTCGATGGTGTGCCTTGTATCTTCGTGCATCTTCTTGAGATAGCTTGCTCGTGCACTCGCGTCCATGTTGGTGCACTCTTGTAGTGAAAGAGGTAGAATGTCCAATGGGGACAACGGGTTGAAGCCGTAGACGACCTCGAAAGGGGACTTGTCAGTAGTCGAATGTCTTGTGCGGTTGTAGGTGTACTCAGCGATGGGTAGACACTCCTCCCACTCCTTGATGTTCCTCTTGATCAACACGCAAAGAAGAGTGGAGAGTGTACAGTTTGTCACCTCCATTTGGCTGTCGGTTTGGGGATGGTATGCCGAAGAGAACAAGAGCTTGATTCCGAGCTTGGCGCATAGAGTCTTCCAAAAATAACTCAAGAACTTGACGTCGCAGTCCGAGACAATTGTCTTAGGTACTCCATGAAGTTGCAAGATTTCCCTACAAAAAAAGATTGGCAATATGGGAAGCATCGTCTATCTTGTCACATGGAATGAAATGTGCCATCTTATAGAATCGGTCCACAACAACAAACACGAAATCCTTTCCATTTTGAGTCCTAGGCAAACCAAGTATAAAATCCATGCTAATATCTTCCCAAGGTTGATAAGGAATAGGAAGAGGCATGTAAAGACCATGGGATTGAGCTTTTCACTTAGCTTTGCGACATGTAGAGCATCGGTTGGTGAAGTGTGAGACGTCACGGAACATATTGGTCCAAAAGTAGTTTTTGGAGAGCCTGGCGAATGTCTTGTGGCGTCCAAAGTGGCCCATGAGTCCGCCTCCATGAGCCTGTTGCAAAAGGAGCAAACGAAGAGAAGACTTTGGAATGCAAAGTTTTTTAGCTCCCATAAGATAATCATCCTTGATGTAATATCGTTCCGAAGATGTATGCGTCAAACGCATAGCATAAGGAATAGCAAAGGTAGGATCATTCGCATACAAGTCCTTTATGTGCTCAAATCCAATAACATTCAACTCAAGTTTAGTGACAAGTGTGCATATGCTGGAAAGGGCATCCGCCACTACGTTTTCCTTACCCTTGATGTACTTGACGACATAAGGAAAAGACTCTATAAATTCACTCCATTTGGCATGACGCTTGTCCAACTTAGTTTGTCCTTTTAAGTACTTAAGCGTTTCATGATCGGTATGAATGATAAATTCATGAGGGCGAAGATAATGTTCCCATTCGCGCAAAACTTGCACTAAAGCATATAGCTCTTTGTCATAGATGGGGTAATTGAGTTGCGCTCCGAAAAGTTTTTCACTAAAATATGCTATGGGGCGCTTCTCTTGCGCTAACACACCTCCTATGCTGGTACCGCTAGCATCGCAATGAATCTCAAAGGGTTGTTAAAGTTGGGTAAAGCAAGCACGGGATCATGAGTAAGCAAATTCTTAAGCTCATTAAATGCGGTATCTTGGGATGGTCCCCAAACAAATGACGCATTTTTCTTACTCAAAGAATGTAAAGGAGAAGCAATGGTTCCAAAATCCTTCACGAAGCGACGATAGAAATCGGCTAAACCAAGAAAACTACGCACTTGTTGCAAGTTAGTTGGTTGGGGCCAAGTTTTAATAGCATTGATCTTAGATTCATCTACATGAACACCCTTAGAAGACACAACAAAACCCAAGAAAACAAGCTTATCAACACCAAAAAGGCATTTTTTCCACATTAGCATAAAGGCGCTCTTTCCTAAGGGTTTGGAACACGGTTCTAAGATGGGTGACATTGATATAGGCAAAGGTGTCCCGTCTTTCGATGAGATGATGGATATCGCTTTGGTGGCAGTCGACTTTGACGATCCGACTACGAACGTGCGAGGACGTCGCACCTTAGCAATCGCTAAACCAACTCCGAGAGGTTATTGACCACGCCGGAGCACGATCAACCTGACCCCGAGGGTCTGTTTCCTGCAAGCAAACGAAGACCAAGCAAGAAACTGAGATTGCAATCTGGATATTGCGAATATAAGATGAAAGCTTTATTGATCAAGGTGGGGTTCTGTGACGCCTTTGTCTGGTCGTTGAACACAAACGAAGTACGCGAAGTTGCAGCTATGGCGAACTTTTAATCTAAACAAAACCCGAAGTCTAAACGATGCCCTAAGGGCTGTATATATCGAGGAAGAGGGGGGAATTTCGTGGCCCTTGGTGGAGGGGTCCGAAATCAACCCTATCTTTTGTTTCCCCACACATACGTACTCTAAAAATAGCCTATACTTATGTATTTCGAAATTACATGGGCCTGGCCCAATAATAAGGTGACGCAGCACCTAAAATAGCCTCGGGACGAAATTTATGAAGTGGCATCTTGTATATTTCGTCCAAGGCTTCATGCACCCATTATGGTGGCTTCAAAGTCCTGAAATCATCACTTGTAACTCCGTTCTTGTTCCCCTTGCGCATGCCATCATCTCCATGCTTGTTCTTGCTCCAATGTTCATCCTTCTCCAAGCTAGGCCCTTCATTTGTAAGCAAAACAAATGTATCCAATTTAGGCAGCATCATATTCTCATGAACATTAGAATCATTACCAAGAAACGAAAGTACCTGGTAATTTAGTTGGCGTGCACGAGCTCTAGTAATTGGTCCAGTATGTATAGCAGCAGGGGCTGTGGGTGTAACAATTGTATTGATGTCCTCATCAGACATGCTCTTTGAGGGATTTGCTAAAGACAAGAATATCATCAAAATATACCACAACAAATACACCAATATAGGGACGAAGAACAAAGTGCATGACTCGCATGAAAGTACCGGGTGCTTCGGATAAACCCATTGGCATAACTAGCCATTCATATAAGCCAAATTTGGTCTTAAATGCGGTTTTACATTCATCACCTTCTTGGATATGTATTTGATAATAGCCACTCTTAAGATCAATCTTAGAGAAAATGGTGGCTCCGCTAAGCTCATCAAGCATATCATCTAAGCGAGGAATATGATAACGATATCTAAGGGTGATAGCATTAATTGGACGGCAATTGGAAACCATTCTATAAGTATCATCTTTCTTTGGAACAAGTATGACTGGAACGGCACAAGGGATAAAACGTTCACGTACTTGACCGTTGTCGATTAGTTGTTGCACTTGCCGTTGGATCTCCTTAGTTTCCTCGGGGTTGACGCGGTAGGGAGCCTTATTAGGTAGAGGTGCTCCGGGGATGAGGTCAATTCGGTGCTAGATGCCTCATAGTGGAGGTAGACCCAGAGGTAGCTCATCGGGGAAAACATCTTGGAATTCCTACAAAAGAGAAGACAACACTAAAGGTAGATCATGAGAAGTGTTAGTTTTTGGTGCCTCGTCGTTGCACACAAGGACAAAGTGCATAACACTTGATGGGTTCTCACAAACTTCTCTCATCTCACTTTTGGTGGCAAATAGGACGAAGTTTTTCTTGTCACTCATCATGGAGGCACTCGGTTTTGGCTTGTGGCTCTCACACTCTTTTGGGTGGATCACTCTCTGACTCTTTTCTCCATGATGGGTGGCTTTCTTGTCGGCAATCACTTGACTAGGAGACATAGGTCGTATCACATATTCCTTCCCTTTCATCTTGAAGCTATAGTGATTGGTACGCCTGTTGTGGATGACACCGCGGTCAAATTGCCATGGTCGACCAAGAAGGAGGTGGCAAACAGACATCGGGATGACATCACACTCCAAAGTGTCTTCATATTCTCCAATTTTGAAGGAGACTTGGACCATATGCTCAACTCGTATAGTGCCGGAATCGCTTAGCCATTGGACCTTGTAGGGGTGCGGGTGCTTCATCTTGACCAATTATAGCTTGGAGCATAGTTCTTCACTTGCCAAGTTGTGACAACTACCTCCATCGATGATGAACTTGACGGACCTTCCATTGATGCCGACCTTTGTGTGGAAGATGTGGCATTTTTGGTCTTCGTCTTGTTGATGTTGAAGAGTCAAGACCTTGGAGACAACGAGAGCGGGGCTTGAATCCTCATAACAAAAGACTTGATCATCTTCATCTTTGTTCACGCGCCAGTGCATGGACACTT
Organism: Triticum dicoccoides; assembly: GCF_002162155.2. NCBI lineage: Eukaryota > Viridiplantae > Streptophyta > Magnoliopsida > Poales > Poaceae > Triticum > Triticum dicoccoides. Next base: position 279,089,202 of record NC_041381.1, read on the forward strand.
GCTCAATGGCTTCCATTTCCTCTTCACTCATGGAGTCATAGGTTCCGTCATCGTTGAGGACCATGGTGCGCGTGTTGGTGCACTCATGTGAAACACTTGAAGGAGCTTGTCTTAACGGTCTCATCGGTTGGAGTAGATGATGAAGCGCACGGCTTGAAGTTGCTTGTAGTAGGAGGACGACTTGAGGTTGTCGAAACTTTCTTGTAACTCGACTTGTTGCCGTTGCTTGTAGATGGCTTGGTTGAGGTAGAAGTTGGAGGAGTCGTTGAAGCTTGGTTGTTGGAGCAGCCGTAGCTCTTGGACGAGTACTTGGCGTACTTGAAGTCATCTTGCACTTGACGTTCTACTTTGGTAGCTTGATGTACGAGCTCAATGAGGTTGGAGTAGGGTTGGAAGTCAGCAATCTTCTTGATGGGATGATTGAGTCCATTCAAGAAACGTGCCATAGTTTGCTCATCATCTTCCATGACATTGGCTCTTATCATGGCTATCTCCATTTCCTTGTAGTATTCTTCAACACTTTTTGTTCCTTGCTTGAGGAGTTGGAGCTTCATGAAGAGATCGCGGCTATAGTTGGTGGGCACAAAGCGTGCTCGCATGACATCTTTCATTTGAGCCCAAGTGTTGATTGGTGGTTCACCTCATGCTTCTCGGCGCTCAAGGACTTGTTCCCACCATATGAGCACATAGTCTTGGAACTCAAGGGATTCCATAGCGATCTTCTTCTCTTCCTCGTAGTTGTGCAAACGAAAGATTTTGTCGACCTTCAATGCCCATGAAAGGTTCTCTTCGGGATCATTGCTTCCATTGAACTTGGGCATGGTGAACTTTAGCTTGTCGTAGCATTGCTCTTCATTGTGTTGGGATTGAGGGTGATGATGACACCCTTGACACGGAGGATAATCAACCTCATGTTGCTCTTGGCGTGGAGGATCTCCACAGTCGTCTTGCTCTTGTTGAACTTGAGGTTGTTGAGGAGCTTGTCGAGCTTGTGGACGAGCTTGAGGAACTTGACGTTGCACTCTTGGTTGGTAGTTCCGCTCTTGGATTTCTTTGCGAAGTGCTTACTCTTGAGTGCGCCTATCTCGGTTGCGTTTGGCAATGTCTCAACTTGATTCTTTAAGGGCACATTGCGCCTCAAGAGCTTGTTCTTCACGTTGTTGTTGTTGAAGATGTCTTGTTCATCTTGATGTCTTGTTTGTCTTGATGTTACCGTGCTCGCTCTTCCTCTTGGTGACGTTGACGGTGTTGTTCTTGAGCTTGTACAAGAGGAACTTGGTGTTGACAGCGACGATGTGTTTACTCGTCGACTTGCTCTTGTGGATGATTGCCATGTAGAGGATTGCGAGTGGCTTGACGATCTTGACGCACGGCTCGACGTAGAGTGTTCGATGTCGGTGTACTTGAGACGGTGAAGGTGTCGTCGGTGTGTCGACTCAAGCGGCTCCGTCTTGAGTAGGAAGAAGTGGAATAATGGCGATTCACCAACAAAGCACGGATCTCTTCTATTCTTGCGTTGTTCTCTTGTTTGTGAGCGTCGAGCTTGTTGTCAAAGTAGTCTCTTGTGTGTTGCTCGGAGAGTCGCAAGTCGGTGGCGAGATTGTTAATGCGGTTGGTCATTGCTTGTTGTTCTTGGTGCAAAGCTCTTTGTGCACCAAAGAGGTGGCTCTTGGTGACAAAGGATGACATTTCGTCATCTTGCTCGATGAAGAGTGGGTTGGTAGAAGAACTTGGCCTATCCATCATTCCAAAGAAATATGTGAGTGGGAGAAGGAGAAGAACTTATACCAAATGTACCTTGACCAATGTTGAAGATGAATCAATGATCACTCAAATGTGGACAAGGAAATAGCACAATTGGTACCAATTCTTGTCGTTTCTCACACCTACACAAGTAAAAGCTTATGGTGGAGCTTGGTTAGGATGGTGGCACAAAATTTGATGCAATTGTAAGTGAGTTTCAATAATGTTGGAAAAGATTCACAAATTTGCAAATGCAACAAGTAGACCTCTAGCAAGATGTGGTACACAGAAACACACACGCAAATAGATAAGTGGGGTCATGCAACCAAGGGATGAGCCAAAATGTGGAGACCACAAAAATGCTCTTGTTGGACAACACTAGAGAGACACTAGCACGATTGCACAATAGGCAGATACGGAACTTGTGCACAACCTACTAAGCAAAAATGCAACGACTCCTATCCCAAGTATGCTATATGTGTGGTATTCCGATGGTATGATCCAAGATGATCGGATATGAAAATCTTAATGTAGTATGATGCTATGATTCTTGCTTATAAGCTCTTTGCTTATCTTTCCTTCTTGCTTAAAAGCTTGTTTGGCTCTTTCACTTTTGAGCTCTTTTCTCATGCAAAACTTCATGAACCAAGATAGCAATTGTGTATGCGATGACAACTTTGTGACACAAAAGATTATACCAAGATATGCACCACTATGATATGGTATGTATACTATGGAGTATGATCACTAATGTGCACAAGTCACGTTGCCGGCAATACTCAAAGGCTAGTCTCTATGGGTAAGCAACGCAAAAGTAAGGCTATGTGGTTATCAATGCAATGGCATGGAAATGACAAATATGTCGTCGAGGTTACCATCCTTTGCGATGACAAGTCCTTGTCGAAGATGAGCGGTGGTGATGTTGACGTCGAACCGTAGCTATGTAGTCGAAACACAATAGGACACGGGAACCACAACTCAAGTTCTCAAAGACCAAAACGGGTCAAAATTGTCATAGGTGGTAGCGGTAAGCGAATGGTGGTGCTTGCGAAAAGCGGTGGTGGTATGCAGAAATATGCGTGATATGCGGAAGTATGCGTGGGTACCAGGCAAAATTTGGTGAAAGTTAGACGGAAAATGGGGCGGTGGATGGAGTTGCTACTTTCAGGGGTCGGATGTCCGGGCCAGGAGCCAGATGTCCGGGGGACACGGGACGGATGTCCGGGCGCTGGAATCGTAGCCGAACAAGATGAAATCCACGGGAAAAGGGGCAACTCTGTGGCAAAATTCTGACGAATTAGTGGATGAAAATGCGGAGAAAATGGGGGAAAGCTAGATCCACACGTGGCAAAGCAGATCCATGGATCAAATCCAACAAAACTTCATCACACCAACAAATCACAAAAAAAATTGGGGCTATTTTTGTTGGGATTTTTGGATTTAGGACGAAAACAACAAAATTAAACTAGAAAACATGGGGTAGGGGTTCCAAAAACATGATCAACGTGGCTCATGATACCAAGATGATGTAGGGTAGAACCCTAAAGGACGATCTTTCACGTTTGGGGGGAATCCTACCAAGAACATGAAGGACCCGAGAGGGGAAACGAGGGGAACACGAGGGAAACACAAGATAAAACACTCAACCAACAAGAAGATAGTCACACATGTGCTAGATCCTCGAAACACAAAATGGTACAACATCCGAATCCAACAAGGGACGATAGAAAGGGTAACCGGTTCTTCTCCCGGAGGAGGTCTTGAAGATGGTCTTGTCCGAGTGGAGGTCTTGAATCCACGAGGATCTTCTCCGAAGAGGTGTCGGTCCCTTGCGATGGAGTAGACCCGGATGGATGGGCAAGGCTCTATCTCAAAGTATGAGCTATCACGATGCTAACCCTAGAAAGAGAGTGGAGGAGGAGTTTATATAGTCTAGGGGGTGAAGAGGAGTACATGGGCTTGGCCCTTTACTGTGCGCAGACGGGTCTTGCCGGATGTCTGGGCTGTAGGCCGGATGCTCGGGTGCTCGTGAGGTGTGGGATGTCCGGGCTATCGGGCCGGATGTTCGGGCTGGCCTGGCGCCTTCTTGGATCTCACTAGGCAGTGCTGGTCGGGATGTCCGGGCGCAGGCCGGACGTCCGCGGCGACGTGAAGGGTCGGATGTCCGAGGACGTGGCCGGATGTCCGGGATGTCGGGTCAGACTTCTATACTCCCTGGACAGCTTTCCGGATGTCTGGGCTAGAGGCCGAATTTCTGGGGCGACAGGCCGGATGTCCGGGCTGGACGCCGGATGTTCGGGCCCTGTAGCTTTGGCTGGAGATCCTGGGCGATGGGAGAGATCTCCAGGGGCCGGATGTCCGGGGCCATGGCCGGATGTCCGGGGCCTGGAGGCTGCCTTCGTCTTCTTCCATAGGTTCTCTTCGTCCATGGACTTGGGAGCTTGTCCATCTTCATGTGCACCCTCGGGAGGGTCCTCTTGGTACCTAATCATGCACAACATTCCGGACTTAGGTAGTAGCCATGTCTCAAAAGGATCATATGAGATATCACTAAGGGGAGAAGTAAACTCGGTCTAGAGAGCTCTAGTTGGTGCTCGTGTCATGGGTCCTCTTGGCGCATGGTGAGGCGATGGTAGGTCTATGGAGATGACCGTAGGATGCTTTGCATCACCGCGAGTGGGTTACGGGCTGATGGGGAGCATCCTTCGGTCATCCCCATGGACCTTCCATTGTCTCACCAAGCACCAAGAGGCCCCATGACTAGAGCACAAGCTAGGGATCTAGAGACCGAGGTGACTTCTCTCCTTAGTGATATATCACATGATCCTCTCGAGACATGGCTACTACCTCAATCCGGAATGTTGTGCATGATTAGGTACCAAGAGGACTCCCCCCCCTCCCCCGAGGATGCACATGAAGATGGTCAAGACCCCAAGTCCACGGAAGAAGAGAACCAACGGAAGAAGGCAAGAACAGCCTCCAGGCACCGGACATCCGGCCAGGACCCCGGACATCCGACCCCTGGAGATCTACACGGCCAGGACTCTGCAGAAAAAGCTACAGGGACCGGACATCAGGCGTCCAGCCCGGACATCCGGCCCCCCTCACCGGAAATCTGGCCAAAATCCCGAACATCTGGCACAGGCGTCCAGGGAGCACAGAAGGTTGCTCATCAGCCCGGATATCCGGCCAGCACCCCGGACATCCGGCGCCTCCCGAAGCAACGGACATCCGGGCCCTCCGAGCGGACATCCGGCGCCGCCCATCCAGAGGACAGAACGGCCATCTTCACCAGCCCGGACATCCGGCCCCTTGCGAGCCACCGGACATCCGGCCCGACGCCTGGGCATCCGGCCTTCCCAGTCTGCGCACAGTGTAGGGCCGAGGCCCATGTACCCCTCTTCACCCCTAGACTATATATACTCCATCCCCACCTATGTTTTAGGGTTAGCATTATGATAGCTCGTTTGAGATAGAGCATTGCTCATCCGTACATGATCTACTCCATGTGAGGGACCATGCCTCTTCGGAGAAGATCCATCCGGATTCAAGGCCTCCATCCGGAGAAGACAATCAAGACCTCCTCACGAAGAAGAACGGTTACTCTTGTATCTTCCCTTTGTTGACTTTGGATCTTGTGTTACATTTTGCTTCCGGTGATCTAGCCCTTCTGTGATCAATCACTTGTCGGTTGAGTGTTTCTCTCGTGATTTTCCTTGTGTTCTTCCGCGCGTTCTTCCTGTTTCTCCATAGGATCCACTCCAAACGTGAAAGATCGACCCCATAGGGTTCCTCCCAACATCATCTTGGTATCATGAGCCAGGTTGATCACGTTTTTGGAGCCCCTACCACATGTTTTCTAGCTTGATTTTGTTGTTTTTGTCCTAAATCCGAAAATCCCCCCCAAAAATAGCCCCAAATGTTTTTTGTGATTTGCTGGTGTGATGAAGTTTTGTTGGATTTGATCCACGGATCTGCTTTGCATCGAGTGGATCTAGCTTTTCCCCATCTCTCCTGCAATTTCCATCCACCAATTCGTCCAAATTTTGCCCCGGAGTTGCAGTTTTTCCTGTGGAGTTCATCGTGTTCGTCCCCGATCCAGGAGCCCGGACATCCGCCCCGAGTCCATCGGACATCCGGCCTCCCGGACATCTGGCAGCTGGCACGGACATCCGGCCCTTGGCAGCAGCAACTCCATTCCCCCGTGCCATTTCCGGATAGTTTCGCCCAATTTTGCTCTGGTGCCCACGCTTACTTCCGCATACCAACACCGCTTTCCACAAGCACCACCACCACTGCTCACCGCTACCTCCTATGTTGATTTTGACACATTTGGGTCTATGAGATTTTGGGTTGTGGTTCCCGTGTCGTATTGTGCTATATAGGTACGGTTCGACGTCAACATCACCACCGCTCACCTCCATCGACTACTCATCATCGCCAAGGACAGTATCTTCGACGACATCATTGTCATATCTTTTGCGTAGCTTACCCATCGAGACTAGCCATTGAGTATTGCCGGCAATGTGACTTGTGCACATTAGTGATCATACTCCATAGCATACATACCATACCATCGTGGTGCATATCTTGGCATCAACTTGTTTGTCACAAAGTTGTCATTGCATACACAATTGCTATCTTGGTTCGTGAAGTTTTGCATGAGAAAAGAGCTCAAAAGTGAAAGAGCTGCCCAAGCTTTTAAGCAAAGAGGAAAGATAAGCAAAGAGCTTATAAGCAAGAACCATAGCATCATACTACATTAAGATTGTCATACCCGATCATCTTGGATCATATCACCGAAATACCATACATATAGCATACTTGGGATAGAGTTCGTTGCATTTTTGCCTAGTAGGTTGTGCACAAGTGATGAGGACATCAATACCATTGTTACACCCACAACCCCTACTGCTACATATACTGGACCAATTACTAGAGCTCGCGCACGCCAATTAAATTATCAGGTACTTTCGTTTCTTGGTAATGATTCTAATGTTCATGAGAATATGATGCTGCCTAAATTGGATACATTCGTTTTGCTTACAAATGAAGGGCCTAGCTTGGAGAAGGATGAACATTGGAGCAAGAACAAGCATGGAGATGATGGCATGCGCAAGGGGAACAAGAACGGAGTTACAAGTGATGATTTCAGGACTTTGAAGCCACCATAATGAGTGCATGAAGCCTTGGACGAAATATACAAGATGGCACTTCATAAATTTCGTCCAGAGGCTATTCTAGGTGCGGCGTCACCTTATTATTGGGCCAGGCCCATGTAATTTCGAAATACATAAGTATAGGCTATTTTTAGAGTCCGTATGTGTGGGGAAACAAGAGATAGGGTTAGTTTCGGACCCCTCTACCAAGGGCCACGAAATTCACCCCTCTTCCTCCATATATACAGCCCTTAGGGCACCGTTTAGACTTTGGGTTTTGTTTAGATTAAAGTTCCCCATAGCTGCAACTTCACGTACTTCGTTTGTGTTCAACGACCAGACAAAGACGTCACAGAACCCCGCCTTGATCAATAAAGCTTCATCTTATATTCGCAATATCCAGATTGCAATCTCAGTTTCTTGCTTGTTCTTCGTTTTCTCACAGGAAACCAACCCTCGTGGTCAGGTTGATCGTGCTCCCGCGTGGTCAATAACCTCTCAGAGTTGGTTTAGCGATTGCTAAGGCATGACGTCCACGCATGTTCGTAGTCGGATCGTCAAAGTCGACTTCCACCAAAGCGATATCCATCATCTCATCGAAAGATGGGACACCTTTGCCTCTATCAAGTGGTATCAGATTTCAGGTTGCTCGGTGAGATTTTACAGTTTTTCGTAGTTTAGATTGAGTCGGTTCTTCATACCTACAGTCCACGAAAAAGCCACAAAAAAAATTAGGGTTAATTCATCATATCTGAACCAATCTGAGCCTTTGCATAATCTTTTTAGGGTTTTGCTTTGTTGAATTTGCGGTTGCATCGTCGTGTCTAGTTGCTGGTCTTAGCGTCTAGTCCTTTAGAGTTTTGAGTTCTGTCACAGTTTGTCACGCCGCCGCCACACCATCTTCATCGTTGTTGCCATATACCACCACCGCTGCCATATCCCACCAACGTTGCCTTATACCACCACCGTTACCATATACCACCACCGCTGCCATATCCCACCACTGCTATCATATACCACCACCGCTGCCATATCCTACCACCATATATCCACCACCAATCCGAGTTCCTTGCATATTAGGTTTGTTTTCGAGATCCATCTAATTTCCGATTCGTGTTTCCTTGCCTGAGTAGGTTTTGGAAAAAAAAAGAAAAAGAAAAAGAGTATGGAGACCCCCGGGCAGTTTTTAGGCCAAAATTTCGGCAACCGAAAATATTTTTTCCCTATCCTATTTTTAGGTCCCCAGGAGTGATTTGAGACATTCGCCATCATAGTGATTTTTTGTCGCACTTTTTCGTCGTCGCTGCCCTGATTTCCGAAAAAACATTGTCAAAAAATTTCGTGTCCATCTTGTCAGTTTGACCTGGGAAGAGTTTTGAGACACTCGCCATTATAGTGATTTTCGCAAAAAAAGAGCAGCGCAAAAAAAGAGCAGCGCAAAAAAAAAGAGAGCGAAAAAAAAATTCCAGAGTGTGCTTTTCCCTTGTTTAAGTGCAGCGCCGTGATTTTGTTAGTGTTCTAGGCTCGCGTCTCTAGCACGGTCTAGCCTAGGACCAGCACAGTACCGTCGTTGAGCGTTTATTCAACTTTGCATCTCTGAATTGATTATTGCCGATCCTTTTTGCTACCATATTATAAGCCTTCCCAGCTCCACATACATCTACGTTGTGTGTTTGACTCTCCCTGGTAACCGCTCTATCCAAGCTTTGAGAGTTTTGACTACAACGGTTGCCGATCACCGCCTGCTGCTGGGTAAGAACTGGTAAGAATTTGAGATTCGCTTGACGGATTTGTGACACCCCACCACCACCATATTCCAGTAGTCTGTAGGATCATATTCTTGTATGTTTCTATTGCTGCTAACTATGGCAGGAACACAAGTCGACAAGATTGACTGGGAGAACATGACGAACAAGGAGCTTCATGATAAGTTTCATCAAATGTTGGGTCAACAGGTGGAAGACGTGATGGCCAGCTTTGGAAAGGCAATGGAGAAGATGGATGACATTGAGAAGTCAATTGACACCAAGTTGGATGCCAAGTTTGACGAATTACTCAAAAGTCTCCCACAACTAGCTCTACGCCGCGATACAGTAGGGCGAGCACAGCGTGTTCCTATAGAGCCAGGACAAAATTCTGGTGCCGCTGCTACTGCTGTTGGTGCTTCTGTAGCTCCTGCTGTTATTGCAGAGGTGGAGGACTATTATGAGGATGAGGTTGATCAAAATCAGAACTAAGTGCAGCCACCAGCACCACCACCACCAGGTCGACCTCAGGTATATATTCCCAATGGTAGGCCTGCACCACCACCTCAGGTACGAGATAATGACCATATTCTGAAACTGAAATTGAATATTCCACCATTTGAGGGTAGATATGTTCCTGAGGAGAGACGGGTTGCTGCTGTTGTTTGTGCTTTCACTAGTTTTGCATGTGTATGGTGGTCTGAACATTGTAGATTATATCCTATTCCAACTACTTGGGCTGCTTTGAAAATTGCTATGCGTACTCGTTGGGTTCCATCATATTATCAACATGAATTGCTTCAAAAATTGCAGCGTTTAAGACAAGGAAAAAATTATGTAGAAGAATATTATCAGGAATTACAAACTGGCATGATTAGATGTGGTATTGTTGAGGAGAATGAAGCTATGCTTGCACGTTTTATGGGTGGATTAAATAGAGAGATTCAGACCATTCTAGAGTATAAGGAGTATACTAATATCACTCGTTTATTCCATCTTGCTTGTATAGCTGAACGTGAAGTGCAGGATCGACAAGCATTGGTGCGAACTAACTTTTCTGCAGGTCGACTTTCATCATGGACACCACGTGCATCCTCTACTTCCACTGCACCAGCACCTCCATCAGCTGCTACCTCCAGCCGTGATACAAGAAAGCAGGCACAACCACCACTATCTGCCAAGAGCGCACCTGTCGGGCCTGCACAGAGCTCTTCTTCGTCCATGGCATCAACAGGGCACACAAGTGATATTATTTGTCATCGTTGTAAGGGAAGAGGACATTATGCGCAACAGTGAAAATCTCAGTGTGTGATGATTGCTACTGAGGATGGTGGGTATGAGTTTGCTAGTGACTATGATGAGGAGACTTTGGCCCTTATTACAAGTCAAGACCACGGTGGAGATGATTCTGATCATGAGACGCAATACATGGCTCCTCAAGATGCTGACATGTATGACTGTTTAGTTGCTCAACGTGTTTTGAGTGTGCAGGTTACACAAGCTGAGCAAAATCAGAGGCATAATTTGTTCCATACAAAGGGAGTTGTGAAGGAACGTTCTGTGCGCGTCATCATAGACGGAGGGAGCTGCAACAACTTGGCTAGCATGCAGATGGTGGAGAAGCTCTCTCTCACGACAAGACCACATCCACATCCTTACTACATCCAATGGTTCAACAACAGCGACAAGGTTAAGGTAACACGTACTGTTCGTGTGCATTTTAGTATCTCTACATATGTTCATTATGTTGATTGTGATGTGGTACCTATGCAAGCATGTTCCTTATTACTTGGTAGACCATGGCAATTTGATAAAAATTCTGTACACCATGGTAGAAATAATCAGTATACTCTTGTTCATAAGGATAAAAATATTACTTTGCTTCCTATGACTTCTGATTCCATTTTGAAAGATGATATTAATAGAGCTAATAAAGCAAAACAGGAGCAAAATAAGAGTGAAAATCAGATTGTGGCAAAAGAATTTGAGCAACAAATGAAGCCTCATAATAAACCATCTAGTGTTGCTTCTGAAATTAAATTGAAAAGTGCTTGTTTATTTGCGACCAAATCTGATATTGATGAGCTAGATTTCAGCAAATCTATTTGCTATGCTTTTGTGTGCAAAGAGACATTATTTTCATTCGAGGACGTGCCTTCCTCTTTGCCTCCTGCTGTCACTAACATTTTGCAGGAGTTCGCTGACGTCTTTCCACATGACGTGTCACCAGGATTACCGCCTATTCGAGGGATTGAGCATCAGAATGACATAATTCCCGGTGCTTCACTGCCAAACTGTGCGCCATACCGTACCAATCCAGAGGAGACGAAGGAGATTATGCGTCAAGTACAAGAGCTTCTCGACAAAGGTTATATACGCGAATCCCTTAGTCCTTGTGCTATTCCTATTATTCTAGTGCCGAAAAAGGATGGTACATCGCGTATGTGTGTTGATTGTAGAGGCATTAATAATATTACTATTCGTTATCGTCATCCTATTCCTAGGCCAGATGATATGCTTGATGAATTGAGTGGCTCTACAATATTCTCCAAAGTTGATTTGCGTAGTGGATACCATCAAATTCGTATGAAATTGGGGGATGAATGGAAAACAATATTTAAAACTAAGTTTGGATTATATGAGTGGTTAGTTATGCCTTTTGTGTTAACTAATGCACCTAGTACTTTCATGAGATTAATGAACGAAGTTTTACATGCTTTCATTGGACGATTTGTGGTAGTTTACTTTGATGACATATTGATTTATAGCAGATCTTTGGGGGAACATTTGGAACATTTACGTGCTGTTTTTATTGCTCTACGTGATGCACGTTTGTTTGGTAACCTTGGGAAGTGCACCTTTTGCACCGACCGAGTGTCTTTTCTTGGCTATGTTGTTACTCCACAGGGAATTGAAGTTGATAAAGCCAAGATTGAAGCTATTGAGAGTTGGCCGCAGCCCAAAACGGTCACACAAGTGAGGAGTTTTCTTGGCCTCGATGGATTTTATAGGCGTTTTGTGAGAGATTTCAGCACCATTGCTGCACCTCTCAATGAGCTTATAAAGAAGGATGTGCCTTTTGTTTGGGGTACCACACAGGAAGAAGCCTTCACGGTGTTGAAAGATAAGTTGACACATGCTCCTTTACTCCAACTTCCTGATTTTAATAAGACTTTTGAGCTTGAATGTGATGCTAGCGGAATTGGATTAGGAGGTGTGTTATTACAAGATGGCAAACCTGTTGCATACTTTTCTGAAAAATTGAGTGGGCCTAGTCTGAATTATTCTACTTATGATAAAGAATTATATGCTCTTGTTCGGACTTTAGAGACATGGCAACATTATTTATGGCCCAAAGAATTTTTTATACATTCTGATCATGAATCTTTGAAACATATTAAAAATCAAATTAAACTGAATCGTAGACATGCTAAATGGGTTATAATTCATTGATACTTTCCCTTATCTTATTAAACACAAGAAGGGTAAAGAAAATGTTATTGCTGATGCATTGTCTTGTCGCTATACTATGCTTTCACAACTTGACTTCAAAATATTTGGTTTGGAGACCATCAAAGATCAATATGCACATGATGCTGATTTTAAAGATGTATTGCAGAATTGTAAAGAAGGGAGAACATGGAACAAGTTCGTCATTAATGATGGATTTGTGTTTCGTGCTAACAAGCTATGCATTCCAGCTAGCTCTATTCGTCTTTTGTTGTTGCAGGAGGCGCATGGAGGGGGATTGATGGGACACTTTGGCATGAAGAAGATGGAGGACGTACTTTCTACACATTTCTTTTGGCCAAAGATAAGACGGGATGTTGAGCGTTTTATTGCTCGCTGCACTACATGTCAAAAAGCTAAGTCACGACTCAATCCTCATGGATTATATATGCCTTTGCCTGTACCTAGTGTTCCTTGGGAGGATATATTTATGGACTTTGTTTTAGGTTTACCTCGAACAAAGAAGGGGAGGGATAGCATATTTGTTGTCGTGGATAGATTCTCGAAAATAGCACACTTTAGACCATGTCATAAAAGCGATGATGCCGTTAATGTTGCTGATTTGTTCTTTCGTGAAATTATTCGCTTGCATGGTGTGCCCAATACTATTGTTTCAGATCGTGATACTAAATTTCTTACCCACTTTTGGAGATGTTTATGGGCTAAATTGGGGACTAAACTGATTTTTAGTACTACTTGTCACTCCCAAACTGATGGACAAACTGAAGTAGTCAATAGAACATTGTCTACTATGCTTAGGGCTGTTTTGAAGAATAATAAGAAAATGTGGGAAGAATGCTTGCCTCATATTGAATTTGCTTATAATTGTTCATTGCATTCTACTATTAAGATGTGCCCTTTTGAAATTGTGTATGGTTTCCTACCTCGTGCACCTATTGATTTGTTGCCTCTTCCATCTTTGGGGAAGGTTAATTTTGATGCTAAACAACATGCTGAAATGATTTTAAAAATGCATGAGTTAACTAAGGAAAACATTGAGCGTATGAATGCTAAATATAAACTTGCTGGAGATAAGGGTAGAAAACATCTTGTGTTTGCACCTGGAGATCTTGTTTGGTTACATTTGCGTAAGGATAGATTTCCTGATTTGTCAAATCAATGTTAATGCCACATGCTGATGGTCCTTTTAAGGTGTTGGAGAAAATAAATGATAATGCATATAAACTTGAGCTGCCTGCAAATTTTGGGGTTAGTCCCACTTTTAACATTGCAGATTTGAAGCCTTATTTGGGTGAGGAAGATGAGCTTCCGTTGAGGATGACTTCATTTCAAGAAGGGGAGGATGATGAGGACATCAATACCATTCTTACACCCACAGCCCCTACTGCTACATATACTGGACCAATTACTAGAGCTCGCGCACGGCAATTAAATTATCAGGTACTTTCGTTTCTTGGTAATGATTCTAATGTTCATGAGAATATGATGCTGCCTAAATTGGATACAATTGTTTTGCTTACAAATGAAGGGCCTAGCTTGGAGAAGGATGAACATTGGAGCAAGAACACGCATGGAGATAATGGCATGCGCAAGGGGAACAAGAACGGAGTTACAAGTGATGATTTCAGGACATTTAAGCCACCATAATGAGTGCATGAAGCCTTGGACGAAATATACAAGATGCCACTTCATAAATTTCGTCCAGAGGCTATTCTAGGTGCTGCGTCACCTTATTATTGGGCCAGGCCCATGTAATTTCGAAATACATAAGTATAGGCTATTTTTAGAGTCCGTATGTGTGGGGAAACAAGAGATAGGGTTAGTTTCGGACCCCTCTACCAAGGGCCACGAAATTCACCCCCTCTTCTTCCATATATACTGCCCTTAGGGCACCGTTTAGACTTTGGGTTTTGTTTAGATTAAAGTTCGCCATAGCTGCAACTTCGCGTACTTCGTTTGTGTTCAACGACCAGACAAAGACGTCACAGAACCCCACCTTGATCAATAAAGCTTTCATCTTATATTCGCAATATCCAGATTGCAATCTCAGTTTCTTGCTTGTTTAGTTTGATCGTGCTCCCGCGTGGTTAATAACCTCTCGGAGTTGGTTTAGCGATTGCTAAGGCGCGACGTCCACGCACGTTCGTAGTCGGATCGTCAAAGTCGACTTCCACCAAAGCGATATCCATACCCTCATCGAAAGACGGGACACCTCTGCCTCTATCAACAAGTTCCGTATACACCTATTGTGCAATCGTGCTAGCGTCTCTCGTGTATTGTGCAACAAGGGCATTTTCGTGGATTCCACATTTTGGCTCAATTTTGGTTTGCACAATCCCAACTATCTATTTGCATGTGTGTTTCCGTGTACCACTACTTGCTTGGTCCACTTGTTGCATTTGCAAATTTGTGAATCTTTTCCAACATTATTGAAGCTCACTTACAATTGCATCAAATTTTGGGCCACCATCCTAACCAAGCTCCACCATAAGCTTTACTTGTGTAGGTGTGAGAACCGACAAGAATTGGTACCAATAGTGCTATTTCATTGTCCGCATTTGAGTGAACTTGATTCATCGTCAACATCGGTCAAGGTACATTGGTATAAGTTCTTCTCTTTCTACCACTCACATTTTGCTTGGAATGATGGATAGGCCGAGTACTATTACCAACCCACTCTTCATCGAGCAAGACGACGACATGTCATCATACATCACCAAGAGCCATCTCTTTGGTGCACAACGAGCGTTACATCAAGAGAAATAAGCTATGAACGAACGCATCGATAACCTCGCCACCGACTTGCGACTCTCCAAGTAACTTAACAAGGACTACTTCGACAACGAGCTCGACGCTCACAAGCAAGAGAATGATGCAAGAATGGATGAGATCCGCGCCTTGTTCGTGAACCGTCCTCCTTCAACTTCTTCATACTCAAGACGGAGCAACTCAAGTCGACACTCCGACGATTCCTTCTCCGGCTCAAGTACACCGTCTGTGAACACTCTTCGACAAGCCGCGCGTCAAGACCGTCGTGCATCCCGCAATCCTCTACACGACAAGCATTCACAAGAGCAAGTCGATGAGCAAGTCCCTCGTGCTCACTCAAACCAAGTCGCTTTTTCTCAAGCTCAAGAATGACAATGACTACGACGCCAAGAGGAAGAACGAGCGCGTCTACACCAAGAGGAACAAGACGCCGAGGCTCAACGTCTTCAACAACAACAACGTGAAGCACAAGCTCTTGAGGTGCAACGTACCCTTCAAGAATCAAGTCGAGCCATCGCCAACCGCAATCGCGAACGGCGCAATCAAGAGGAAGCCCTTCGAGAAGAAATCCAACAGAGGAACTACCAACCACGAGTGCAACGTCAAGTTCCTCAAGCTCATCCACAAGCTCGTCAAGCTCCACCTCAACCTCAAGTTCAACAAAGCAAGTTGATCATGGACTTCCTCCACGCCAAGGGCGTCATCATCACCATCGCCAACAACACAATGAAGAGCAACGCTATGGAAAGCTCAAATTCACAATGCCCAAGTTCAATGGAAGCAATGATCCAGAAGAATACCTTTCATGGGCATTGAAGGTCGACAAAATCTTTCATTTGCACAACTATGAGTAAGAGAAGAAGATCGCTATGGCATCACTTGAGTTCCAAGACTATGTGCTCATATGGTGGGAACAAGTCCTTGATCGCCGAGAAGCAAGAGGTGAACCACCTATCACCACTTGGGCTCAAATGAAGGATGTCATGCGAGCACGTTTTTTGCCCACATACTACAACCGCGACCTCTTCAAGAAACTCCAACTCCTCAAGCAAGGAACAAAGTGTGTTGAAGAATATTACAAGGAAATGGAGATAGCCATGATTCGAGCCAATGTCACGGAAGATGATGAGCAAACTATGGCACATTTCTTGAATGGACTCAATCATCCCATCAAGAAGATTGCCGAGTTCCAACCCTACAACAACCTCATTGAACTCGTGCATCAAGCTACAAAGGCGAAACGTGATGTAGGGCGGAACCCTAGGGTGATGATCTTTCACGTTTGGAGTGGATCCTACGGGGAATCACGAAGAACACGCGGAAGCACAAAGGGTAAACACGGGCAAAACAAGGGGAATCATGAAACCGACAAGGAATCAATCACACAAGTGCTAGATCACCAAACACAAAGAGTAACACATGATCCACAATCAACAAAGGTAAGGATACAAAGGAACCGTTCTTCTCCGTGAGGAGGTCTTGATGGTCTTCCCTAGAAAGGGGTCTTGAATCCGCTTGGGGGATCTTCTCCAAAGAGCTCGTGAGCTCCGAGGAGAAGTAACCAAGTGGATGAGCAAGGCACTCACACTACTATGAGCTAAACCAATGCTAACCCTAATACGAAGCTAGGAGACGAGTATATATAGTGCTAAGCCACGAAGGGGTAAGTGGGAGAGGATACATGGGTCGTCTACCCTTTCTCTGCGCACAGGCAGGCCGGTGGTACCGGTCACGGGGGCGGTTGTTCGGCTGGTAACTCATGCAGGGCGGAAGTACCGGACGGGGAAGGCGGTACTACCGCTGGGTGGTCAGGCACTGGCTTCTGTAGATGGACGTTGAAGGGGCCAGCGGTTGTACCGGTTGTCGTGGTGGTTGTTCCGGTCTTTGGGCAGAAACCGGTAAAACTGGTGCAGCACCGGCCTTGTTCCGCTCGATCACAGAAGGTGGGCCAGTTGTTGGGCGGTAGCTGGCCAGTTGTTCTGCCCGGGCGGTGGTCGGGCAGTTGTTCCGGTCCTTCTGGGCTGGGCCAATCGTCTACATGCTCTCGATGTCCATCTTGCGTCGTAACTTCTCCTTGGTTACTTTCTTGGTACCTAAGCACACAAAGCATCTCTGTTTGAGGTAGTAGCCATGTCTCAAGTGGGTCAAAGGGAAGTTCAACAAGGAGAGAGTTAACCTCGGATTGAATAGCACGTGCTCGAGCTCTCGTCATGGGTCCACTTGGAGCTTGAGTACTCGAAGTAGTGTCCATGGGGATGACCGTAGGATGCTCCGCATCATCTCCCCTCCCTTGGGAAAGATCCGACCTCGAATTGAAATCCTCATCACCATGGTACGGGGAGAGATCGGAGACGTTGAAGATGTCACTCACGTTGTACTTGTCGCGTGGGAGGTCGATCTTATAAGCGTTGTTGTTTGTAGCGTGCTAGCACACTGAAGGGTCCGTCGGCTCGAGGGAGGAGCTTGGACTTGCATTCATTGGGGAAGCGGTCCTTGCGAAGGTGTAGCCACACGAGGTCTCCAATGTTGAATGTCTTCGGTTGCTTGTTGATGTTGACCTTGGACGCTAGTCGTTGTACTTGGCACTCGATTGTGTGCCTTGTATCTTCGTGCATCTTTTTGATGTAGTTCGCCCGTGCACTCACATCCATGTTGGTGCGTTCTTGTAGAGGAAGGGATAGAATGTCCAAAGGGGACAACAGGTTGAAGCCGTAGACGACCTCGAAGGGGGACTTGCCGGTAGTCGAATGTCTTGCACGGTTGTATGCATACTCGGCGATGGGTAGACACTCCTCCCACTCCTTGATGTTCTTCTTGATCAACACGCAAAGTAGAGTGGAGAGTGTACGGCTCGTCACCTCCGTTTGGCCGTCGGTTTGAGGATGGTATGCGGATGAGAACAAGAGCTTGATTCTGAGCTTCGCGCATAGGGTCTTCCAAAAGTAACTCAAGAACTTGACGTCATGGTCGGAGACGATTGTCTTTGGTACTCCATGGAGACACAAGATTTCCCTACAAAAGTGATTTGCAACGTGTGAAGCATCGTCTATCTTGTTGCAAGGGATGAAATGTGCCATCTTAGAAAATCGGTCCACAACAACAAACATGGAATCCTTGCCATTTTGAGTTCTAGGCAAACCAAGTACAAAATCCATGCTAATGTCTTCCCAAGGTTGATAAGGAATAGGAAGAGGCATGTAAAGACCATGGGATTGAGCTTTAGACTTAGCTTTGCAACATGTAGAGCATCGGGTGGTGAAGCGTGAGACGTCATGGAACATCTTGGGCCAAAAGTAGTTCTTGGAGAGCGTGGCGAATGTCTTGTCGCGTCTGAAATGTCCCATGAGTCCGCCTCCATGAGCCTCTTGCAAAAGGAGCAAACAAAAAGAAGATTCGGGAATGCATAGTTTGTTAGCTCTCATGAGATAACCATCCTCGATGTAATATTGTTCCCAAGAAGTATGCGTCAAACACTTAGCATAAGGAATAGCAAAAGATGGATCATTAGCATACAAGTCTTTGATGTGCTCAAAACCAATAACATTCAACTCAAGTTTAGTCACAAGCGTGCATATGCGTGAAAGTGCATCCGCAACTACATTTTCCTTACCCTTAATGTACTTGATCACATAGGGGAAAGATTCAATAAGTTCACTCCATTTCGCATGACGCTTGTTCAACTTAGTTTGACCTTTTAAGTACTTAAGCGTTTCATGATCGGTGTGTATGACAAACTCATGAGGTCTAAGATAATGTTCCCAAACATGTAGCACACGCATTAAAGCATACAATTCTTTGTCATAGATGGGATAGTTAAGTTGAGCAGCGGAGAGTTTTTCACTAAATTATGCAATGGCTCGTTTTTCTTGCATCAAAACTCTGCCAATTCCGGTACCACTTGCATCACAATGAACCTCAAAAGTTTTGTCAAAATTGGGCAAAGCAAGAATCGGAGCATGAGTAAGCAAGGACTAGAGCTCATCAGAAGCGGTGGATTGCAAAGATCCCCAAACAAAAGGAGTATTCTTCTTACTCAAGCCATGCAAAGGAGCGGCAATAGTGCTAAAGTCTTTCACAAAGTGACGATAAAAACCCGCAAGACCAAGAAAACTACGCACTTGTTGCAAATTAGTGGGTTGGGGCCAAGTTTTAATTGCTTCAATTTTAGATTTATCAACATGAACACCCTTGGAAGAGACAACAAAACCCAAGAAAACCACTTTGTCACCACCAAATGTGCACTTTTTCATGTTGGCATAAAGACGTTCCTTGCGAAGGGTTTGCAAAACAGCCCTAACATGATTAAGATGCTCCTTCATGGTTTTGCTAAACACAAGAATATCATCGAAGTAAACCACAACAAAGACTCCAATGTAAGGGCGAAGCACATGATGCATAAGACGCACGAAAGTATCGGGAGCCTCCGATAAACCCATAGGCATGACTAACCACTCATATAGGCCAAATTTAGTTTTGAAAGCAGTTTTCCATCCATCACCCTCTTGTATGCGGATTTGATAATAGCCACTTTTAAGATCAATTTTGGAGAAAAAGTTGGCTCCGGTAAGTTTATCAAGCATATCATCTAAGCGAGGAATGGGATGCCTATAGCGAACGGTAATTGCATTTATAGGTCTACAATCAGAACACAAACGGAAACTTCCATCGGGCTTAGGCACAAGTATAACGGGAACAGCATAGGGGCTTCAGCTTTCACGTACATGACCGTTGTCGATTAGTTGTTGTACTTGCCGTTGAATCTCCTTGGTTTCTTCGGGATTGAAACGGTATGGAGCTTTGTTTGGCAGTGGCGCTCTGGGGATGAGGTCGATTCGATGCTCAATGCCTCGTAGAGGAGGTAGACCCGGAGGTAGCTCATCGGGGAAAACATCTTGAAATTCCTGCAAAAGAGATTGAAACACTAAAGGTAGCTCATGAGAGGTGTTAGTTTGAGGTTCCCCATCCTTGCACACAAGGACAAAGTGCATCACACTCGATGGGTTCTCACACACTTCTCTCATCTCACTTTTTGTGGCAAATAGTATGAGGTTTTTCTCTCTAGGCGAAGAGGCGCTCAAGTTTGGCTTGTGGCTCTCACTCACTTTTTGGTGGATCACTTTCTCACTCTTCTCTCCATGATGGGTGGCTTGCTTGTCGGCTATCACTTTGTGACGCCCCCGATTCAATCGTACACTAATCATGCACGCAAATGTGTACGATCAAGATCAGGGACTCACGGGAAGATATCACAACACAACTCTAAAACATAACTAAGTCATACAAGCATCATAATACAAGCCAGGGGCCTCGAGGGCTCGAATACAAGTGCTCGATCATAGACGAGTCAGCGGAAGCAACAATATCTGAGTACAGACATAAGTTAAACAAGTTTGCCTTAAGAAGGCTAGCACAAACTGGGATACAGATCGAAAGAGGCGCAGGCCTCCTGCCTGGGATCCTCCTAAACTACTCATGGTCGTCGTCAGCGGGCTGCACGTAGTAGTAGGCACCTCCAGTGTAGTAGGAGTCATCGTCGAAGGTGGCGTCTGGCTCCTGGACTCCAGCATCTGGTTGTGACAACCAGAAAGAAAGGAAAGGGGAAAAAGGGGGGAGAAAGCAACCGTGAGTACTCATCCAAAGTACTCGCAAGCAAGGAACTACACTACATATGCATGGGTATATGTGTAAGGAGGCCATATCAGTGGACTGAACTGCAGAATGCCAGAATAAGAGGGGGATAGCTAATCCTGTCGAAGACTACGCTTCTGGCAGCCTCCGTCCTGCAGCATGTAGAAGAGAGTAGGATGAAGTCCTCCAAGTAGCATCTCCAAGTAGCATCTCCAAGTAGCATCTCCAGGCAGCATCGCATAGCATAAATCTACCCGGCGATCCTCTCCTCGTCGCCCTGTAGAAAAGCGATCACCGGGTTGTCTGTGGAACTTGGAAGGGTGTGTTTTATTAAGTATCCGGTTCTAGTTGTCATAAGGTCAAGGTACAACTCCAAGTCGTCCTGTTACCGAAGATCACGGCTATTCGAATAGATTAACTTCCCTGCAGGGGTGCACCAACATACCCAACACGCTTGATCCCATTTGGCCGGACACACTTTCCTGGGTCATGCCCGGCCGCGGAAGATCAACACGTCGCAGCCCCACCTAGGCACAACAGAGAGGCCAGCACACCGGTCTAATCCTAAGCGCGCAGGGGTCTGGGCCCATCGCCCTGAGCACACCTGCACGTTGCGTGGGCGGCCGAAAGCAGACCTAGCCTAGTGGCGTTCCAGTCCAATTCGGCGCGCCGCTCCGTCGCTGACGTCTGAAGTGCTTCGGCTGATACCACGACGTCGGGATACCCATAACTACTCCCGCGTAGATGGTTAGTGCGTATAGGCTCGTAGCCAACTCAGATCAAATACCAAGATCTCGTTAAGCGTGTTAAGTATCCGCGAACGCCGAACAGGGCCAGGCCCACCTGTCTCCTAGGTGGTCTCAACCTGCCCTGTCGCTCAGCCACCAAGTAACAGTCGGGGGCCGTCGGGAACCCAGGCCCACCTCTACCGGGATGGAGCCACCTGCCCCTTCAGCCCCCAACTCCGAACAATATCACAGGTAATGTAACAGTGTAAAGTATATAGTATATGCCCGTGATCACCTCCCGAAGTGATCACAGCCCAGTAGTATAGCATGGCAGACGGACAAGAGTGTAGGGCCACTGATGGAACACTAGCATCCTATAGTAAGCATTTAGGATTGCGGGTAAGGTATCAATGACTATAGCAGCAATGATAGGCTATGCATCAGAATAGGATTAACGGAAAGCAGTAACATGCTACACTACTCTAATGCAAGCAGTATAGAGAAGAGTAGGCGATATCTGGTGATCAAAGGGGGGGCTTGCCTGGTTGCTCTGGCAAGAGAGAGGGGTCGTCAACTCCGTAGTCGAACTGGTCAGCAGCAGCGTCGGTCTCGTAGTCTACCGAAGATGAGAGGGGGAAGAAATAATGAATACAGAGCAAACAAAGCATCACCAAATATAACAAGGCAATACGCGGTGTTCGGTGTGCCCTAACGCGGTAGTAGGTGATACCGGTGAAGGGGGGAAAACATCCGGAAAAGTATTCCCGGTGTTTCATGTTTTCTGACAGATGAACCGGAGGGGGAAAGTTGCGGGTTTGATATGTTAGGGGTGTGTGGTGGACGAACGGGCTACGTATCCGGGTTCGTCTCGTCGTTCTGAGCAACTTTCATGTTGAAAATATTTTAATCCGAGTTACGGATTAAAAGATATGATTTTTTTAAAAGATTTTATTAATTTCTGGAATTTAATCAATTAATTATTAAATTCGAAAAATGTAATTATGACGTCAGCATAATGCCATGCTGACGTCAGCAGTCAACAGGGTTGACTAGGTCAACCCTGACATGTGGGTCCCGTTCGTCATACACTGTTAACTAATTATCTTAGTTAAGTTTAATTAACAGTAGTTAATTAGGTTAATTAGTCATTAGGTTTAATTAATCAGGATTAATTAAATTAATTATTTACTTAATTAATTAATTAATTAATTAATTTTATTCATTATTATTTTATTAATTATATTTATCTAAATTCCTTTTCCCTTTTTTATTTATTTTAAAAACGTCCTGGGGGGTGGGGCCCCCATGTCATAGGCAGGGGCCGGTCCAGTCAGCCTGGCTGACCGAGTCAACTGACCGGCCGGGCCCCTAGGGCCCACGGTTCAGTGACCCAGGGGTGGCCCCGGGTCAGCCACGTCGGCGGCCGGCGTTGGGGAACTCCGGTGGCCGTTCCGCGGCGGAGGGGGCGCCGGACCTCGCCGGAATTCGTCGTCCGGCGGCCAAAATGGGTGTGGCTACTCCCGTTCAAAATGTGGCGACGTCGCGCGTCACGTGGAGCTACGGGTTGGCCCCGGGGATGACCGGAA
>NC_041381.1:279113055-279120587 GCF_002162155.2 Triticum dicoccoides
GGCTAGGGTTTGCCGACCGGGGGAGGGGGGATATGGGAGTGAGGGGGTGGGCCGGGCCAGGGGGCTGGCCGGCTGGGCCAGGTGGGCTTGGCCCAGTTGGGCCAGGGGGGGGGTTCCCCTTTTCTCCTTTTGTTTTATTTTTCTTTTCTTATTTTTCCCTTTTCTGTTTTAAATTTTAGACCCACATTATTTTTACTTAGTAAAATATGACAACAACTGCTAAAATAACGTTTCAAAATAACCCTCAGCCACAAAAGGTTTTAACCCAAAATAAATTAGTTTTGTGTTTTATAAAATACCAAAGGCATTTAAAAAATGTTTTTGCTACCGTTTAAATCATTTTGGTGCATTTATACATTATATAAAAATGTGGATTATTCATCATAGTCATCTGTGCAATAACTGACACAACCCGGACATTTTGGTTTTTAATATTTGAAAACTTTTGATGTTTGCCTAATTTTGAATTTGAATTAGAATCGGTTTCGAACTAACGCAAGATTAGCATCAGTAATCAAGGTGACGTGGCATCATTAGTAGATGGTTGCTGTAGCTTAATTATCCGGGCGTCACAATTCTCCTCCACTACAAGAAATCTCGTCCCGAGATTTAAGAGGGGAAAAAGGGGGGAAGGTTTGGTAACGAATATAGCGGGTCTTCTCATCCTGGCTTGCTCTTCTCGAAGAGGTCAATCCAATATATTGATGCCTTCATACTTCTGCTTCAGGTCAAAATGATGAAGTCGTCATCCTTTCTTCGGGATCTTCATCGTACTTACGAAAAGGATATGGGGGAAGACTCGGGAAGGGCGGGCCTTACCAGGTTGACTATCTGGTACCTAACTCAGGGAATGGGGTAGGAAGTAACTCTCGAATTGAACTTAAGAAAATATCGAGAGTAAAGTAAGAAGGTACCATGAGAAGTTTCAAACGGATAGGCCATTGTTCGATGTCTGAAACAACATGCGAAAGGGGTCCAGAGCAATGAGATTGAGTATTGCGTCTGCTACCAAAATAGATCACTTGGGACGGTGGCCCGTGAATTACATACGAGGCCGCACGCGAGGAACAACCTTGGGAAGAGGGGGTGCAGGAGAGTCAGGTTTCGATCCTATGGAACTGTGGGTTATGGGCCCACCATGTGGTTGAAAGTAGGAAGGGGGCCAACATTTTGCACGGTCATGATAGTAAGGCGTGTCAAAGGGTAGCCTGCCAGATATGTCGGCAACAACATTGATACCAAGGGGGAGGGACGAAGAGAACCATTTCCTGCTCGTTGAACGAGGCGGACCAATAGGCAAAGTTCTCATCCATCAGTGGTTACCGGAATGTCATCAACAATAGCAACAGGGTCTTTCTGACACGGTTGTACACCAAGGTGTTTTACATATAGATCACAAGAAGGATTAAGCAAACCAATGGAAAGTAAAATATGATTATCATATTAAACAGAACAATGGAAAGGAAAATGTGTTTAAACACATATTTCAGGGATATATCCTTCCCAAGGACAAGCAGAGCATGATATCCGTGGCAGGATATAATGTAGAAAACTCTTTAGGTAAGGGGGGAGGAATCTCATGATACTACCCATACAACGGTGTTAGGATAAATGATAAATAAAATTTAGCATCGTGCTTCAAATGTTCCTGTTGAAAATCGGAGTACCATTGACATGCTTCGAGATAGCATTGACATGGTCTTCAGGTGAAGATCAGACTTTGGAAACACGAAGGATCCATCAGGAATAACTTGTAGAATAAGTCTTACAATTTCCTCATGGATGAACGGATAACCTTGCTGAAAAGGAATCTATAATGATAGGTCCTCCAGCCGGGGGAGGGGGGGTGCTAGGCATGACATCAGGTTATCGGGACACCAAAGGATCAACATCATAACTCTCAGAAAGTTGTCCCAACCATCATATCTGACCGAGATTCATATCCAATTAGTGTCATGATACCTCAAACTCAGGGGGTCCGAGAGGAAAAGGTGCAACACAAACTGACAAAATGACATTGCAAGATTCTCGAGAAATGAACTATGGGAGCGGGTTTCTGAAGCAATAGTTCATCATTAAACCAAGGAGGGGATGAGAAGGTGGCTGATGGGCTCAGCGACAATTCATCGAGAATTCCAAACGGATGGATTTCCACGATAATGTGAACAAGATGACATTTGTTGGATCAAATGATATAATGGGATTTGCTCGAGGAAAACATACATAATTAAACATTGGTTGAACGGTGCACCCGAAATATGGGTTGGGTTGCACGGCCAATGTTAGAATGGTGATTCAATTATCGAAAGACTTAGAATGAACTATCGCCCATTCACTTCAAAGCAATAGGGTTGCTAGAAGTTTTGAATTCACACGTCATAGCTCAATTGTTGGTATTCCGGTTGAAAACAATACGGGGACCAAGGAATGAACGAAGATGGCAAGAAGTATTATGATATCAAGAATTCTTAAGAGGTGGTGAAATTCTCACCACATTCTTGACAAAAAGAGATGGTAATACTTCCGAGGTAAGGAAGATCAACTGCTGGGTAGCAGGGATCTCAAGGTTTACACAAAACACGAACAAGTTGTGTTGGACGGAAGGCAATAAAGTGGTCGATGAGAACATGAATCATCCAGGGGCAAGGATGGTATTACCCATCATGAATTCATTTGAATTCCTGGAAGAGCTCATAAGGTTGATGATGATCACGACACAATTGTCGAGAGATTTCATGCAGATGTAATCAATTAGCGACGACATCAAGTCAAAGGAATGGTGAAGCAAGAGGTTATTGGATCCACAGTTACAACACAAACTCGAACTCAAGCTTGTTGTTTAAGGTGAAAGGGTATGACGAGGAAAATCAACGTAAGCTTAGCTATGGTCGCAAATTGGTGCTCCGAGAATAAGGGCCGGGTTGCACAGTTAAGATCATCACGACAATGATATAGCCAAACAGGCTAGGAATGGCGTGATCGGGTACAAACTCGTACTTATAGAAGCTTACTGAAGAGTTATTGAACCGTAGAGCGGACTCGGTTCAGTTATCGGTGTCTTTGAGTGTTTAGTAACTCAGAGCCCGTGAAAAATTGGAATCAGTGGGAAGGTAGCACTTGATGAAGAACTCATAAGAAGTTATGCAGTTCCAAGATAATCTCGAGATACCAGGGGGGTAATACTCAATGACATATCAAAGTAGAGGTTGGACGGGGGGTATTGCTCTATAGAAGACAAGTGTTAAAACTTGCACGAGAAATGGTATTTAAAAGAGAACATGGTCGGAACCACGATTGCAAAAGGCCAGATCCTTGATATAAGATGAACTTATACCAAAGGAATAATTAATTTAAGAGAGGCTTTAATGATAAGATCTACATCGTGTCCATGGGCATGAACACAAGTTCAAGGTCGACTCCCACTTCTCCAATGCATAACCTTTCATTCACTTCTCACGTTCGATGAAGTTGCAGTGTCGAAATTTTATCTGGCGAAGCACCAGAAGAGTATGATTCGTGAAAACTTTCGGGTTCACATGGTTTAGTGAAGGCATATGTTCAACCCATCGGGGCATGTTATAATCATATACCAGAATCTTTAGAAGTAATTAACTCAAGCTCGAAGACAGAGCATGGTTAAGAAAGCAGAGGATACAATTTACCAAAGGCATTATGTATCAGAGGAAAGGCTCACAAGGTTATTGAATATGAAGGGCGTTGTCAGATAAAATCCAACAAAGGATCTGGTGGTCCACAAGGGATCTGACGTGAGCATCGGTACTCAACTAGAGGAAGAAGATTGCAAGGAGATCAGATTATAGAAACAACTGACTAACTCAATTGTCAAATGCAAAGGAATTATGATTTCCAAATCAAGGGATCAGAAGCAATGCTCTGAGTAGGGATGGATAAGTTGAATAGCCCTATGGTACAATCAATGACAATTGGATTGGTCGAGAACCAATTCCAGTTAAAAGAATGGCAGCTTAGCCGGAGAAGTAATTTATAAGGATCAATGATGATTGCGTGCATTCACAAACATATTGAGTCAACAGACTCAAAATGATAATGACAAGGAATGTCATTAAGACTACGAGACTTATGGGATTAACCATAATGCGAGCAAGCAAGAATTTCAAGAGCCAAAGGCTCCAGAGGATTTTCGGAAGATCGAATAGTATTTTGAAGACTTTTGTGAAACTCATGAACAACTGGGGATGAGCGGATACTTGACAAGTGCGGGGTTTTATTTGAAGGGGTATTCATGTGGCAAAGAACTGCTAGGCAGTAGGCACGAAGTATTCTCGGAACAATAGAGAAAACTTCGGGTATCTTGTAATAACAAGAACAATGGGGAACGATCGTAAGAATGGCAAGTGTAAGTAGTTATCCATAAGGATTTATCGGTGGTCGGGAATAGCAAAAGTGATGGGCACAAAGTCTCGAGAGAATATCAAAGAGTATCTCCGAAATCTTCTGATGCAGTCGGTGACCATCTGGACTGAAGGGGCTCTCCGGGAGAAAGTATTTTCGAGAACCTAAAGTTAGTTTTTAGTAAAAATCGTTTAACCTGAATAGAAGAGGGTTCAGAATCCCAGAGTAAAGGTCGAGGAATAAAAGATCCTAATACCTCCCGATGGCGACGTGGGCCCATGGGCCACACAGCCATGTTAGTAAAAGTTTTTCAACGACTAGACTCGACTTCGGCCAAGGAGTTGGAAAAGGGGATTCCTACAGGCAGTCGGCTCTGATACCAACTTGTGACGCCCCCGATTCAATCGTACACTAATCATGCACGCAAATGTGTACGATCAAGATCAGGGACTCACGGGAAGATATCACAACACAACTCTAAAACATAACTAAGTCATACAAGCATCATAATACAAGCCAGGGGCCTCGAGGGCTCGAATACAAGTGCTCGATCATAGACGAGTCAGCGGAAGCAACAATATCTGAGTACAGACATAAGTTAAACAAGTTTGCCTTAAGAAGGCTAGCACAAACTGGGATACAGATCGAAAGAGGCGCAGGCCTCCTGCCTGGGATCCTCCTAAACTACTCATGGTCGTCGTCAGCGGGCTGCACGTAGTAGTAGGCACCTCCAGTGTAGTAGGAGTCGTCATCGAAGGTGGCGTCTGGCTCCTGGACTCCAGCATCTGGTTGCGACAACCAGAAAGAAAGGAAAGGGGAAAAAGGGGGGAGAAAGCAACCGTGAGTACTCATCCAAAGTACTCGCAAGCAAGGAACTACACTACATATGCATGGGTATATGTGTAAGGAGGCCATATCAGTGGACTGAACTGCAGAATGCCAGAATAAGAGGGGGATAGCTAATCCTGTCGAAGACTACGCTTCTGGCAGCCTCCGTCCTGCAGCATGTAGAAGAGAGTAGGATGAAGTCCTCCAAGTAGCATCTCCAAGTAGCATCTCCAAGTAGCATCTCCAGGCAGCATCGCATAGCATAAATCTACCCGACGATCCTCTCCTTGTCGCCCTGTAGAAAAGCGATCACCGGGTTGTCTGTGGAACTTGGAAGGGTGTGTTTTATTAAGTATCCGGTTCTAGTTGTCATAAGGTCAAGGTACAACTCCAAGTCGTCCTGTTACCGAAGATCACGGCTATTCGAATAGATTAACTTCCCTGCAGGGGTGCACCAACTTACCCAACACGCTTGATCCCATTTGGCCGGACACACTTTCCTGGGTCATGCCCGGCCGCGGAAGATCAACACGTCGCAGCCCCACCTAGGCACAACAGAGAGGCCAGCACGCCGATCTAAACCTAAGCGCGCAGGGGTCTGGGCCCATCGCCCTGAGCACACCTGCACGTTGCGTGGGCGGCCGAAAGCAGACCTAGCCTAGTGGCGTTCCAGTCCAATTCGGCGCGCGCCGCTCCGTCGCTGACGTCTGAAGTGCTTCGGCTGATACCACGACGTCGGGATACCCATAACTACTCCCGCGTAGATGGTTAGTGCGTATAGGCTCATAGCCAACTCAGATCAAATACCAAGATCTCGTTAAGCGTGTTAAGTATCCGCGAACGCCGAACAGGGCCAGGCCCACCTGTCTCCTAGGTGGTCTCAACCTGCCCTGTCGCTCCGCCACCAAGTAACAGTCGAGGGCCGTCGGGAACCCAGGCCCACCTCTACCGGGATGGAGCCACCTGCCCCTTCAGCCCCCAACTCCGAACAGTATCACAGGTAATGTAACAGTGTAAAGTATATAGTATATGCCCGTGATCACCTCCCGAAGTGATCACAGCCCAGTAGTATAGCATGGTAGACGGACAAGAGTGTAGGGCCACTGATGGAACACTAGCATCCTATACTAAGCATTTAGGATTGTGGGTAAGCTATCAATGACTGTAGCAGCAATGATAGGCTATGCATCAGAATAGGATTAACGGAAAGCAGTAACATGCTACACTACTCTAATGCAAGCAGTATAGAGAAGAGTAGGCGATATCTGGTGATCAAAGGGGGGGCTTGCCTGGTTGCTCTGGCAAGAGAGAGGGGTCGTCAACTCCGTAGTCGAACTGGTCAGTAGAAGCGTCGGTCTCGTAGTCTACAGGAGAGGAGAGGGGGAAGAAATAATGAATACAGAGCAAACAAAGCATCACAAAATATAACAAGGCAATACGCGGTGTTCGGTGTGCCCTAACGCGGTAGTAGGTGATACCGGTGAAGGGGGGAAAACATCCGGAAAAGTATTCCCGGTGTTTCGTGTTTTCTGACAGATGAACCGGAGGGGGAAAGTTGCGGGTTTGATATGTTAGGGGTGTGTGGTGGACGAACGGGCTACGCATCCGGGTTCGTCTCGTCATTCTGAGCAACTTTCATGTTGAAAATATTTTAATCTGAGTTACGGATTAAAAGATATGATTTTTTAAAGATTTTATTAATTTCTGGAATTTAATCAATTAATTATTAAATTCGAAAAATGTAATTATGACGTCAGCATGATGCCATGCTGACGTTAGCAGTCAACAGGGTTGACTAGGTCAACCCTGACATGTGGGTCCCGTTCGTCATACACTGTTAACTAATTATCTTAGTTAAGTTTAATTAACAGTAGTTAATTAGGTTAATTAGTCATTAGGTTTAATTAATCAGGATTAATTAAATTAATTGTTTACTTAATTAATTAATTAATTAATTAATTAATTTTATTCATTATTATTTTATTAATTATATTTATCTAAATTCCTTTTCCCTTTTTTATTTATTTTAAAAACGTCCTGGGGGGTGGGGCCCCCATGTCATAGGCAGGGGCCGGTCCAGTCAGCCTGGCTGACCGAGTCAACAGACCGGCCGGGCCCCTAGGGCCCACGGTTCAGTGACCCAGGGGTGGCCCCGGGTCGGCCACGTCGACGGCCGGCGTTGGGGAACTCCGGTGGCCGTTCCGCGGCGGAGGGGGCGCCGGACCTCGCCGGAATTCGTCATCCGGCGGCCAAAATGGGTGTGCCTACTCCCGTTCAAAAGCTGGCGACGTCGCGCGTCACGTGGAGCTACGGGTTGGCCCCGGGGATGA
>NC_041381.1:279121293-279134735 GCF_002162155.2 Triticum dicoccoides
GGGGGGGGGGGTTCCCCTTTTCTCCTTTTGTTTTATTTTTTTTCTTATTTTCCCTTTTCTGTTTTAAATTTTAGACCCACATTATTTTTACTTAGTAAAATATGACAACAACTCCTAAAATAACGTTTCAAAATAACCCTCAGCCACAAAAGGTTTTAACCCAAAATAAATTAGTTTTGTGTTTTATAAAATACCAAAGGCATTTAAAAAATGTTTTTGCTACCGTTTAAATCATTTTAGTGCATTTGTACATTATATAAAAATGTGGATTATTCATCATAGTCATAATAACTGACACAACCCGGACATTTTGGTTTTTAATATTTGAAAACTTTTGATGTTTGCCTAATTTTGAATTTGAATTAGAATCGGTTTCGAACTAACGCAAGATTAGCATCAGTAGTCAAGGTGACGTGGCATCATTAGTAGATGGTTGTTGTAGCTTAATTATCCGGGCGTCACACACTTGACTAGGAGACATAGGTCATAGCACATATTCCTTCCCTTTGATCTTGAAGCTATAGTGATTGGTACACTCATTGTGGATGACACCACGGTCGAATTGCCATGGTCGACCAAGAAGGAGGTGCCAAACAGTCATTTTGACCACATCACACTCCAAAGTGTCCTCATATGCACCAATTTTGAAAGAGACTTGGACCGTATGCTCAACTCGTATAGTGCCGGAGTCACTTAGCCATTGAACCTTGTAGGGGTGCGGGTGCTTCCTCTTGACCAATTGAAGCTTGGAGCATAGTTCTTCACTTGCCAAGTTGTGGCAACTACCTCCATCGATGATGACCTTGACGGACCTTCCATTGATGCCTGCCTTTGTGTGGAAGATATGGCATCGTTGGTCTTCTTCTTGTTGATGTTGAAGAGTCAAGACCTTGGAGAAAACAAGAGCAGGGCTCGAATCCTCATCACAAAAGACTTGATCATCATCATCATGCCAAATGGAGTGAATTTATTGAATCTTTCCCCTATGTGAAAAGTACATTAAGGATAAGGAAAATGTAGTTGCGGATGCACTTTCCCGCATATGCACGCTTGTCACTAAACTTGAGTTGAATGTTATTGGCTCTGAGCACATAAAAGACTTGTATGCTAATTGACAGGGGCAAAGGTGTCCCGTCTTTCGATGAGATGGTGGCTTTCATTTTGGAGGAAGTCGACTTTGACGATCCGACTACGAACGTGCGAGGACGTCGCGCCTTAGCAACCGCTAAACCAACTCCGAGAGGTTATTGACCACGCCGGAGCACGAAGGTCTGTTTCCTGCAGGCAAACGAAGAACAAGCAAGAAACTAAGATTGCAATCTGGATATTGCGAATATAAGAGAAAAGCTTTATTGATCAAGGTGGGGTTATGTGACGCCTTTGTCTGGTCGTTGAATACAAACGAAGTACGCAATGTTGCAGCTATGGCGAACTTTAGTCTAAACAAAACCCAAAGTCTAAACGGTGCCCTAAGGGCTGTATATATGGAGGAAGAGGGGGGAATTTCGTGGCCCTTGGTGGAGGGGTCCGAAATCAACCCTATGTCTTGTTTCCCCACACATACGGACTCTAAAAATAGCCTATACTTATGTATTCCGAAATTACATGGGCCTAGCCCAATAATAAGGTGACGCAGCACCTAGAATAGCCTCGATACGAAATTTATGAAGTGGCATCTTGTATATTTCGTCCAAGGCTTCATGCACCCATTATGGTGGCTTCAATGTCCTGAAATCATCACTTGTAACTCCGTTCTTGTTCCCCTTGCGCATGCCATCATCTCCATGCTTGTTCGTGCTCCAATATCCATCCTTCTCCAAGCTAGGCCCTTCATTTGTAAGCAAAACAAATGTATCCAATTTAGGCAGCATCATATTCTCACGAACATTAGAATCATTACCAAGAAACGAAAGTACCTGATAATTTAATTGGCGTGCGCGAGCTCTAGCAATTGGTCCAGTATATTTAGCAGTAGGGGCTGTGGGTGTAACAATGGTATTGATGTCCTCATCATCCTCCCCTTCTTGAAATGAAGTCGTCCTCGATGGAAGCTCATCTTCCTCACCCAAATAAGGCTTCAAATCTGCAATGTTAAAAGTGGGACTAACCCCAAAATCTGCAGGCAGCTCAAGTTTATATGCATTATCATTTATTTTCTCTAACACCTTAAAAGGTCCGTCAGCATGTGGCATTAGCTTTGATTTGTGCAAATCAGGAAATCTATCCTTACGCAAATGTAACCAAACACGATCTCCAGGTGCAAACACAACATGTTTTCTACCCTTATCTCCAGCAAGTTTATATTTAGCATTCATACGCTCAATGTTTTCCTTAGTTAACTCATGCATTTTTAAAATCAATTCAGCACATTGTTTAGCATCAAAATTAACCTTCTCCGAAGATGGAAGAGGCAACAAATCAATAGGTGCACGAGGTAGGAAACCATACACAATTTCAAAAGGGCACATCTTAGTAGTAGAATGCAATGAACGATTATAAGCAAATTCAATATGAGGCAAGAATTCTTCCCACATTTTCTTATTATTCTTCAAAACAGCCCGAAGCATAGTAGACAATGTTATGTTGACTACTTTAGTTTGTCCATCAGTTTGGGGGTGACAAGTAGTACTAAAAAGCAGTTTAGTCCCCAATTTAGCCCATAAACATCTCCAAAAGTGGCTAAGAAATTTAGTATCACGATCTGAAACAATAGTATTTGGCACACCATGCAAGCGAATAATTTCACGAAAGAACAAATCAGCAACATTAGCAGCATCATCGCTTTTATGACATGGTATAAAGTGTGCCATTTTCGAGAATCTATCCACGACAACAAATATGCTATCCCTCCCCTTCTTTGTTCGAGGTAAACCTAAAACAAAGTCCATAGATATATCCTCCCAAGGAACACTAGGTACAGGCAAAGGCATATATAAACCATGAGGATTGTGTCGTGACTTAGCTTTTTGACATGTAGTGCAGTGAGCAACAAAGCGCTCAACATCCCGTCTCATATTTGGCCAAAAGAAATGTGTAGCAAGTATGTCCTCCTTCTTCTTCATGCCAAAGTGTCCCATTAGTCCTCCTCCATGCGCCTCCTGCGACAACAAAAGACGAACGGAGCTAGGTGGAATGCATAGCTTGTTAGCACGGAACACAAAGCCATCATTAACGACAAACTTGTTCCATGTTCTACCTTCATTACAATTCTGCAATACATCTTTAAAATCAGCATCATGCACATATTGATCTTTGATGGTCTCCAAACCAAATATTTTGAAGTCAAGTTGTGAAAGCATAGTATAGCGACGAGATAATTCATCAGCAATAACATTTTCTTTACCCTTCTTGTGTTTGATGACATAAGGGAAAGTCTCAATGAATTCAACCCATTTAGCATGTCTACGATTCAGTTTAGCTTGACTTTTAATATGTTTCAAAGATTCATGATCAGAGTGTATAACAAATTCTTTGGGCCATAAATAATGTTGCCATGTTTCTAAAGTCCGAACAAGAGCATATAATTCTTTATCATAAGTAGAATAATTCAGACTAGGCCCACTAAATTTTTCGGAAAAGTATGCAACAGGTTTGCCATCTTGTAATAACACACCTCCTAATCCAATTCCACTAGCATCACATTCAAGCTCAAAAGTCTTACTAAAATCAGGAAGTTGGAGTAAAGGAGCATGTGTCAACTTATCTTTCAATACCGTGAAGGCTTCTTCCTGTGCGGTACCCCAAAGAAAAGGAACATCTTTCTATGTAAGCTCATTGAGAGGTGCAGCAATGGTGCTGAAATCTCTCACAAAACGCCTATAGAATCCAGCGAGGCCAAGAAAACTCCTCACTTGTGTGACCGTTTTGGGCTGCGGCCAACTCTCAATAGCTTCAATCTTGGCTTTATCAACTTCAATTCCCTGTGGAGTAACAACATAGCCAAGAAAAGATACTCGGTCAGTGCAAAAGGTGCACTTCCCAAGGTTACCAAACAAACGTGCATCACGTAAAGCAATAAAAACAGCACATAAATGTTCCTCTAAAGATCTGTTGTAAATCAGTATATCATCAAAATAGACTACCACAAATCGTCCAAGAAAAGAACGTAAAAATTCTTTCATTAATCTCATGAAAGTACTAGGTGCATTAGTTAACCCAAAAGGCATGGCTAACCACTCATATAGTCCAAACTTAGTTTTAAATGCCGTTTTCCATTCATCTCCCAATTTCATACGAATTTGATGGTATCCACTACGCAAATCAACTTTGGAGAATATTGTAGAGCCACTCAATTCATCAAGCATATCATCTAGCCTAGGAATAGGATGACGATAACGAATAGTAATATTATTAATACCTCTACAATCAACACACATACATGATGTACCATCCTTTTTCGGCACTAGAATAATAGGAACATCACAAGGACTAAGGGATTCGCGTATATAACCTTTGTCGAGCAGCTCCTGTACTTGACGCATAATCTCCTTCGTCTCCTCTGGATTGGTACGGTGATGCGAAGCATCCCACGTTCATCCCCATGTACACTCCGACTACTCTCCAAGACCCAAGGATACATAAGATGAGACCTCGACTATGCGCCATTTGACAGAAGGTGAATTCACTCCTCTTCGAATCGTCACTTTCCACGTGTGAGACATGGCTACTACCTCATGCATGGACCATGGTTATACTCAGGTACAACTGAGATGACCATGGAGAATCAAAGGACAAAGGCCAAGCATGGAAGAGGAGAAGGAAGAAGAGCTAGCTGCTACAGGCCCCAGACATCCGGCCCCAGCCCGGACATCCGTCCCTTCCCGCAAGCCCAGACATCCGGCCACAGCCCGGACATCCGGCGCCCATCACAGAACGCGTCCAGAAGCTGAACCCCGTCAGCCCGGACATCCGGCCAGAGGCCCGGACATCCGGCTCTTCCCGAGCCGCCGGACATCGGGCCCCCAGCCCGGACATCCGGACCCCCCTGTCCAGAGAGCAACCGTAGGGCACCCAGGCCAGCCCGGACATCCGTCCCCCAGCCCGGACATCCGGCCTATCGCGAAGCCCCGGACATTCGGCCCCCAGCTCGGACATCCGGCACCTGCCTGTGCGCAGAGAACGGGCCAAGGGCCCATTTATCCCCTCTCACTTACCCCTTCGTGGCCTAGCACTATATATACTCCCCCACCTCCTCCTAGTTAGGGTTAGCGTTGATTTAGCTTGTTTGTGGGATAGAGCCTCGCTCATCCATCGAATCTGCTCCTCATGAGAGACTGCGACCTCTTCGGCGAAGATCCACTTGGATTCAAGACCCCTTTACGGGAAGATCCCCTCGTGGATTCAAGACCTCCTCTCGGAGAAGAACGGTTACCTTTGTATCTTTCCTTTGTTGATTTTGAATCTTGTGCTACCTTATGTGTTTGGTGATCTAGCCCTTGTGTGATCGATACTTGTCGGTTTAGTGAGTTTCTCTTGTTCCTCTCCGTGTTCTTCCTCGTGTTCTTCCGCTCGTTCATCGTGTTTCCCTGTAGGATCCACTTCAAACGTGAAAGATCGGCCTCTAGGGTTCCGCCCTACATCATCTTGGTATCATGAGCCACGTTCATCACGTTTTTGGAGCCCCTACTCCATGTTTTCTAGTTTGATTTTGTTGATTTCGTCCTAAATCCGAAAATCCCCACCAAAAATAGCCCCCAAATTTTTTGTGATTTGTTGGTTTGATGATGTTTTGTTGATTTTGATCCATGGATTTTCTTGGTTTTAAGTGGATCTAGCATCTCCCCAAGTTTCCCCACCTTCCATCCATGAAATCTCCGCAATTTTGCCCCCGAAATCATCAAATTCCGCCCAAAATCGAGTTCCTCGAGTTCATCCTCGGATATGGAGCCCGAACATCCGGCCCGACCCCCGGACATCCGGCCAGCCCGGACATCCGCCCATTATCCCGGACATCCGGCTCCTGGAGCGCATTTTCACGTAAGTTTCTGGACATCAGGTCCCCGACATCCGGCCAAACCCCCGGATGTCCGCCCGCTGTCATTTCAGATTTTCCCGTTTCACTGTTTTGCCCATAACTAATTCATACGGAGTCCGATTTTGACGTTCTTTAGCTCGTTTTGAAGCTATTGACACCCCCCTTCCCAAAAAATACCACCAACATCATTTGACTCCATCAAATTTTTGAAAATTTGGCAAGTTTGCCTAGGGCTTCCACCACAACATCCGCATAACCACAACCGACTTCCGCAACCTAACCCATTTTGTTCCATATAGCATTAGTGGTTGCTTGAGTAGTGATTCGAGTCTCCTAAGGTGTTTCGGCTACTTAGGGACAATTGCTACTTCATCAACCACCACCACCACTTCCGCATAGTCGTGCCCACCATACATTTAGCCAACCCAACTTAACCCATTTTTGTTCGAGTTGTGGCTTGTGTCTCCTAAGGTGTTTCGGCTACTTAGGGACGACAACTTCAACTCCGACACGTGTATAGCCATCATTCCACTTCCGCATTGCTAAGTGCAAACCACCACCCATTTCCGCTACCACCATTTTGACATTTGACGTGTGAGATTTTGAGTTCGCGTTTTTTCCATTTCCTAAGGTGTTTTGACTACTTAGGGACGAGTCTCCACCATCTTGGTTTCTACATCAAGAATACCGCCACTCATCATTGCCAAGGACGGTAACCTCCATATCATCTTGGTATTGTGGTATCCCTCCATTGTATATTCCCCTTACCATTGCATTGTTAACCCCTAGCCCATTTTGCGTTACTTGCCTAACGAGACTAGCCATTTGAGTATTGCCGGCAACGTTACTTGTGCACATTAGTGATCATACTTCCAATAGCATACATACGATATCATCGTGGTGCATATCTTGGTATCATATATTGTGTCACAAGTTTGTTCCCGCATATACGCAATTGCTATCTTGGTTTGTGCATTGTGCAAAAGTGGCCATAAAAAAAGAGAAGAGAAAATAAAGCTTTTAAGCAAAAGAGAAAGAGCAAAGAGCTTATAAGCAAGTGCCATAGCATCATACCACATTGCATATAAGATTGTCATATCCGATCATCTTGGATCATCTTGAGAGAAACACCGGGAACAATACATACATAGCATACTTGGGATAGAAGTTTATCCATTTTGCATATCATAGGTTGTGCACAAGTGTCGTATCTGCCTATAGAGCAATCGTGCTAGCTTCTCTCTTGAGTTGTGCAACACGAGCGTTTTCCGTGGATTCCACATTTTGTGCT
This sequence comes from Triticum dicoccoides, assembly GCF_002162155.2. Classification (NCBI taxonomy): domain Eukaryota; kingdom Viridiplantae; phylum Streptophyta; class Magnoliopsida; order Poales; family Poaceae; genus Triticum; species Triticum dicoccoides. The sequence continues at coordinate 279,128,559 of NC_041381.1, forward strand.
CATTCCTTGGTTGCACGACCCCATTTATCTATCTGTGTGTGTGTGTTTCCGTGCGCCATTCATTACTATTGGTCTACTTGTTTCGCTTGCGAATTTGTGAATCTCTTTCAACATTATTGACTCTTGCTAACATTTTGCATCAAATTTTTGTGCCACTATCCTCACCGAGCTCCACCATAAGCTTTACTTGTGTAGGTGTGAGAACCGACAAGGATTGGTACCAATAGTGCTACTTCATTGTCCGCATTTGAGTGAACTTGATTCATTTTCAACATCGGTCAAGGTACATTGGTATAAGTTCTTCTCTTTCTCCCACTCATATTTGCTCGAGTCTTGTGATGGATAGGCAAGGCACTTCATCTCCGGTCTATGACAACAACAACGGCATGAACAACTACATCAACAAAGCGTCCATCTTTGATCTACAACGACAAATGGAAGGCGCACAATCAAGATTGCGAGAGCGCATCGAGAACATCTCCATCGACATTCGTCACTCCGAAGCAAGGAAAAGGGACTACATCGACAAGAAGCTTTCCGCACATAAAGAGGAGCAAGATGCAAGGATGGAGGAGATTAGAGCCTTGATCAAGTCTTCTTCCCCTTCGTCATCCTCAAGGCGGCGACATTCAAGACACAAGTCTTTGGAGCACGGAAACGATGCAAGTGCAAATCATCCTCGTCCACATCTACATGGCAACCACCATCATGTTCGTGATCAACATCGTCATGAAGGGCAAGTCACCTCCAAGCATCATGTGCACGACGACGACGAACGATATCTATTTCGAGCTCAAGCACGACAACTACATCATCATCATCAAGATGCTCCACAAGCACAAATGCACAAGTCCCAACAAGCCCTACTTCACGCCAAGTCGAAGCTTCATGAGCAAAAGAGAAGACCGCGAGACGACCACCACCAAGACGGTGCTACGACTACATCAACCACTTCGGCATCTTCGACAAGTGCTATCAAGGCATCTTCGCCTTTGGATGTATGACTTCTTCGCCTACTTCCCACGAGTACGCCTACATCGACTCCATCAAGTCCAAGGCGACTACCTACGAGCGAGAGAGACACTTCCATCTTCGGAAGCCCGCCAAGGAAGATGGCCGAGCATGGGAAATTCCCTTCGGTCATGGAGACGAGCTACGAGGTGCCACATCATATGGGCCTCCCACACCAAGATGGTGACAAGACGGTTGAGCAAGGGCCATCCCCTTCAACCACGGCGATAGGAGTTGAGCATGGAGACATTTGCACCTACATCTCTGCGACACCCACATATGTTGAGATGCCCCAAGTGCCATGTGAGGAGAGCCACCACCCCATGAGAGAGATGAGTGACTCCACCATATGTGACATTGAGAGCATTTCCTATCAGAGGATGAGTGTGACCACCACTAGCCCCACACATGAGAGCATGCCACACATCTTATGTGAGGTTGAGCGCCATTTGAGTGACTCCACCAACCATATGAGTGAGAGCATCCTTGAGGGAGTGAGTGAGCCACAACACTTAGTGAGTGAGGTAGTTGGCACGTCACGTGAGGCCACTATGATTTCTAATGACTTAACCTCTACTCCTAGTGTGTTTTCTTCTTTGGTGCTAGGTCTCCTACATGACGACATGCCTACCCTCGACGAGTCCATCCCTCCAATGGGAAAACCGATGGCCATGGTGGACGATGATGCACCCCCCACATCGTTCCATCAAGATGAAGATGACAATGAGAGGATCTTCGACACCTCACCTACAACACATGAGCGATGCTCCAAAGGTAACATAGGTGATGGTGCTTCTCTTGTCCCACTAGTGGACTATCTTGACATCGATTGCTCCCATGATGTTGACACACCTATTTCCATGCTTCATGCTAGTAAGACTTCTTCATGCCTTGACTTACCTATTTATGATGAATATTATGATGAGCATGTTGAGTTGCCTAGTTGTGATGCTATGCTTCATAGGATATCATGTGAAAATTCTTTTGGTCACATCATATTTGACAATCCATTGAACTTGTCATATGCTATGAGTGAGATCTCCCAATTTGCACCATTTCAATCTCAACATAGTAACTATGCATGCCCCATTAAAATCAATCCTATTTGCACTTATGGCATAGATGACGAGATGATGGTCATTGGCTTTTGTTTTTCATGTGATGATATTGCCATGCTTCCTTTACATGATTTGCGCAATTCATCTACTATTCCATGCCATGATCACATTGTTCCAAATATGCGTTGTTTTGGATGTTGTCAATATTCTCCACGTGATGTTTCTACTCTTGCTCATGAGGAGATCCCCATAGTTTCCTCATACATATTAGGAGATCTTGATGCATTCCATACTTTGCATGATTCCCATGACTAGGTGCACCATATGCATTCCATGAACAAGAATGCTCTAGATATCTCTCATGATGCATTACACAATTTGAGTCTCCATTATACTATACATAATAACAAACCTCTCATGATGGATGACATGTTTCTATATCACACATCTCATTTATTTGAGCATTGGCTATTTAGTGCTAACCAACACAAGCACGTGCGCATCATGATGGATGATGTCTACATATACCACGCACACACAATTTTTTCCTTTATCATTGTTTTGTGTAGGTACTCACATATACTCGTCAACCTCTCAATCCCAAGAGTTGACGAAACGAGCTCTTGAGAGCAACGACGACTTGGGATCCCGTGGACTATCCTTACCACCGTTCCCTTCGCGCAAGGACTACGCGCATCACTTCTACATGGCTCTCACATGGCTATGGGATATTTACCACTTGTCACCTTATGCCCATACTATTGTGTTCACTTTGCATGTTATGCTTGCTTCTATGCCTTTACCATGCAATTGTGACCCTTGCTTGCATATACCCATGCTTCACCATTATGATACTCCTATGTGTATTTGCATGCTTGGTGGAGATCCTTGTTGCTATTGCCATGTTTATCATGTGCCTCATGCTATTGATGCTTGTTGTGTTGGGAGAGTCCTGATGCCCCATTACTATTTACATATGGCCTCTCGCTAATACATTGATGATAATTTTTTCATTTCTTGCTTTCATGCTTGTGCTATGCCATGTGAATTATTCGTGCCCACTATTTGCACACATGACATGCTTGCCATGATTCCTCCTAGTATGTTGCATCTTCGCACTACTAGCATGCTTGACTTGATCGTTATGATTGCTTCCTATGTTGCATCACCCATGTTCCAATATTACTTGGTTTCTTGGGTTGATGACATATATGCTCATGCCTCTCACATGATATATCTTGATCATTGTCTCTTGTGTCCATTAGTTGCCTCTTTCATATCTACTTGTATTGAGTGCAACCATACTATGCTTATTGATCTTGGAGACTTTGACACCTTACTTGTGATCATGCTTGTTTGATTGAGCCTATTGTACTTGGTTGTTCTTGCATCATATGCCTCCATACTATGACACGCTCCCTTGTACTTTCTTATGATGAGCATGATGCATACACTTGTTGGGTATCTTACCACTCGAATGATAGGTTTTGCATTTCCACTAACCTCATTTGTTTTTCTGAGTGTTTGTCATGTTCTTTCATTTTGGAGGTTTCACAAGGCGATGCCGTTATGCAACAACTTGGTCATGCGAAGGCATACACGATGTGCAACACCAACATTTGCGAGAATCTACTAAAGGTGAACTCCTTCCCTTTGAGCCATCCTCAAGTTTGCATATTGGATGGGTCACTCTTTCATTGTTGTTTCCTTCTTGTTGTCTAAATTGGATACATTTGTTTCTTGGTAATGATTCTAACGTTCATGACAATATGATGCTGCCTAAATTGGATACATTTCTTTTTCTTACAAATGAAGGGCCTAGCTTGGAGAAGGATGAACATAGGAGCAAGATCAAGCATGGAGATGATGGCATGCGCAAGGGAAACAAGAACGGAGTTTCAAGTGATGATTTTAGGACTTTGGAGCCACCGTAATGACTGCATGAAAGCTTGGAAGATATATACAAGATGACACTTCACAAATTTCGTCCAAAGGCTATTATAGGTGCTACATCACCTTATTATTGGGCCAGGCCCATGTAATTTCGAAATATAGAAGTATAGGCTATTTTTAGAATCCGTATATGTGGGAAAAATAGAGTTAGGGTTGGTTTCGGACCCCACCTACATGGGGCCACGAAATTCCCCCCTCTTCCTCCTTATATACAGCCCTTAGGGCATCATTTAGACTTTGGGGTTTTGTTTAGATTAAAAGTTCACCATTTATGCAACTTCGCGTACTTCGTTTGTGTTCAATGACCAGACCAAGACGTCACATAACCCCACTTCGTTTGTGTTTGCAATATCCAGATTGCAATCTTAGTTTCTTGCTTGTTCTTCGTGTGCTTGCAGGAAATAGACCCTCGTGGTCAGGTTGATCATGCTCTCGCATGGTCAATAACCACTCGGAGTTGGTTTTGCGATTGCTAAGGCGCGACGTCCTCGCACGTTCGTAGTCGGATCATCAAAGTCTACTCCATCCAAAAACGATAGCCAACATCTCATCAAAAGACGGTACACCTTTGCCTATCAAGTGGTATCAGATTTTCAGGTTGCTTGGTGAGATTTTACAGTTTTTCGTAGTTTAGATCAAGTTCGCTTCTTCATACCTATGGTCCATGAAAAAGCCAAAAAAATTTGGGTTAGTTCATCCTATCTGAACCAATCTGAGCCTTTGCATAATATTTTCTGTATTTTCTTTGTTGAATTTTCGGTTGCATCGTCGTGTCAAGTTGTTGGTCTTAGCGTCTAGTCCTTTAGAGTTTCGAGTTCTGTTCACAGGTTGTCACGTCGTCGTTGCCATAGATCACCACTGCATCATCATCATTGCTGCTGCAATATACCACCACCGCACCAAGTTCATCGCCGCTGCCATATACCACCACCACATATTCACGCCAATCCAAGTCCATATACGCCACCACATATCCGCCGCCATCACGCCAATCCGAATCCACATGTAACATATATCCGCCACCAGTCCGAGTTCCACCAGATTCATCTCCGCCACTAGTCCTAGTCTGAGTCCAGTATTTTGTTACTCTATTTTGGATTTCGAGACCACGCCATACTCCGAGCCGTGATAGAGTAGGACTCCCAAACTTTCGTGCTACCCGCAGTACAAAAATAGTTCCAGTTTGAAAAAAAAACTAAGTTTGGAAAATTCTGGCTAGGCAGTTTTAAGACCATTTGTATACTTTTTCGAAAAAAATTTGTTGCGGAGCAAAAAAAAGAGGGAAAAAAGTGCAAAAAAAAGTGAATAAAAAGGAAAAAAAATTCAGAGCATGCTCCTACCTTGTTTACATGCAGCGCCATGATTTTGTTAGTGTTCTAGGCTCGCGTCTCTAGCACGATCTAGCCTAGGACCAGCACAGTACCGTCGTTGAGCGTTTATTCAACTTTGCATCTCTGAATTGATTATTGCTGACCCTTTTTGCTACCATATTATAAGCCTTCCCAGCTCCACATACTTATATGTCGTGCATTCGACTCTCTCTAGTAATCGCTCTATCCAACCTTTGAGAGTTTTGACTACAACAGTTGCCGATCACCACCTGCTGCTGGGTAAGAACTGGTAAGAATTTGAGATTCGCTTGACGGGTTTGTGACACACCACCACCACTTCCTAGTAGCCTATAGGATCATATTCTTGTGTGTTTCTATTGCTGCTAACCATGGCAGGATCACAAGCCACTACTAGGAAAAGGGCTGTAGCGAATATGAACATTAATGGCGCACCACATATGTGGTGCGCCACTAGTATATAGCAGTGGCGTACCATGTGTAGGTACGCCATTAGTGTCCATACCACTAATGGCGCACCACACCCACGGTGCGCCACTACTAACAATTTTTTTTATTTTTTCAAAACTAGTAATAGCGCACCAGGGTATAGTGTGCCATTACTACAACTAGTAATGGCGCACCACACACTCTGTGCGCCACTACTAACAAATTTTTTACTTTTTTTTTCAAAACTAGTAATGGCGCACCAGGGGATAGTGGGCCATTACTAGTTCAAACTAGTAATGGTGCACCACAACCACGGTGCGCCACTACTAACATTTACACATCACACGTACAAAAAATTCACCAAATGCACCCCCCCC
>NC_041381.1:279135050-279135736 GCF_002162155.2 Triticum dicoccoides
TTCAAAAAAATGATAGAAATGTCAAAAAAATAAAAGAAAATAAAATTCCCATGTGATATGTGGTCTAGTTAGCAAATATCCAAATTCAACAGGGGGAACCCCGTTGAAGATTTTTAGAATCCTCAAAAACCTAACAGAACAAAAGCTACGGGGCTTTCAAGATCTAGAGAGGCAAAAAAATCAAAAAAATTCAAACTCAGTAATGGCGCACCTGCCCATGGTGCGCCATTACTATCTTCCCGCCTTCAAAATTCAAACTATATCAAAAAAATAAAAATAAAAGGTTAGTAATGGCGCACCTGTGCGCCATTACTATCTTCCCTCTTTCAAAATTCAAAATAAATAAAAAATAAAAAAAGTTAGTAATGGCACACCTGCCCACGGTGCGCCATTACTATGCCGTATATATGGCTAGGCGGGGTCCTCTCCTCCTTACCACTTCATTTTTCTCCTCCATTCCACCTCTCCTCCACTCCATCTCCTCCACTCCTCTACTCCATCTCCCCTTCTCTCCTCCACCATACTCCTCTCCGGTGACCTCCTCCTCTCCTCTCCGACGACCTCCTCCTCCCTCCTCTCCTCTCCTTCCCTCCCCTCATGGTTTCTCCTCCCTCCTCTCCTCTCCTTCCCTCCCCTCATGGTTTCTCCTCCCTCCTCTCTGGTGAGCTCCTCCTCCCTCCTCTCCG
>NC_041381.1:279135951-279202828 GCF_002162155.2 Triticum dicoccoides
TCCTCCCTCCTATCCGGTGATCTCCTCCTCCCTCCTCTCCGATGAGCTCCTCCTCCCTCCTCCCCTCACGGTTTCTCCTCCCTCCTCTCCAGTGAACTCCTCAACAGCGACCTCCTCCTCCTCTCCGGTGATGTAGGTGAGCTCCTCTCCGTTGACCTCCTCTTCCTCTCCGATGATGTAGGCGAGCTCCTCTCCGGTGACCTCCTCCTCCTTCCTCCTCTCCTCCTCATGGTCCCTCCTCTCCGACGAACTCCTCTCCAGCAAAAAATGTACAAGATCCAAAAATGAGAACAAAAATGGAAAAAATATCGTGCAAAAAAACAAGCAAAAAAAACGAGCAAAAAAGGGCAAAAAATCATCATCCAGATCCAAATTAAAATTAAAAAATAGCAATGGCGCATGGTGGGGGTTAGACGGTGCGCCACTACTATTTTCCCGCCTTCAAAATTCATAAAAAAATCAAAAAATTTCAAAAAAAAGTTACTAGTGGCGCACCTGTAGCAATAGTAATGGCGCACTACAAGGTGCGCCACTATTACCTACAATACTAATGGCGCACCTCTCTATTACCTGCAATACTAATGGCGCACTAGAGGTGCGCCATTAGTATTTGTTACTAGTGGCATGGTAATAGTGGTGCACCTGTAGTGCTCCATTAATAGCAAAAATAGGTGCGCCACTAACAACCCTTTTTCTAGTAGTGAGCCGATGAGATTGACTGGGAGAACTTGACGAAGAAGGAGCTTCATGATAAGTTTCAGAAAATGATGAGTGGATAGGTGGAAGATGTGCTAAACATATTTGAAGAGGCCATGGAGAAGATAGACGACATTGAGAAGCCATTTGAAACAAAGCTCGATAACAAGTTTAATGAATTGCTCATGTGTCTTCCACAACCACCGCCCGCTGCACCTGTCGCACCTTTACAACAACAACAACAACAATAACAACATCGCCTTCCAAATCAAGTGGGACGAGCAGTGCGCGTTCCCCTTGAGCCTGGTCAAAATTCTGGTGCCACTGTACCTACTATTGATGCTTCTATAGCTCCTGCTGCTACTGCAGAGGTGGTGGACCAGTACGAGGATGAGGTTGATCAAAATCAGAACTATGTGCAACCACCAGCACCACAACCACCAGGTCATCCTCATGCATATCATCACAACGGTAGGGCTGCACCACCACCTGAGGTAGGAGATCGTGACCATTTCCTAAACTAAAATTGAATATTCCACCATTCGAGGGTAGATATGTTCCTGATATATATCTTACTTGGGAGTTAGAAACTGAACAACGTTTTACATGTTTACAATATCCTGAGGAGAGACGTATTCCTGCGGTTGTTTGTTCTTTCACTAGCTTTGCATGTGTTTGGTGGTCTGAACATTGTAGATTATATCATATTCCAGCTACTTGGGCTGCTTTCAAAACTGCTATGCGTACTTGTTGGGTTCCACCATATTATCAACGTGAATTGCTTCAAAAATTGCAGCGTTTAAGACAAGGAAAAAATTCTATAGAAGAATATTATCAGGAATTACAAACTGGCATGATTAGATGTGGTATTGTTGAGGAGAATGAAGCTATGCTTGCACATTTTATGGGTGGATTAAAGAAAGATATTCAGACCATTCTAGAGTATAAGGAGTATAATAATATCACTCGTTTATTCCATCTTGCTTGTAAAGCTGAACGTGAAGTGCAGGATCGACAGGCATTGGCGCAAACTAACTTTTCTGCAGGTCGACCTTCATCATGGACACCACGTGCATCATCTACTTCCACTGCACCATCACCTCCTTCAGGTGCCACCTCCAACCGTGATACAAGAAAGCAGGCACAACCACCACTATCTGCCAAGAGCACACCTGTCGGGCCGGTACAGAGCTCTTCTTCTTCCATGGCATCAACAGGGCACACAAGTGATATTATTTGTCGTCGTTGTAAGGGAAGAGAACATTATGCACGAGAATGAAATTCTCAGCGTGTGAACATTGCTACTGACTAGGTATGAGTCCGCTAGTGACTATGATGAGGAGACTTTGTGATGTAGGGCGGAACCCTATGGAGCCGATCTTTCACGTTTGGAGTGGATCCTACGGGGAAACACAAAGAACGCACTGAAGAACACAAGGGAAATCACGGGGAGAAATGAGAGAAACACTCAACTGACAAGTAATTGATCACACAAGGGCTAGATCACCGAAAGCACAAGGTAACACATGATCCAAAGTCAACGAAGGGAAGATACAAGAGTAACCGTTCTTCTCCGTGAGGAGGTCTTGATTGTCTTCTCCGGATGGAGGCCTTGAATCCGGATGGATCTTCTCCGAAGAGGCACGGTCCCTCACGTGGAGTAGATCCGGTACGAATGAGCAATGCTCTATCTCAAATGAGATATCACAATGCTAACCCTAGAAAGGACGAGGGGAAGGTCTATTTATAGTCTAAGCCTTCGAAGGGGTAAAGAGGGGTGAAACGAGTACATGGGCCTCGGCCCGGATATGCTGCACACAGGTAGGACGGTAGTACCGGACACTTGGGCGGTTGTACCGCTTGCAGAGCTTCAGCGGTAGTACCGCTTTGATGGGGTGGTAGTACCGCTCTGGAGCCGTTCGATCATAGGAGTTTGCCGGGTTCGGCGAAAGGAGGGCGGATGTAGAGCGGTAGTGCCGCTTGGCTGGGTTCAGCGGCAGTACCACTTGGCGTGGGCGGTAGTACCGCTCGTTCCAGGCTAGGTAGCTTCTCCTCTTGCTCTCGACGTCCATCTTGTACCGTAGCTTCTTCTAGGTTGGTTCCTTGGTACCTAAGCACACAAAGCATCTCCATTTGAGGTAGTAGCCATGTCTCAAGTGGGTCAAAGGGAAGTTCAACAAGGAGAGAGTTAACCTCGGATTGGATGGCACGTGCTCGAGCTCTTGTCATGGGTCCACATGGAGCTTGTGTAGTTGAAGTAGTGTCCATGGGGATGATCGAAGGATGCTCCGCATCATCTCCCCTCCCTTGGGGAAGATCCGACCTCGGATCGAAATACTCATCACCATGGTACGGGGAGAGATCTTGGATGTTGAAGATGTCGCTCACGGAGTATTTGTCGCGTGGGAGGTCGATCTTGTAAGCGTTGGTGTTGTAGCGTGCTAGCACCTTGAATGGCCCATCGGCGCGAGGTAGAAGTTTGGACTTGCGTTTGTTGGGGAAGTGGTCCTTGCGAAGATGTAGCCACACATGATCGCCAATGTTGAAGATCATGGGTTGCTTGTTGACATTGAGCTTGGTCGCTAGTCGTTGTACTTGGCGCTCGATGGTGTGCCTTGTATCTTCGTGCATCTTCTTGATGTAGCTTGCCCATGCACTCGCATCCATGTTGGTGCGCTCTTGTAGAGGAAGAGGTAGGATGTCGAACGGGGACAACGGGTTGAAGTCGTAGACGACCTCGAAGGGGGACTTGCTGGTAGTCGAATGTCTTGCACGGTTGTAGGCGTACTCGGCGATGGGTAGACATGCCTCCCACTCCTTGATGTTCTTCTTGATCAACACGCGAAGTAGAGTGGAGAGCATATGGTTCGTCACCTCTGTTTAGCCGTCGGTTTGAGGATGGTATGCGGATGAGAACAAGAGCTTGATTCAGAGCTTGGCCCATAGCGTCTTCCAAAAGTAACTCAAGAACTTGACGTCGCGGTCGGAGACGATTGTCTTTGGTACTCCATGGAGGCGCAAGATTTCCCTACAAAAGAGATTTGCAATGTGTGAAGCATCGTCTATCTTGTTGCAAGGGATGAAATGTGCCATCTTAGAAAATCGATCCAGAAAAACAAACACGGAATCCTTTCCATTTTGAGTTCTAGGAAAACCAAGTACAAAATCCATGGTAATGTCTTCCCAAGGTTGATAAGGAATAGGAAGAGGCATGTAAAGACCATGGGATTGAGATTTAGACTTAGCTTTGCGACATGTAGAGCATCGGTTGGTGAAGCGCGAGACGTCGCGGAACATCTTGGGCCAAAAGTAGTTCTTGGAGAGCGTGGCGAATGTCTTGTCGCGTCCAAAGTGTCCCATGAGTCTGCCTCCATGAGCCTCTTGCAAAAGGAGCAAATGAAGAGAAGACTCGGGAATGCATAGTTTGTTAGCTCTCATAAGATAACCATCCTTGATGTAATATTGTTCCCAAGATGTATGCGTCAAGCATTTAGCATAAGGAGTAGCAAAAGATGGATCATTAACATACAAGTCTTTTATGTGCTCAAAGCCAATAACATTCAACTCAAGCTTAGTGAGAAGCGTGCATATGCGTGAAAGTGCATCCGCAACTACATTTTCCTTATCCTTAATGTACTCGATCACATAGAGAGAAGATTCAATAAATTCACTCCATTTGGCATGACGCTTGTTTGACTTAGTTTGACCTTTTAAGTACTTCAGCGTTTCATGGTCGGTATGGATGACAAATTCATGAGGTCTAAGATAATGTTCCCACACATGTAGCACACGCACTAAAGCATACAATTCTTTGTCATATATGGGATAGTTAAGTTGAGCATCGGAGAGTTTTTCACTAAAATATGCAATGACTCGTTTTTCTTGCATCAAAACTCCGCCAATTCCTGTACCACTTGCATCAAATGAACCTCAAAAGTTTTGTCAAAGTTGGGCAAAGCAAGAATCAGAGCGTGAGTAAGCAAAGAATTGATCTCATCAAAAGCGGTGGATTGCAAAGATCCCCAAACGAAAGGAGCATTCTTCTTACTCAAGGCATGCAAATGAGCGCAATAGTGCTAAAGTCTTTCACAAAGCGACGATAAAAACCCGCAAAGCCAAGAAAACTACGCACTTGTTGCAAATTGGTGGGTTGGGGCCAAGTTTTAATTGCTTCAATTTTAGATTCATCAAAATGGACTCCCTTTGAAGAGATAACAAATCCCAAGAAAACAAGTTTGTCAACACCAAACGTGCACTTTTTCATGTTTGCATCAAGACGTTCCTTGCGAAGGGTTTGCAAAACAGCCCTAACATGATTAAGATGCTCTTTCATGGTTTTGCTAAACACAAGAATGTCATCAAAGTAAACCACAACAAAGACTCCAATATAAGGTCGAAGCACAAAATGCATAAGACGCATGGAAGTACTGGGAGCTTCCGATAAACCCATAGGCATAACTAACCACTCATACAAGCCAAATTTGGTTTTGAAAACAGTTTTCCATTCATCACCCTCTTGTATGCGGATTTGAGAAAAAGGCGGATCCGCTAAGTTCATCAAGCATATCATCTAGTCGAGGAATGGGATGCCTATAGCAAACTGTAATAGCATTTATAGGTCTACAATCGAAACACATGCGGAAACTTCCATCTTGCTCAGGCACAAGTATAACGGGAACGGCTCAAGGGCTTAGGCTTTCATGTACATGACCATTGTCGATTAGTTGTTGTACTTGCCATTGGATCTCCTTAGTTTCTTCGGGGTTAATGCGATATGGAGCTTTGTTTGGAAGGGGCGCTCCGGGGATGAGGTCGATTCGATGCTCAATGCCTCGTAGAGGAGGTAGACCCGGAGGTAGCTCATCGGGAAAAACATCTTGGAATTCCTGCAAAAGAGATTGAAACACTAAAGGTAGCTCATGAGATATGTTAGCTTTTGGTTCCGCATCTTTGCACACAAGGACAAAGTGCATAACACTCGATGGGTTCTCACACACTTCTCTCATCTCACTTTTTGTGGCAAATAGGACTAGGTTTTTCTCTCTAGGCGAAGAGGCGCTCAAGTTTGGCTTGTGGCTCTCACTCACTTTATGGTGGATCACTTTCTCACTCTTCTCTCCATGATGGGTGGCTTGCTTGTTGGCTATCACTTGACTAGGAGACATAGGTCGTACCACATACTCCCTCCCTTTCATCTTGAAGCTATAGTGATTGGTACGCCCGTTGTCGACAACACCACGGTCGAATTGCCATGGTCGACCAAGAAGGAGGTGGCAAACGGACATTGGGACAACATCACACTCCAAAGTGTCTTCACATGCACCAATTTTGAAGGAGACTTTGACCGTATGCTCAACTCGTATAGTGCCAGAGTCACTTAGCCATTGAACCTTGTAGGGGTGCGGGTGCTTCATCTTGACCAATTGAAGCTTGGAGCATAGTTCCTCACTAGCCAAATTGTGACAACTACCTCCATCGATGATGACCTTGACGGACCTTCCATTGATGCTGGCCTTTGTGTGGAAGATGTGAAATCTTTGGTCTTCTTCTTGTTGATGTTGAAGAGTCAAGACCTTGGAGACAACGAGAGCGGGGCTCAAATCCTGATCACAAAATACTTGATCATCTCCATCCTCATTCACTCGCCGGTGCATGGCCACTTGCTCAAGGGCTTCCATCTCCTCGTCACTCATGGAGTCATAGGTGCCATCGTTGTTGAGGATCGTGGTGCGCTTGTTTGTGCATTCATAAGACTTGTGGCCTCGGCCGCCGCAAGTGAAACACTTGAAGGAGCTTGTCTTGACGGTCTCATCGGTCGGAGTCGATCATGAAGCACGCGGCTTGAAGTTTCTTGTAGTAGGAGGAGGACGACTTTAACTTGTCGAAGTTTTCTTGTAACTCGACTTGTCGTTGTTGCTTGGAGAAGGCTTGGTTGAAGTAGAGGTTGGAGGAGTTGTTGAAGCTTGGTTGTTGGAGAAGCGGTAGGTCTGCGATGAGTACTTGGCGTACTTGAAGTCATCTTGCACTTGACGTTCCGCCTTTGTAGCTTGATGCATGAGCTCAATGAGGTTGGAGTAGGGTTGGAAGTCGCCAATCTTCTTGATTGGATGATTGAGTCCATTCAAGAAACGTGCCGTAGTTTGCTCATCATCTTCCGTGACATTGGCTTGAATCATGGCTATCTGCATTTCCTTGTAGTATTCTTCAACACTCTTTGTTCCTTGCTTGAGGAGTTGGAGTTTCTTGAAGAGATCGCGGTTGTAGTAGGTGGGCACAAAACGTGCTCGCATGACATCCTTCATTTGAGCCCAAGTGGTGATTGGAGGTTCACCTCCTGCTTGTCGGCGCTCAAGGATTTGTTCCCACCATATGAGCACATAGTCTTGGAACTCAAGTGATGCCATAGCGATCTTCTTCTCTTCCTCATAGTTGTGCAAACGAAAGATTTTGTCGACTTTCAATGCCCATGAAAGGTACTCTTCGGGGTCATTGCTTCCATTGAACTTGGGCATGGTGAATTTTAACTTTCCATAGCGTTGCTCTTCATTGTGTTGTTGGCGATGGTGATGATGACGCCATGGAGGGTAATCATCCTCATGTTGCTCTTGGCATGGAGGAAGTCCATGATCAACTTGCTCTTGTTGAACTTGAGGTTGAGGTGGAGCTTGAGGAACTTGTGGAGGAGCTTGAGGAACTTGACGTTGCACACGTGGTTGGTAGTTCCTCTCTTGGATTTCTTGTCGAAGGGCTTCCTCTTGATTGCGCCGGTCGCGATTGCGGTTGGCGATGGCTTGACTAGATTCTTGAAGGGCACGTTGTGCCTCAAGAGCTTGCGCTTCACGTTGTTGTTTTTGAAGACGTTGAGCCTGGGCATCTTGTTCCTCTTGGTGTAGACGCGCTCATTCTTCCTCTTGGCGACGAAGACGTTGTCGTTCTTGAGCTTGAGCAAAAGCGACTTGGTTTGAGTGAGGACGAGGGACTTGCTCATTGACTTGCTCTTGTGAATGCTTGTCATGTAGCGGGTTGCGAGATGCATGACGGTCTTGACTCACGGCTCGTCGAAGAGTGTTCGAAGACGGTGTACTTGATCCGGAGAAGGAGTCGTCGGAGTGTCGACTTAAGTGGCTCCGTCTTGAGTATGAAAAAGTTGAAGGAGGCCGGTTCACCAACAAGGCGCGGATCTTGTCCATCCTTGCATCGTTCTCTTGGTTGTGCGCGTCGAGCTTGTTGTCGAAGTAGTCCTTGGTACGTTGCTCGGAGAGTCGCAAGTCGGTGGCGAGGTTGTCGATGTGTTCGTTCATAGCTTGTTACTCTTGATGCCACGCTCGTTGTGCACCAAGGAGGTGGCTCTTGGTGACGTATGATGACATGTCATCGTCTTGCTCGATGAAGAGTGGGTTCGTAGAAGTACTCGACCTATCCATCATTCCAAGCAAAATGTGAGTGGAAGAAAGAGAAGAACTTATACCAATGTACCTTGTCCGATATTGATGATGAATCAAGTTCACTCAAATGCGGACAATGAAATAGCACTATTAGTACCAATCCTTGTTGGTTCTCGCACCTACACAAGTAAAAGCTTATGGTGGAGCTTGGTTAGGATGGTGGCACAAAACTTGATGCAATTGTTAGTTTGACTCAAAGATATTGAAAAAGATTCGCAAATTCGCAAATGCAACAAGTAGATCAAGCAAGTAGTGGTACACGGAAACATACACGCAAATAGATAAGTGGGATTGTGCAAACCAAAAATGAGCCAAAACGTGGAGTCCACGAAAATGCTCTTGTTGCACAATACTAGAGAGACGCTAGCACGATTGCACAATAGGCACATATGGAGCTTGTGCACAACCTACTAGGCAAAAATGCAATGATCTCTATCCCAAGTATGCTATATGTATGGTATTTCGGTGATATGATCCAAGATGATCGGATATGACAATCTTAATGTAGTATGATGCTATGGTTCTTGCTTATAAGCTCTTTGCTTATCTTTCTCTTTTTGCTTAAAAGCTTGGTTGGCTCTTTCACTTTTGAGCTCTTTTCTTATGCAAAACTTCTCGAACCAAGATAGCAATTGTGTATGCAATGACAACTTTGTGACACAAGAGATGATATAGTATGTATGCTTATGGATGGTATTATCACTAATGTGCACAAGTCACGTTGCCGGCAATACCCAATTGCTAGTCTCGATGGGTAAGAAACACAAAAGATGGGCTATGATGGTTATCAATGCAATTGCGAGATATGACAAAGATGTCATCGAGGTTACCGTCCTTGGAGATGATGAGTAGTCGATGGAGATGAGCGGTGGTGTTGTTGATGTCGAACCGTACCTATATAGCCGAAACACAATAGGACATGTGAACCACAACCCAAAATTTCATAGACCAAAACGTGTCAAAATCGTCATAGGAGGTAGCGGTGAGCGGTGGTGGCGTTTGTTGAAAGTGGTGGTGGTATGCGGAAGATATGATGGAGGGCCTAGGCAAACTTTCCAAATTTTGGAAAATTTTGATGGAGTCAAATGGTGTTGTAACCTATCTAGATGTATGGGGGATGTCAATAGCTACTCAACGAGCTAAAGAACGCGAAAATCGGACTCCGGATGTGGAAGTTATGGGCAAAACGGTGAAACTCGGAACGCTGAAACTGGGTACGGCGGTAGTACCGCTTGTGGTGCTCAGCGGTAGTACCGCTCGTGTCGGGAAAAATTCGCAAAATCGAAAATTGGGGCGATTTGTGGGCGGAAAAGGATGATTTCGGGGGCAATAATTGGATGGATTTCGTGGAAGGAAAGAGGTGAAAAGTGGGGGGAAGCTAGATCCACTCGAAACCAAGCAAATCCACGGATCAAAATCAACAAAACATCATCAAACCAACAAATCACAAAAAAATTGGGGGCTATTTTTGGTGGGGATTTTCGGATTTAGGATGAAAGCAACAAAATCAAGCTAGAAAACAAAGGGTAGGGGCTCCAAAAACGTGATCAACGTGGCTCATGATACCCAGATGATGTAGGGCAGAACCCTATGGCACCGATCTTTCACGTTTGGAGTCGATCATACGGGGAAACACGAAGAACGGCGGAAGAACGCAAGGGAAATCATGGGGAGAAATGAGAGAAACACTCAACCGACAAGTAATTGATCACACAAGGGCTAGATCACCGAAAGCACAAGGTAAGACATGATCCAAAGTCAACAAAGGGAAGATACAAGAGTAACCGTTCTTCTCTGTGAGGAGGTCTTGATTGTCTTCTACGGATGGAGGCCTTGAATCCGGATGCATCTTCTCTGAAGAGGCACGGTCCCTCACATGGAGTAGATCCGGTACGGATGAGCAATGCTCTATCTCAAACGAGCTATCACAATGCTAACCCTAGAAAGGACGAGAGGAAGGTCTATTTATAGTCTAAGCCTTGGAAGGGGTAAAAGAGGGGCGAAATGAGTACATGGGCCTCGGCCCGGATACGCTGCCCACAGGCAGGGCAGTAGTACCGGACCCTTGGGCGGTAGTACCACTTGCAGAGCTTTAGCGGTAGTACCGCCTTGATGGGGCGGTAGTACCGCTCTGGAACCGTTCGATCACAGGAGTTTGTAGGGTTCGGTGGAAGGAGGGCGGATGTAGAGCGGTAGTGCCGCTTGGCTGGGTTCAGCAGCAGTACCGCTTGGCGTGGGTGGTAGTACCGCTCGTTCTAGGCTGGGTAGCTTCTCCTCTTGCTCTCGACGTCCATCTTGTTCCATAGCTTCATCTAGGTTGGTTCCTTGGTACCTAAGCACACAAAGCATCGCCGTTTGAGGTAGTAGCCATGTCTCAAGTGGGTCAAAGGGAAGTTCAACAAGGAGAGAGTTAACCTCGGATTGGATGGCACGTGCTCGAGCTCTTGTCATGGGTCCACTTGGAGCTTGTGTAGTCGAAGTAGTGTCCATGGGGATGATCGAAGGATGTTCCGCATCACTTTGGCTCTTATTACAAGTGAAGAACACGGTGGAGATGATTCCGATCATGTGATGCAATACATGGCTCCTGAAGATGCTGACAAGTATGAATGTTTAGTTGCTCAACGTGTTTTGAGTGTGCAGGTTACACAAGCTGAGCAAAATGAGAGGCTTAATCTATTTCATACAAAGTGAGTTGTGAAGGAACGTTCTGTTCGCGTCATCATAGATGGAGGGAGCTGCAACAACTTGGCTAGCATGGAGATGGTGGAGAAGCTATCTCGCACCACAAGACCACATCCACATCCTTACTACATCCAATGGTTCAACAACAGCGGCAAGGTTAAGGTAACACGTACTGTTCGTCTGCATTTTAGTATCTCTACATATGCTGATTATGTTGATTGTGATGTGGTACCTATGCAAGCATGTCCCTTATTACTTGGTAGACCATGGAAATTTGATAAAAATTAAATACACCATGGTAGAAACAATCAGTATACTCTTAATCATAAGGATAAAAATATTACTTTGCTTCCTATGGCTCCTGATTCCATTTTGAAAGATGATATTAATAGAGCTAGTAAAGCAAAACAGGAGAAAAATAAGAGTGAAAATCAGATTGTGGCAAAAGAATTTGAGCAACAAATGAAGCCTAATAATAAACCATCTAGTGTTGCTTCTGAAATTAATTGAAAAGTGCATGTTTACTTGCCACCAAATCTGATATTGATGAGCTAGATTTCAACAAATCTGTTTGCTGTGCTTTTGTGTGCAAAGACGCATTATTTTCATGCGAGGACGTGCCTTCCTCTTTGCCTCCTGCTGTCACTAACAATTTGCAGGAGTTCCCTGACGTCTTTCCGCAAGTCGTGCCACCGGGATTACCTCCCATTCGAGGGATTGAGCATCAGATTGACTTAATTCCCGGTGCATAATTACCCAACCGTGCACCATACCGTACCAATCTAGAGGACACGAAGGATATTATGCATCTAGTACAGGATGATGCGGAGCATCGTACAGACATCACCATGTCAAGGGTTCGTTTGGCAAGTGACACGTGCGACCTATACTTCTCATACATAATGGTGAATCTTCTCCCTTACACGTGTTCACTTGACCCCTTCGAGGATGGTATACTACTTGACACGCCACTCGTGTGCATGCATAGGTATTGCCGAGCTTCACGGCCGATGAGGAGGAGTGCAAGCGCCAAGGAGCGCCTACACCATCCGCGAGGGAAGCGTGGATGCGAAGACGGAAGAAGAAGGATGTGCCCAGTCCAGAGCAGGCGATAGTACCACCCACACCATGCGGTACTACCGCTGAGGCCAACAAAGTGGTACTACCGCCCAACTACCGGATGAGGACATGACTACCTTGGATATGACCAAATATATTGCATACATGTATATTTGTGAGGTGATTTCTAATGCAGACTATGCAATAATTTATTTATGTCATCCAGGACAAAGATACTTCACAAACTTTTGTGCCATGTCTAATTGCAGGTGTATGAGACATTTGTACAATACACATATGAACATAAGGGAGAAAGAGATGTTTACTTGTTGTTCAAAAAGTTCTCTCACGTCACTTTTGGCCCAAGAGAAGATAGAGTCCAAGTCTCTCACGTTCTGGACTCAGATTCGGACTGCACAGACACACTTGATTCAAAATGCCAAGAATTATTTCATCCGGACACCGAATTGGGTGACTCTATTTTTTTGGAAAGTAGATTTCATGCTCTTTCCAACCCAATTGGAATCACCTTAAAATCCATCCGGAGCGTTGAGTTATGGATGAAACAATCTGACGCTGTAGCAAAATCCGAGTCAAACTACAAGTCCAAAGGTGTTACGTCACCTCACTTGGGCCCATTGGCCTTGTACGACCTAGGGTTAGTTTTAGGCTGCCTTGGGACGTCCTCCCACCTCTTTGGCCGCCAACCCTTGCTCCTATATAAGTAGATCCATCTAGTAGTTTCTTCTTTGGGTTTTATTTAGTTAAAAGTTAGCCATCGCTGCAACTTCGTGTACTTCGTTTGTGTCCAACGACCAGACCAAGACCGCTTATGAAACCACACTCTTATCAACACTTCATCCATATTCGCAATATCCAGATTGCAATCTCAGTTTCTTGCTTGTTCATCGTTTGCTCGCAGGAAGCAGACCCTCGTGGTCAGGTTGATCGTGCTCCGGCGTGGTTAATAACCTCTCGGAGTTGGTTTAGCGATTGCTAAGGCGCGACATCCTCGCATGTTCGTAGTCGGATCGTCAAAGTCGACTTCCACCAAAGCGATATCCATCATCTCATCGGAAGACGGGACACCCCAGCCTCTATCAAGTGGTATCAGTTTTCAGGTTGCTTGGTGAGAATTTCTAGCTATCCCTAGATTAGATTTATTTTCTTACCTATTGTCCAAGAAAAAGCCACAAAAAAAGTTAGATCTATTCATCCTTTGTCCTAGCCGTCCAAGCCTTTGCAGTTTTCTTTTCATTGTTCGCATTATTGAATTATCAGTTGCATCGTCGTGTCGAGTTGCTAGTCTTAGTGTCTAGTTCCTTTGGAGTTTCGAGTTCTGTTCACATTGGTCACGCCGCCGCTGCATCATTATCCCTTCCGCTGTCCACCATCCCATCCATCAATTTCCACCATGTGCTATGCACTGTTCATTGTCATAATCATTGTTGAGGTCATTCACATCTTGGCTTGATCCAATCTGCATCTTATCTAGTTTGTCTTGGAAAGAGGAAAAAAAGATAGAGAAAAAAAAGGAAAAAAAGGAAAGAAGAAAAAGAAAAAAGAGAAGAAAAAGAAAAAAAGTATGAGAAAAAAAGTGAGAAGAAAAAAAAATTTCAGATCTATCTAGAATCAATCCCGTACCTGAATTCGGATTGGAATCTGTTTTTGCGCACTGTTCAGTAAAACAGGTGTATCTTCCTCACACAAAGTCCGTTTTGGCTCAGTGAGTACTCAAATTAAAGCTAGCGACAAGCCGCATCTAAATAGTTACAGAAGCTGGTTCAATATTTGACACCTCAAAATCGGCTTGTAAATAGGTCTTTTTGGCCTCCGAAGTTCGTGAACACAGCTTGTTCCACTTTTTCAGGCCAGTTTTAGAATTCTTTAACTCCTCATATCAATTCGGAATTGAGTGGTTCTTTTTGCATTGGAAAGCTTGAGTTAGTAGCATTCTTTGAAAATTTATCAGAAAATTGGCTCAAACTTTTCAAGAGGAAAGTTGGAGAGAGTTGTTGTATATCCTGCTTGGTAGTTGTTTTTCATCATTATCTTCACTGTCGTTGTGATCTTCACTTATATCTTGCTATCCAGAGATACTTAGTATCCTTGATTGATACTAGTTGTGCTATGTCGTGACCTCATTAGTGTTCTAGGCTCGCGTCTCTAGTCCGGTCTAGCCTAGGACCAGCACAGTACCGTTGTTGAGCGTTTATTCAACATTGCATCTCTGAATTGATTATTGCTAATCTTTTGCTACCATATATAGCCAACCCAGCTCCACATATTTCTACACCGTGTATACGTACGTTCCCCTGGAAATCGCTTTACACAATCTTCGAAGTTATTTGACATCGCTGGTTGCCTGTCACCACCTGTCGCACGGTAAGAACTTGTAAGATATTGTTATTTGCTTTACTGTGAGCACTTTACAACCACATCCTAGTAGTTCATAGGAACATTATTCTCGAATTTTGTTTCTTGTTTCTACTAATCATGACAGGTTCCGGAGATAGAAGTTCTTGGACGACGGACAGATCTTCACCATCATGAGAGTTGGGACAACACACACAAGCACATGGTCAGGTTATCTCTTTACCGTCATTTGAGGGTAGATTTAATCTTTCTATTTATCTAGCTTGGGAGTTTGAAGTAGAACAAGTTTTTAGTAACCATGACTTTTCTGAACTTGAGCGAGTACGAGCTGCCACTAGAGCATTTACTGGTTTTGCTTCTGTTTGGTGGAGTGTGCATTGTAGGAAAAACATTGATAACCAACCCACAACTTGGAAAGATTTGAAAGATGTAATGAGACAACAATTTTTCCCTCCTTACTATCATCGTGAATTGCTTCGCAAATTTGAACAATTTAAACAAGGCAACAACAATGTTCATGCTTACTACCAAGAGTTCAAATCTTATATGCATCATTGTGACATAGAAGAATCTAAGGATGATACAATGAATAGATTTTTTGGTGGTTTGAACTATGATATTTAGGCAAGATTTCAGTATATTCCTCGTTGCATTACTGGTATGTATGTTCATGCTTGTACCTTTGAGAGAAAGATACAGGAGGATGCATTGGGTGACTACAACAACTACTATTCCAGTTCGTGCTCACCACCGCCGGTTGGTTCCTCCACCGCTGCACCTACTAGAGCAGCCCCACCTCGAATTGTGAGCGCGACATCATCTCAAGAGTATGGTGCATTTTCAAAGTCCATACCTACATCAGCTACGTCTTTGCGACAAGGTAACAGTAAAGGTATTGATGATATAACTTCACATGAGAATGATGCATCCCTCATTAACTTGAATGCATCATGTGTTCAGTTACCTGGTGATTTGAGCACAACACCTATTTTAGAGAATCTTGATACTATCATGAAAATGTCATGTGATCAAACAACTGAAATACCAACAATTTTGAGTGCACCCATTGAATTAATTGTTGATGCAAAAGAATCAATGTTTAATCATTTTGATATGACCTCTAATCTTGGTGATGATTCTGTGTTGAATGACTTATTGCATGTTTGCTTATTTAAGCATGTTGTAGCATGTAAATTTGATGCAAGTAAGGTTTATTCACCAATGTTGGGATGGTTTAATGATGAACATTGTCAATCTTTTGAAATGAATAAGAGCTTCACTTATATGTGCAAACTGAGTTGCAATATTTTCATGCCTTCTACTTCTTGTGATAATATTTTGGCTTTATATTTTATGAACTATGAAAGTTACTCATGCATACATGTGTCATATGTGCAAAAACAAAGGGAAGTAAAAATGGATGACATATTCATATAGAACATGTACGCATTGTCTGTTTTGTTAGTCACATTTCAGATTAAGCAACGCCGAGGACGGCTTTGTTTTCACGAAGGGGAGGATGATGAGGACATGACTACCTTGGATATGACCAAATATATTGCATACCTATATATTTGTGAGGTGATTTCTAATGCAGACTATGCAATAATTTATTTATGTCATCCAGGACAAAAATACTTCACAAACTTTTGTGGCATGTCTAATTGCAGGTGTATGGGACATTTGTACAATACACATATGAACATAAAGGAGAAAGAGATGTTTACTTGTTGTTCAAAAAGTTCTCTCACGTCACTTTTGGCCCAAGAGAAGATAGAGTCCAAGTCTCTGACGTTCTGGACTTAGATTCGGACTGCACAGACACACCGGATTCAAAACGCCAAGAATTCTTTCATCCGGACTCCGAATTGGGTGACTCTTTTTTTGTTGGAAAGTAGATTTCATGCTCTTTCCAACCCAATTGGAATCACCTTAAAATCCGTCCGGAGCGTTGAGTTATGGACGAAACAATCTGACGCTATAGCAGAATCCGAGTCAAACTACAAGTCCAAAGGTGTTACGTCACCTCCACTTGGGCCCATTGGCCTTGTACGACCTAGGGTTAGTTTTAGGCTGCCTTGGGACGTCCTCCCACCTCTTTGGACGCCACCCCTTGCTCCTATATAAGTAGATCCATCTAGTAGCTTTTTTCTTTGTGTTTTATTTAGTTAAAAGTTAGCCATCGCTGCAACTTCGTGTACTTCGTTTGTGTCCAACGACCAGACCACGGCCGCTTATGAAACCCCACTCTTATCAACACTTCATCCATATTCGCAATATCCAGATTGCAATCTCAGTTTCTTGCTTGTTCTTCATTTGCTCGAAGGAAACAGACCCTCGTGGTCAGGTTGATCGTGCTCCGGCGTGGTCAATAACCTCTCGGAGTTGGTTTAGCGATTGCTAAGGCACGACGTTCTCACACGTTCGTAGTTGGATCATCAAAGTCAACATCCACCAAAGTGATATCCATCATCTCATCGAAAGACGGGACACCCCAGCCTCTATCACTACCGGTCAACCTTGTGTAATCAGGCGGCACAAGACCGGTACAACCCCGATTCTTCCGTCAGCTGCGACTAGACCGGTACTACCGGTCCTAACATTGGTACAACCACCAAGCACCTCGAGGAATCTGCACCGGAGCTCCAAGTCCGGTACTACGACCTCCAACAAGCGGTACTACCGCACAACTTCGTAAGCGGTACTACCACCCGAGGGTCCGGTACTACCGCCCTGCCTATGCGCAGTCGCGAGCCTTTGGCCTTGTATCCCTCTCCCACTTACCCCTTCGTGGATTAGACTATAAATAGACCACCTCCACCTCCTTTCTAGGGTTAGCAAATATGATAGCTCATTCTTAGGTGAGCTTTGCTTTTACCTCTACTCTTGAGAGAGAGAGAGACTACCACTCCCATGGAGTTCAAGATCTCCATGTGAGAAGATCCGTCTAGGATACAATCAAGACCTCCTCTTGGAGATGAACCTTACCTTGAATCTTTCCCTTTGTTGTTCATGTACCTTGTGGATCTTGTGTGTTTGATTGTCTAGTGGATGTGTGATTGGACTTGTTCTTGAGTGTTTCCCCTTGTGATTTCTCTCCATTCTTTCCCCGTGTTCTTCATGTTCCTCATACGGATCCGCTCCAATCATGAAAGATCGGTCATCTAGGGTTCTACCCCACATCACAGGAGCTGCTCGACAAAGGTTATATACGCGAATCCCTTAGTCCTTGTGTTGTTCCTATCATTTTAGTGCCGAAAAAGGATGGTACTTCGCGTATGTGCTGTTCCTATTCGTTATCGTCATCTTATTCCTAGGCTAGATGATAGATGATACGCTTGATGACTTGAGTGGTACTACAATATTCTCCAAAGTTGATTTGTGTAGTGGATACCATCAAATTCGTATGAAATCGGGAGATGAATGGAAAACGACATTTAAAACTAAGTTTGGATTATATGAGTGGTTAGTCATGCCTTTTGGGTTAACCAATGCACCTAGTACTTTCATGAGATTAATGAATTAAGTTTTACGTGCTTTCATTGGACGATTTGTGGTAGTTTACTTTGATGACATATTGATTTATAGCAGATCTTTGGAGGAACATTTGGAACATTTACGTGTTGTTTTTATTGCTCCACGTGATGCACGTTTATTTGGTAACCTTGGGAAGTGCACCTTTTGCACCAACCGAGTGTCTTTTCTGGGCTATGTTGTTACTCCACAGGGAATTGAAGTTGATAAAGCCAAGACTGAAGCTATTGAGAGTTGGCCGCAACCCAAAACGGTCACACAAGTGAGGAGTTTTCTTGGCCTCGCTGGATTCTATAGGCGTTTTGTGAGATATTTTAGCACCATTGCTGCACCTCCCAATGAGCTTACAAAGAAGGATGTGCCTTTTGTTTGGGGTACCGCACATGAAGAAGCCTTCACGGTGTTGAAAGATAAGTTGACACATGCTCCTTTACTTCAACTTCCTGATTTTAATAAGACATTTGAGCATGAATGTGATGCTAGTGGAATTGGATTAGGAGGTATGTTATTACAAGATGGCATACATGTTGCATACTTTTCTAAAAAATTTGAGTGGGCCTAGTCTGAATTACTCTACTTATGATAAAGAATTATATGCTCTTGTTCGGACTTTAGAAACATGGCAAGATTATTTATGGCCCAAAGAATTTGTTATACATTTTGATCATGAATCTTTGAAACATATTAAAAGTCAAGCTAAATTGAATCATAGACATGCTAAATGGGTTGAATTCACTGAGACTTTCCCTTGTGTCATTAAACACAAGAAGGGTAAAGAAAATGTTATTGCTGATGCATTGTTTCTTGTTATACTATGCTTTCACAACTTCACTTTAAAATATTACACCATCAAAGATCAATATGTGCATGATACTGAATTTAAAGATGCATTGCACAATTGTAAAGAAAGGAGAACATGGAACAAGTTCGTCGTTACTGATGGATTTTTGTTTCGTGCTCACAAGCTATGCATTCCAGCTATCTCTGTTCATCTTTTATTATTGCAAGAGGCGCATGGAGGAGGATTAATGGGACATTTTGGCATGAAGAAGATAGAGGATGTACTTGCTACACATTTCTTTTGGCCAAAGATGATACGGGATGTTGAGTGTTTTATTGCTCGCTGCACTACATGTCAAAAAGCTAAGTCATGACTCAATCCTCATGGTTTATATATGCCTTTGCCTGTACCAAGTGTTCCTTGGGAGGATATATCTATGGACTTTGTTTTAGGTTTACCTCAAACAAAGAAGGGGAGGGATAGCATATTTGTTGTCATGGATAGATTCTCGAAAATGGCACACTTTATACCATGTCATAAAAGCGATGATGCTGTTAATGTTGCTGATTTGTTCTTTCATGAAATTATTCGCTTGCATGGTGTGCCAAATACTATTGTTTCAGATCGTGATACTAAATTTCTTAGCCACTTTTGGAGATGTTTATGGGCTAAGTTGGGGACTAAACTGCTTTTTAGTACTACTTGTCACCCACAAACTGATGGACAAACTGAAGTAGTTAATAGAAAATTGTCTACTATGCTTAGGGCTGTTTTGAAGAATAATAAGAAAATGTGGGAGGAATGCTTGCCTCATATTGAATTTGCTTATAATCGTTCATTGCATGCTACTACTAAGATGTGCCCTTTTGAAGTTGTGTATGTTTTCCTACCTCGTGCACCTATTGATTTGTCGCCTCTTCCATCTTCGGAGAAAGTTAATTATGATGCTAAACAACCTGCTAAATTGGTTTTAAAAATGCATGAGTTAACTAAGGAAAACATTGAGCGTATGAATGCTAAATATAAACATGCTGGAGATAAGGGTAGAAAACATGTTATGTTTGCACCTAGAGATCTTGTTTGGTTACATTTGCGTAAGGATAAATTTCCTGATTTGCGCAAATCAAAGCTAATGCCACGTGCTGATGGTCCTTTTAAGGTGTTAGAGAAAATAAATGATAATGCATATAAACTTGAGCTGCCTGCAGATTTTGGGGTTAGTCCCACTTTTAACATTGCAGATTTGAAGCCTTATTTGGGTGAGGAAGATGAGCTTCCATCGAGGACGACTTCATTTCAGGAAGGGGAGGATGATGAGGACATCAATACTATTGTTACACCCGCAACCCCCTGCTACTATACATACTAGACCAATTACTAGAGCTCACGCACGCCAATTAAATTACCAGGTACTCTTGTTTCTTGGTAATTATTCTAATGTTCATGAGAATATGATGTTGTCTAAATTCGGTACATTTGTTTTGCTTACAAATGAAGGGCCTAGCTTGGAGAAGGATGAACATAGGAGCAAGAACAAGCATGGAGATGATGGCATGCGCAAGGGAAACAAGAACGGAGTTTCAAGTGATGATTTCAGGACTTTGGAGCCACCATAATGAGTGCATGAAGGCTTGGACGAAATATACAAGATGCCACTTCGCAAATTTCATCCAGAGGCTATTATAGGTATTGTGTCACCTTATTATTGGGCCAGGCCCATGTAATTTCGAAATATAGAAGTATAGGCTCTTTTTAGAGTCCGTATATTTGGGGAAAATGGAGTTAGGGTTGGTTTTGGACCACTCCTACAAGGGGACACGAAATTCCCCCCTCTTCCTCCTTATATACAGCCCTTAGGGCATCGTTTAGACTTTGGGGTTTTGTTTAGATTAAAAGCTCGCCATAGCTGCAAATTTGCGTACTTCGTTTGTGTTCGACGACCACACCAAGATGTCACAGAACCCCACTTGATCAATAAAGCTTTTCTCTTTTATTCGCAATATCCAGATTGCAATCTTAGTTTTTTGCTTGTTCTTAATTTGCTTGCAGGAAATAGACCCTCATGGTCAGGTTGATCATGCTCCCGCGTGGTCAATAACCTCTCGGAGTTGCTTTAGCGATTGCAAAGGCGCGATATCCTCGCACGTTCGTAGTCGGATCGTCAAAGTCTACTCCATCCAAAAATGATAGCCATCATCTCATCAAAAGACGGGACACCTTTGCTTCTATCACACTAGTGAAGACGTGAGGGTGGTAGCGGGATGGGTGATAGACCATGTAAAGCTTGAACTCTTGGGTCTCCTTGCAACGAAGAGCCTCTTCCTTGTGTCGTGACTGAACTCTAGTCTTTATAATTTGTAATGGAAGGATGGTGCATTGTTCTATATGTTATTGTCCATATATCAATGCATAGGTGAGCTCACGGAAGGGGGGTAGAGGGTAGAAGATATACTTCAATCAAAAAATCGTCTGCAACTCAATTATACAAGCCGAATCATGCCTCCGACATGTTGTCGAAGCCCGCGAGTGGGTTCGGGCGCATACAAATTTTGGTAGTGATTGTTTTGGTGGTTCAATGAGCTCTAATGGAGTTTTATGGCAAAATTCTGGCCGTTTTAAGGATACAACATCGTGGGACAGACCGTGGATACAAGTTTCAAGGTAAGCTGTTCGCACCAATGAGCCATCTTACACCATTCGGAATGACCTATAATTATTCGAGTGCATAAACGGAGTGAGGATGAACTGTTATGTACTTTATGATCCAAGAATAATGCATCCGCTGGTGAAGACGTGAGGGTGGTAGAGGGATGGGTGATAGACCATGTAAAGCATGAATTCTTGGGTCTCGATGCAATGAACATACTCCTCCTTATGTCGTGACTGAACCTGTAGTCTTTCTAGTTTGTAATGGAAGGATGGTGCATTGTTCTATATATTATTGTCCATATATCAGTCGTAGGTGAGCTCACGGAAGGGTGGTAGAGTGCTGAAGAGTATACTTCAATCATAAAATCGTCCAAAATTGAATTTTACAAGCCTGATCTTGCCTCCAACATGTTCTGGAAGCCCGTGAGTGGGTTACGGGCGCATACATCTTTTGGTAGTGATTATTTTGGCGGGTCATCAAGCTCGAATGGAGTTTTTATGGCAACATTGTGGTCGTTTTATGGATACAACATCGTAGGACAGATCGTCAATACAACTTTCAAGGTAAGTTGATCGCACCAACGAGCCATCTGGCACCATTCGGAATGACCTATAATTTTTTGAGTGCATAAACGGAGTGAGGATGAACTATTATGTACTCTACGATCCAAGAATAATGCATCCACTAGTGAAGACATGATGGTGGTAGCGGGATGGCTATAGACCATGTAAAGCTTGAATTCTTGGGTCTCGATGCAACGAAGAGCCTCTTCCTTGTGTCGTGACTGAACCTGTAGTCTTTCTAGTTTGTAGTAGAAGAATGGTGCATTGTTCTATATGTTATTGTCAATATATCAGTCCATAGGTGAGCTCGCGAAACGGTGGTAGAGTATACTTCAATCATCAAATCGTCCGGAACTCTATTTTACAAGCCGGATCTTGCCTCCGACATGTTGTCGAAGCCCGCGAGTGGCTTACGGGAGCATACAACTTTTGGTAGTGATTGCTTTGGCGGGTCATCAAGCTCCAATGGAGCTTTTATGGAAAAATTGTGGCCGTTTTATGAATACAACATAGCGGGGTAGACCGTGAATAGAACTTTCTGATGAGGACATCAATACAATTGTTACACCCACAACCCCTGCTGCTATACATACTGGACCAATTACTAGAGCTCGTGCACGCCAACTAAATTACCAGGTACTTTCGTTTCTTGGTAATGATTCTAATGTTCATGAGAATATGATGCTGCCTAAATTGGATACATTTGTTTTGCTTACAAATGAAGGGCCTAGCTTGGAGAAGGATGAACATTGGAGCAAGAACAAGAACGGAGTTACAAGTGATGATTTCAGGACTTTGAAGCCACCATAATGGGTGCATGAAGCCTTGGACGAAATATACAAGATGCCACTTCATAAATTTCATCCCGAGGCTATTTTAGGTGCCGCATCACCTTATTATTGGGCCAGGCCCATGTAATTTCGAAATACATAAGTATAGGCTATTTTTAGAGTCCGTATGTGTGGGGAAACAAGAGATAGGGTTGATTTCGGACCCCTCCACCAAGGGCCACGAAATTCCCCCCTCTTCCTCCATATATACAGCCCTTAGGGCATCGTTTAGACTTTAGGTTTTGTTTAGATTAAAAGTTCGCCATAGCTGCAACTTCGCGTACTTCGTTTGTGTTCAACGACCAGACAAAGGCGTCACAGAACCCCACCTTGATCAATAAAGCTTCATCTTATATTCGCAGTATCCAGATTGCAATCTCAGTTTCTTGCTTGTTCTTCGTTTGCTCGCAGGAGACAGACCCTCGTGGTCAGGTTGATCGTGCTCTGGCGTGGTCAATAACCTCTCGGAGTTGGTTTAGCGGTTGCTAAGGCGCGACGTCCTCGCACGTTCGTAGTCGGATCGTCAAAGTCGACTGCCACCAAAGCGATATCCATCATCTCATCGAAAGATGGGACACCTTTGCCTGTATCACTTTCAAGGTAAGTTGATCGTACAAATGAGCCATCTTGGACCATTCAGAATGACCTATAATTTTTTGAGTGCATAAGAGGAGTGAGGATGAACTGTTTTGTACTTAAGGATCCAAGAATAATGAATCCGCTGGTAAAGACGTGAGGGTGGTAGTGGGATGGGTGATAGACCATGTAAAGCATGAATTCTTGGGTCTCGATGCAACGAAGAGCCTCTTCCTTGTGTCGTGACTGAACCTGTAGTCTTTCTAGTTTGTAATGGAAGGATGGTGCATTGTTCTATATGTTATTTTCCATATATCATTCAGTAGGTGAGCTCAGGGAAGGGTGGTAGAGTGCTGCAGAGTATACTTCAATCATAAAATCATCCGGAACTGAATTTTACAAGCCGGATCTTGCCTCCGACATGTTGTGGAAGCCCGCGAGTGTGTTACGGGCGCATACAACGTTTGGCAGTGATTGTTTTGGCCGGTCATCGAGCACCAATGGAGTTTTTATGGCAAAATTTTGGTCATTTTACGGATACAACATCGCGGGACAGACCATGAATACAACTTTCAAGGTAAGTTAATCAGCACCAACGAGCCATCTTGCACCATTTGAAATGACCTATAATTTTTCGAGTGCATAAATGGAGTGAGGATGAACTGTTATGTACTTTATGATCCAAGAATAATGCATCCACTAATGAAGACATGAGGGTGGTAGCGGGATGGGTGATAGACCATGTAAAGCTTGAATTCTTGGGTCTCGATGCAACAAAGAGCCTCTTCTATGTGTCTTGACTGAACCTGTAGTCTTTCTACTTTGTAATGTAAGGATGGTGCATTGTTCTATATGTTATTTTCCATATATCAGTGCGTACGTGAGCTCACGGAAGGGTGGTATAGGGTGGAAGAGTATACTTCGATCATCAAATCGTCCCGAACTCAATTTTACAAGCCGGATCTTGCCTCCAACATGTTGTCAGCAAGTGGGTTGAGGGAGTCCTGGAATAAGGGGTCCTTGGACAGCCGGACTATATGCATGGGCCGGACTGTTGGTCTATGAAGATACAAGATAGGAGACTTCTTCCCGTGTCCGGATGGGATTCTCCTTTGCATGGAAGGCAAGCTTGGCGATTCGGATATGTAGATTCCTTTCTCTGTAACCGACTTTGTGTAACCCTAGCCCCCTCCAGTGTCTATATAAACCAAAGGGTTTATTCCGTAGAGAGGAGAACAATCATAATCTCATAGGCTAGATTTCTAGGGTTTAGCCATTACGATCTCGTGGAAGATCATCTCTTGTAATACTAATATTCATCAAGATCAATCAAGGAGGAAGTAGGGTATTACCTCCATAGAGAGGGCCCGGACCTGGGTAAACATTGTGTCCCCCGCCTCCTATTACCATTAGCCTTAGACGCACAGTTCGGGACCCACCCGAGATCGGCCGGTTTTCACACCGACATTGGTGCTTTCATTGAGAGTTCCGCTGCGTCATCACCAGAAGGCTTGATGGCTCCATTAATCATCTACAACAATGCAGTCCAGGGGGAGATCCCCCCCGGACAGATTTTCGTATTCGGCGGCTTCACACTGCGGGCCAACTCGCTTGGCCATCTAGAGCAGATTGATAGTTACGCCCCTGGCCATTAGGTCAGATTTGGAAGGCTGAATTTTGTGGCCGATATCCGTGGAGACTTGATCTTTGACGGATTCGAGCCCATGACGACGGTCCCCTGCCACCACAATGAACATGAACAAAATCTTTCATCTGGCCGCGCTCTGGAGATAGCGCCCGTAACCGCTCTGGCCCTAGAGCCGGAGCGGACCGCGTCGTCCGAAGACGGGAGGCTCAACCCGTCCACGAAAACCGCAGACTCAGCAGCGCTCGAGCTGCACACAGACCCAACATCAAGCTGGGCTTGTATCATTGGAACCTCGGACTCGTCTTCGTCCGTAGGTTCCGGACCACGTGCATCCACGCCCATCGAACCTGATTGGGCACCGATCTTGGAGTTCAGCTCCGCGGACATCTTCCAGCACTTACCTCTTGGCGATGTGTTAAACTCATTGAAATCCCTCTCCTTATCAGGGGACTTTCGGCCGAACTATGTCCTGCTCAAATGGGAAGCGGACGATGAAGAACTTTGTTTCCCACCCACCACCCACTTCATTGCCACCATCGAAGACTTAACCGACACGCTCGATTACATCTCCGAGGACATCGACGGTATGGACGATGATGCCGGAGAGGAGCAAGCACAAAAACCACAACCCTTAGGGCAGTGGACTGCTACATCCTCATACGATATATACATGATGGACACACCTAAGGAGAAGGAGGCCGGGAGCGATAACAGCATGCCTGTCGATGAACCTCCCAAGCACCAGCGTTTGAAGCGCCGACCTCGATCCGGCAAAAGGAAAAACAAAAACATTGTCACGAACGACGATGATAATCTGAACCAAGCCTAGGACCCCGTAGACCCAGCATTGGAGCAGGGCGTGCGAGAGGATGGCAAACACAGTCCGGAGATGTAGTCTGGCCACAGCGATGCCGAAGATAGCAATTATCAACCTGTCTCGGAAGAAGAGATCAGCCTGGGCGACGTCGAATTCATCATCCCAGAGAACAAGAACGCCTCCATCAAGGCTTATCGCCACTGCAAGGAGCCTGAAAAGGCAGAAGCAGCGGCTTAAGGCCGCACATGATACGGTCAATGACAGATGGAATGAAGTGCTAGACGCTAAGGAGAAATACGGCGGTAATCACCAAACAAAGAGCTATCCTAAACGTAAGCTGCTACCCAAATTCGACGACGAGGCTATTGTGCCTATACCGCCGAAAAACAATATGGCTGACAAGCCGGACTGACCACCTCGTGGTCGAGACAGAGTGGCTAGCAATGCCGCACACAAACCTGCACCCCCTCCCCGTAAAGAAAGGGAGGTCGCAGCTCATGACCTGACACACGATCTACGTGAAGACCTGGACAAAAAGGCTGGCAAAACCAGGTCCATCTATGGATCCACAGAACGTGCTCCTATACGGGATCACGATTATCAAACCAAAAATGCCGGTCACTTACCAGTTCGGAACCAATACCGAACATTACAACCGTTGGACCTACGCCACGACACAACCAAACACATGGGTGCCGCACACCCCCTGTGCTTCACCGACGACGTGCTGGAACACCATTTTCCAGAAGGGTTCAAACCCGTAAACATCAAGGCATATGATGGAATGACGGACCCTGGGGTTTGGATAGAAGACTTTGTTCTTCACATCCACATGGCTCACGGAGATGATCTCCACACCATCAAATACTTACCCCTCAAGCTAAAAGGACCAGCTCGACACTGGCTAAAAAGCCTCCCTGAAAATTCATCGGAAGCTGGAAGGAACTTGAGGACGCTTTTTGGGCCAATTTCCAAGGGACCTATGTCCGGCCCCCGGATGCAGACGATCTAAGTCACATAATCCAACAACCCGGAGAATCAGCCCGTAAGCTTTGGAACCGGTTTCTCACTAAGAAGAACCAAATCGTCGACTGTCCGAACGCCGAAGCCTTAGCGGCCTTCAAACACAGTGTCCAGGACAAATGGCTAGCCAGGCACCTTGGCCAGGAAAAGCCAAGGACAATGGCAGCCTTAACTACAGTAATGACCCGCTTTTGCGCGGGCGAGGACAACTGGTTAGCCCGTAGCAGGGCTAGTGATCCCAGCACATCTGAAGTCAAGGATGGCAATGGAAAACCATGATGCAAAAAAAACAAACATTGGAACAATGAAGAAAGCCCAAACAATACAGAGGTAAACGCCGGATTCAGGGGCTCCAGACCCGGTCAACGGAAGAAGCCATTCAAAGGCAACAAAAACGGTCCATCCAGCCTGGATAAGATCCTAGACAGGCCCTGCCAGATCCACGGCACTCCTAATAAACCAGCCAATCATACCAAAAGAGAATGTTGGGTCTTCAAGCAGACCGGCAAGCTCAACGCCGAACACAAAGGGAAGGGACCTCAGAGCAAAGACGAGGATGAATCTCGCCAACCGAACACGGGGGGACAGAAGAAATTTCCATCGGAGATCAAAACAGTGAACATGATCTATGTCACTCATATCCCAAAGAGGGAGCGCAAGCGCGCACTCTGAGAGGTCTATGCCATCGAGCCCGTCGCTCCCAAATTCAACCCATGTTCGGCCTATCCGATCACCTTTGATCGCAGGGATCATCTGACTAGTATCCGTCACGGGGGTTTGGCTGCCCTAGTGCTCGACCCAATAATCGACGGATACCACCTCACTCGAGTCCTTATGGACCGCGGCAGTAGTCTCAATCTGATATATCAGGACACCGTCTGCAAGATGGGGATGGACCCTCAAGAATCAAGCCAAGCATCACTACCTTTAAAGGAGTTATACCGGGCGTAGAAGCCTGCTGCACGGGCTCCCTAACATTGGAGGTTGTATTCGGCTCTCCCGACAACTTTCGAAGCGAAGAACTAACCTTTGACATAGCTCCGTTCCGAAGTGGCTATCATGCACTACTCAGAAGAACGGCCTTCGCTCGTTTTAACGTAGTCCCGCATTATGCGTATCTAAAACTAAAAATGCTTGGACCATGTGGAGTCATTATGGTCAGCGGAAATACAGAGCGCTCTCTTCGCATAGAAGAATACATGACGGCTCTAGCAGTCGAAGCACAAAACGGCCTATTTAAGCCGAACAGCTCATCTGTCGTCAAGACCGCGGAAGCTCAGATAAACCCGAGCTTGATTATCAGCTATGCCCCCATCGACTGCCCCATAAGGAGATCACACACCTGCCACGTATACATAAATATACACTCAAAACTCCTTGGGTGGCAACGGGGGCACACTGCACACAAAAAGTCCAATAGTTCGGCTCGACCCTATTCGGACTCCAGAAGTTATATTTCACGGTTCATTAAAACAAACCAGTTTTGCTTACGGCCACACCAGATTCTTTTACCTGGTTTTTTCTCCTTTTTACATATGGCCATCACACTATACCCTTCAAGGACACCTCACAACGGAGAAAAAGGCGCAGACGTGTAGCAGGGCCCCACATTAAGGTTTCTTTTTTAGATTCAGACCCTGTGTAAACCTTTTTTATCTCTCTTTGTTTTATACTTTCCTGGCATGTGAAATGTCCAAGAAAGATATCGACATTACCTGTAAATATACGGCTCACCGTACTAAGGTGGATGTTATAGAAGCAGCTTGGTTCGTATTGTGTTTTGAGATTTATGCTCTCACCACCTGTGCTCTTTCCCCACGTCGGATTGCCATACGTGCCTTCATACCAGGGTCTATCACCAGGGGCTGTATTCAACCCGGTGTATATTGTAAAGTCCGAACACCTATAGGGAATGTTGGGCGTCGCGAGTTTGGCCTTATATGCATTAGCTCCGAATCATGTCTTTGGTCAATAGTTGGGTTGCCCGGCTCCTATGCTTACTACCTTACGTTCTGCTATATCGGCTAGGGTAGTAAAGGCAGAATTACTGCGATTGTGTCTTGGTTCATCCGGATGAGCACCTCAGTAGAGAAAGCCGAAAACCGACTGTCATGATGCGGCGAGAGCTGGTCAACCACTCGATGACTAAGTGAAATCTTCACAATTCCTTCTGCATTAAAGAAGGACCATTTTTCCGGTCACGTATGTAGACACACTATATTCGGATAACCGCGGACATACCAGGGGCTATATAGTAGCCCCACCGTCAAACTCCTATGGCTAAGTGAAATTGTTAAAGCCCTATAGACCGATTGCCTAGTTCGCCGCACTAAACACCTCTTAACGGACCAAGACGTTGGGTCAAGTGTGAAAAAGTGCTTTTTTGAACACCCCTGCATTATACACGAGGGGGCTGAAGCCGACGACTGCAAACTATCAGATTATATAAAGCAAAAAGACGGCCACACAGGAGGCACCAAAACTTTTCAGGCAAAAAGTATAAAAACATAGCCTTAAATATATCATAATATTGTTATTACAATTTCGATACAATTCACTCAAACATAATATCTTTCGAGCACTGACCCTCTATTAAGCGGGCACCCTCTAGGACATCTTCAAAGTAATGTTCTCGCATGTTAAGGTCCTTGCCATTGGGTGGACTCTGCGCTGCAATATCGGTGGCCTTCATCTTCGCCCAGTACATCTTGACACGGGCAAGGGCCATTTGTGCACCTTCATGCACGTTGACCGCTTAACAACGTCGATACGCAGCACCGCATTAACAAGTTGTCGCATAACCGAAATAACTATTCGGAATGGACTCAGTTGGCCACAGCCGGGCTATGACGTCCTTCATGGCAGTACCGGACATCTTGTGGAGCTCGGCCCACCGGGCCACCTGTTCGTTTAACAGTGGACGCTTTAGCGTGTCAAATTGTGACCAAAATAGCTTTTCCATCGCATGTCCTTCTTGCGTGTGGAAAAACTGATTCGCATCGGCAGCACTCTTCGGCAGGTCCACAAAGGCGTCTATAGAACTCCCCCGTTGATTAAGCGGAGCATACTTCGGATCGCCAAACTTAGTTTGCAATAAAAATGGCTTACCAGTCGCGATCTCCCCAGCTTGTCGGATCTCCTCCCGAGCTGCTCTAGACTCAGACCGGGCTTCCTTCGCCTCTTTTAAGGCTTTGTCGAGATCGACCGCTTTGGCTTTGTTATCTTTCTCAAGAACTTGGCATCGACTAGTGGCATCCTTCAGCTCAAGTGCCATAGTAGATATTCTCTCCTCGCATTGACGCCCAGCAGTCTGCTTGGCCTTTAATTCGGTGGCTACCTTTTCGGTAGCCGCATTACTCATCCTGGCTTTCTCCTTGGCCCGGGCAAGTTCTGCCCGAAGGGTTTCAACTATGGCGGCACTATCTGCAGTTATGCATATGCAAATTCTCAGTATCACGCTCATTTTATAATACTAGCATGTACTGAGTGCCCCAAAGACATACCTTGCGCCTCGTCGAGCTGCATGTTAATAAGCGTGATGTCATCATCTGCTACATCAACTTTCTGCTTCAGATGTGCTACCTCTGTAGCTTGGGCAATGGCCATGGATGTAACAACATGTGTTCCAGTTAGTCAGATCATTTCCTGGGCATATATTTTTTATCCTCTGATTGCCTCCCTTTGGATGCCAACCAGAGTCTCGGGGGCTAATATCTATACACAGGTGCAATTTACATTTATAAATTACAATACGTACCTCGAAGCCTCTTAGTAGGCTCTTGCAGGCTTCATTCAATTCGCTTTTCATGGACCGAATTCTTTCAACCACCGTACCCATCAAGGTACGATTCTCCTCTGAGACGGACACATGCTGCAACATGTCCATCAATGTATTCGGCGCCTCCAGATCTGGAACAGGTTGTGTCGTCCCTCGAACATTTGATAGTCTGGGACTCTTGTTGTTCCATGTAGGGGCCGCACACCCCGGAGCCTGGGCGACCGAAGTATTACCTTCAGTCCAGGTCTTCACTACCCCTTGTGCCACTCGTTGATCAGGAAAGATCCTCCGGGACGACACCTCGGCGTCATCTACCTTATCAGGCAGGGAGATCTGTGGAGGCGTGTCGCTCTCGATCATCTCCGAAAGAAGATCCCCCGAAGAGGAGGACTGTTGAGGAGGGCTGCGTACCAAACAACAAACATATATTTTAAATGTTACCCTCACGACCAGGAAAGAACGGGACATGTTTAAAAAACACACTGATTCACTTACGATTTGGCTAATGGCCTATCTTTGCGGAGTGACTGCATGTCAACGTCACCCCTGACTGGGATACCTTGATTTGCCCTTCCCTTTGAGTCCTTGGAGGCGGCCCTCTTCTTCCCATGAGGAGAAGGGATGTCA
Source organism: Triticum dicoccoides (assembly GCF_002162155.2). Taxonomy (NCBI): domain Eukaryota; kingdom Viridiplantae; phylum Streptophyta; class Magnoliopsida; order Poales; family Poaceae; genus Triticum; species Triticum dicoccoides. The sequence goes on from NC_041381.1 coordinate 279,167,040, forward strand.
ATTTTCCCTTCCCTTCCACCTTTGGAAGTGGAAGTTCCAATCTCCCAAAAAAAATTGCCCGGTGTGCCTCCAGAATGGAGGCCGCCTTGAGCCTCTTCGCTCTCCTCCATATCTTCCCCCGCCGGCACTTGATTTGGCGCCGGAGCCAACATCCTTGTTAATACCGGATCAGCACAGTCTTCGAGAAGTGGAGCCAAACACCTGATTCTCTCTGCCTTCTTTAGCCAGTCCTGGCCGAGTAGATTTTTATTAGTACATTGTTATGAATAATTTGACTAAACTGTGTTCGGGAGTCAAGTACTTACCGTAGTATCCAGATGATTGCAGTCAAGACGGGGGTCTTCTATAGTATCCGGCCATTGTTTTCGTGCGCCGAAGAATAAATTCCACATCCCTCTAAATATTGAGCCAGAGAAGTGCTGAAGGGTCCGTGGACCTTCCGGATTGAACTCCCACATACGGAGAGGACGCCGCTGGCACGAAAGGATCCGGCAGATTAGCATTACTTGGATTACATTGGTCAGACCGGTGTACTTTTTAATGAGGCTCCGAATGCGACTTTGCAACGTCGGCACTTCATCAGTAGATCCCTAGTCCAGCCCCTTGTTAATCCACAATGCAAGCTGTAAAGGAGGGCCGGATCATAACGTGGGTGTAGCTGCCCACTTTTTACCACGGGGTTCGGTAATGTAAAACCACTCCCATTGCCATAAGTCAGAAGATTCTGCGAAAGAGCCCTTTGGCCAAGGAGAAGTGGTAAGTTTGCTTACTCAAGCGCCTCCACACTCCGCTTGTTTCCCGTCGTGATGAGGACATCAATCCCATTGTTACACCAACAGCCCCTACTGCTACATATACGGGACCAATTACTAGAGCTCGCGCACGCCAATTAAATAATCAGGTACTTTCGTTTCTTGGTAATGATTCGAATGTTCATGAGAATATGATGCTGCCTAAATTGGATACATTTGTTTTGCTTACAAATGAAGGGCCTAGCTTGGAGAAGGATGAACATTGGAGCAAGAACAAGAACAGAGTTACAAGTGATGATTTCAGGACATTGAAGCCACCATAATGGGTGCATGAAGCCTTGGACGAAATATACAAGATGCCACTTCATAAATTTTGTCCCGAGGCTATTCTAGGTGCTGCGTCGCCTTATTATTGGGCCAGGCCCTTGTAATTTCGAAATACATAAGTATAGGCTATTTTTAGAGTTCGTATGTGTGGGGAAACAAGAGATAGGGTTGATTTCGGACCCCTCTACCAAGGGCCACGGAATTCCCCCCTCTTCCTCCATATATGCAGCCCTTAGGGCACTGTTTAGACTTTGGGTTTTGTTTAGATTAAAGTTTGCCATAGTTGCAACTTCACGTACTTTGTTTGTGTTCAACAACTAGACAAAGGCGTCACAGAACCCCACCTTGATCAATAAAGCTTTCATCTTATATTCGCAATATCCAGATTGCAATCTCAGTTTCTTGCTTGTTCTTCGTTTGCTCGCAGGAAATAGACCCTCGTGGTCAGGTTGATCGTGCTCCGGCGTGGTCAATAACCTCTCGGAGTTGGTTTAGCGATTGTTAAGGCGCGACGTCCTCGCACGTTCGTAGTCGGATCGTTAAAGTCGACTTGCACCAAAGCGATATCCATCATCTCATCAAAAGACGGGACACCTTTGCCTTTGTCACATCGATTATCTTTGGTTTCACATTAAAGGTCTTAAGCCATAAGACGAAGTGTGGGGAAATACGGAGGAAGGCCTCGCACGTGATGATGACGCCGAGACGTGGAGGAAGAGTCCGGAGCTAGATCATGGAAATCTAGTCTGTAATAAAACATGAGCCCTCGAACAAATGGATGAAGAGGAAACCCGAGTCCTCGGAGGAAGTGAGAGATAAACATGACCCTCTCATTGGATCTGGGAGTAGGAATAACCTGCCCTTGAGCAGGAAGCCTGTGGAGGATTTCCGGAGTCAAGTATATTGCCTCCCTGAGCTTCGAGATATCCTCCTCTATGACAGAAGAGGGCATCCACCGGCCTTGAAGGCTAGGTCCGGACATGGCTGGAAGGTCGAAGCGACTGGATTGACCCTTGGGTGTTGGAACTTGAGGTGGGAGGTGGAGGAAAGAACTAGCATGGAAGAAAAAGGACATGCGTTAGCCCCTTTATAAAGGCGACAAATATCAAACGTCCCCTCCGTGGCCTTAAAACATGCCTATTCCCAAGGAATCTTGCGAACAGAACCGTTGGGTTACCCACGCCCGTGTTGATAGAAATCCCGCAAAAACGGGACACAATCTCTGCTTTGAAAAGACGTGCAAATAAAAACCGCCTCTCGAAACATGGAGTGGAAGGTTAGGAAACGATTCAAAATAATGGCCGAGTGATGACGTAATGCCATGCAACAAAAACTGTCAGTGGATTGGACTCGTGAAAATATTATAGTCTCTATGGTTGTGTGTGGAACCTGTTTTGCAGAGCCGGACATGATTCTTGTGTTCGAAATCTACTTTGAAGTGTTCGGAGAAGGAACCCGCCTTGCAATGCCGAAAAAAATCTGCGCGCCGGACTCATCATCATTGAATCCTGGTTCAGGGGCTAATGAGGGAGTCCTGGACTAAGGGGTCCTCGGACAGCCGGACGATATGTGTGGGCCGGACTGTTGGGCTATGAAGATACAAGAGAGAAGACTTCTTCCCGTGTGCCGATGGGATTCTCCTTTGCATGGAAGGCAAGCTTGGCGATTCATATATGTAGATTCCTTTCTCTGTAACTGACTTTGTGTAACCCTAGCCCCCTCAAGTGTCTATATAAACCGGAGGGTTTAGTCCATAGAGAGGAGAACAATAATAATCTCATAGGCTAGACTTCTAGGGTTTAGCCATTACGATCTCGTGGTAGATCAACTCTTGTAATACTCATATTCATCAAGTCAATCAAGCAAGAAGTAGGGTATTACCTCCATAGAGAGGGCTCGAACCTGGGTAAACATTGTGTCCCCCGCCTCCTGTTACCATTAGCCTTAGATGCACAGTTCGGGACCCCCTACCCGAGATCCGTCAGTTTTGACACCGACGTGGGTTACGAGCGCATACAAATTTTGGTAGTGACTGTTTTGGTGGGTCATCGAGCTCCAATTAAGTTTTTATGGCAAAATTCTGGCCGTTTTATGGATACAACATCGCTGGACAGACTGTGAATAAAACTTTCAAGGCAAGCTGATCACACCAACGAGCCATCTTGCACCATTTGGAATGACCTATAATTTTTTGAGTGCATAAACGGAGTAAGGATGAACTGTTATGTACTTTATGATCCAAGAATAATGTGTCCACTTGTGAAGACGTGAGTGGTAGCGGGATGGGTGATAGACCATGCAAAGCATGAATTCTTGGTTCTTGATGCAACAAAGAGCCTCCTCATTATGTCATGACTGAACCTGTAGTCTTTCTAGTTTGTAATGGAAGGATCGTGCATTGTTCTATATGTTATTGTCCATATATCAGTCCGTAGGTGAGCTCACGGAAGCATGGTAAAGTGCTAAAGAGTATACTTCAATCATAAAATCGTCCGGAACTAAATTTTACAAGCCGGATCTTGCCTTCGACATGTTGTGGAAGCCCGTGAGTGGGTTACGGGCGCATAAAACTTTTGGTAGAGATTGTTTTGGCCGGTCATCGGTCTCCAATGGAGTTTTTATGGCAAAATTGTGGTCGTTTTATGGATACAACATCACGGGACAGATCGTGAATACAACTTTCAAGCTAAGTTGATCGCACCAACGAGCCATCTTCCACAATTCGGAATGACCTATAATTCTTCGAGTGCATAAACAGAATGAGGATGAATTGTTATGTACTTTATGATCCAAGAATAATGCATCCACTGTTGAAGACGTGAGGGTGGTAGCAGGATGGGTGATAGACGATGTAAAGCTTGAATTATTGGGTCTTGATAAAACAAAGAGCCTCTTCCTTGTGTCGTGACTGAACCTCAAGTCTTTCAAGTTTGTAATGGAAGGATGGTGCATTGTTCTATATGTTATTGCCCATATATCAGTGCGTAGGTGAGCTCACGGAAGGGTGGTACATGGTGGAGTAGTATACTTTGATCATCAAATCATCCCGAACTCAATTTTACAAGCCGGATCTTGCCTCCGACATGTTGTCCAAGCCCGCGAGTGGGTTACGGGCGCATACAACTTTTGGTAGTGATTGTTTTGGCGGGTCATCGAGCCCTAAGTAAGTTTTTATGGCAAAATTCTGGCCGTTTTATGGATACAACATCGTGGGACAGACCGTGAATATAACTTTCAAGGCAAGTTGATTGCACCAATGAGCCATCTTGCACCATTTGGAATGACCTATAATTTTTCGAGTGCATAAACAGAGTGAGGATGAACTGTTATGTACTTTATGATCCAAGAATAATGCATCCACTGGTGAAGACGCGAGGGTGGTAGTGGGATGGGTGATAGACCATGCAAAGCATGAATTCTTGGGTCTCGATGCAACGAAGAGCCTCCTCATTGTGTCGTGACAGAACCTGCAGTCTTTCTAGTTTGTAATGGAAGGATGGTTCATTGTTCTATATGTTATTGTCCATATATTAGTCCGTAGGTGAGCTCACGGAAGCGTGGTAGAGTGCTGAACAGTATACTTCAAACATCAAATCGTCCTGAACTCAATTTTACAAGCCGGATCTTGCCTCCGACATGTTGTGGAAGCCCGCGAGTGGGTTACGGGCGCATACAACTTTTGGTAGTGATTGTTTTGGCCATTCATCGACCTCCAATGGATTATTTATAGCAAAATTACGGTCATTTTATGGATACAACATCGCGGGACAGACCGTGAATACAACTTTCAAGGTAAGTTGATCGCACCAACGAGCCATCTTGCACCATTCGGAATGACCTGGAATTTTCGAGTGCATAAACGGAGTGAGGATGAACTGTTTTGTACTTTATGATCCAAGAATAATGCATCCGTTGGTGAAGATGTGACGGTGGTAGCGGGACGGGTGATAGACCATGTAAGGCTTGAATTCTTGGGTCTCGATGCAAGGAAGAGCCTCTTCCTTGTGTCGTGAATGAACCTGTAGTCTTTCTACTTTGTAACGGAAGGATGGTGCATTGTTCTATATGTTATTGTCCATATATCAGTGCATAGGTGAGCTCGCGGAAGGGTTGTACAGGGTGGAAGTGTATACTTCGATCATCAAATCGTCCCAAACTCAATTTTACAAGCCGGATGTTGCCTCCGACATGTTGTCAAAGCCCGCGAGTGGGTTACGGGGGCATACAACTTTTGGTAGTGATTGTTTTGGCGGGTGATCGAGCTCTAATTAAGTTTTTATGGCAAAATTCTGGCCGTTTGATGGATACAACATCGCGGAACAGACCGTGAATACAACTTTAAAGGCAAGCTGATCGCACCAACGAGCCATCTTGCACCATTTGGAATGACCTATAATTTTTCGAGTGCATAAACAGAGTGAGGGTGAACTGTTATGTACTTTATGATCCAAGAATAATGCATCCACTTGTGAAGACGTGAGGGTGGTAGCGGGATGGGTGATAGACCATGCAAAGCTTAAATTCCTGGGTCTCGATGCCACCAAGAGCCTCCTCATTGTGTCGTGACGGAACCTTTATTATTTCTAGTTGGTAATGGAAGGATGGTGCATTGTTGTATATCCTATTGTCCATATATCAGTCCGTAGGTGAGCTCGCAGAAGGGTGGTAGAGTGCTGAATAGTATACTTCAATCATAAAATCGTCCGGAATTAAATTTTACAAGCCAGATCTTGCCTCCAACATGTTCTGGAAGCCCGTGAGAGGGTTACGAGCGCATACAACTTTGGGTAGTGATTTTTTTGGCCGGTCATCGAGCTCCAATGGAGTTTTTATGGCAAAATTATAGTCGTTTTATTGGAACAACATCGCGGGACAGACCGTGAATACAACTTTCAAGGTAAGTTGATCGCACCAACGAGCCATCTTGCACCATTCGGAATGACCTATATTTTTTCATGTGCATAAACAGAGTGATGATGAACTATTATGTACTTTATGATCCAAGAATAATGCATCCACTGGTGAAGACGTGAGGGTGGTAGCGGGATGGGTGAGAGACCATGTAAAGCTTGAATTCTTGGGTCTCGATGCAACAAAGAGCCTCTTCCTTGTGTCGTGACTGGATGTTTATGATGTAGGGTAGAACCCTAGACGCCCGATCTTTCACGTTTGGAGGGAATCCTACCAAGAACACGATGAACACGGGGTGAAAACAAGGAGAAACACAAGAGATAACACTCAACCAACAAGATCAATCACACATGTGCTAGATTCTCGAAAAACAATGAGATACACGATCCAGATCTAGCAAGGGACGATACATAGAGTAATAGGTTATTCTCCGAGAGGAGGTCTTGAGTTCTTCCCGTTAGGGGCCTTGAATCCAAGTGGATCTTCTCCATAGAGGCACGGTCTCTCTCGAAGGAGCAGACCTGGATGGATGAGAAGGGCTCTATCTCACAAATGAGCTATCACAACGCTAACCTTAGCTAGGAGGTGGGAGAGGTCTATTTATAGTCGTAGTAAAAATGGGGGCCGAAGTGAACGGATACATGGGCTTTAGCCCGAAGCTGCATGCACACAGGCAACGGACATCCGCTAGGGGCCGGTCGTCCGATGGCTCATGGGCGTCCGAACATCCGGTAGTCGTCGAACTTCCGCTGTTTCTATTATGTGATGGTGGTGCCGGACGTCCGGTCCCTTCAGACTTCCGCTAATTTCCCTTCGGGTGTGCAATTGCCGGTCGTCCGGTGCGGCCGATCGTCCGCTCGCTGGGCTGGGTCGCCTGGGCCTTGAGTTGGTTGGGTCTTCATGCACCGGTCGTCCGATCTGGGTTGGACGTCCACTGACTGGAGCGTCATGTGCCGAACGTCCGGTCGTGGGCGGTCATCCGCTCGCTGGAGGGACTTGGGCATGCGGGACTTCAGGAGCCGGACATCCGGTCCCGACAGGTCATCTGGTAGCTGTAGCTTCAATGGTAGCTCTTCTTGTTGTCTCTCGTACTTGGTGTCCTCGCCGTCTTGGCCATTGGATGTAGTTGTTCTGTGACCTCCTTCTAAGTACCTGATCACACATAGTGCCTCCGCTTGAGGTAGTAGCCATGTCTCATGTGTAGAAAGGAGTAGTTCGGAGAGGAGCGATCCACCTTATCTTCGATAGCCTTTGCTCGAGCTCTTGTCATAGGTCCAAGTGGTGACATGGGAGATGTAGGTACGTCCATGGGGATGATCATAGGAGGCTCCGCATCATCTCCCCCCTAGGGAAACATCCAACCTCGGATCAAAAGCTTCATTACCATGGTATGGCGAGAGGTCCTTGACATTGAAGATGTCGCTCATGTTGTACTTGTCGCATGGGAGGTCGATCTTGTAAGCGTTGTTGCTGTAGCGTGCTAGCACCTTGAAGGTTCCATCGGCTCATGGTAGAAGTTTGGACTTGCGTTTGTTGGGGAAGTGGTCCTTGCGAAGGTGTAGCCACACGATATCTCCAATGTTGAATATCATGGGTTGCTTGTTGATGTTGAGCTTGGTCACGAGTCGTTGTACATGGCGGTCGATGGTGTTCCTTGTGTCTTCATGCATCTTCTTGATGTAGCTTGCTTGTGCACTCGCGTCCATGTTGATGCGCTCTTGTAGTGGAAGATGTAGAATGTCCAATGGTAACAACGGGTTGAAGCCGTAGACGACCTCGAAAGGGGACTTGTCGGTAGTCTTGTGTCTTGCACGGTTCTAGGCGTACTCGGTGATGGGTCGGCACTCCTCCCACTCCTTGATGTTCGTCTTGATCAAAACGCTAAGTAGAGGGGGAGTGTATGGTTCGTCATCTTTGTTTGGCCGTCGGTTTGAGGATGGTATCCCGAAGAGAACAAGAGCTTGATTCCGAGCTTGGCGCATAGAGTCTTCCAAAAGTAACTCAAGAACTTGACGTTGCCGTCCGAGACAATTGTCTTTGGTACTCCATGGAGACGTAAGATTTCCCTACAAAAAAGATTGGCAATATGTGAAGCATCGTCTATCTTGTTGCATGGAATGAAATGTGCCATCTTAGAGAATCGGTCCACAACAACAAACACGGAATCCTTTCCATTTTTCGTTCTAGGAAAACCAAGTGCAAAATCCATGCTAATGTCTTCCTAAGGTTGATAAGGAATAGGAAGAGGCATGTAAAGACCATGGGATTGAGCCTTTGACTTAGCTTTGTGACATGTAGAGCGTCGGTTGGTGAAGCATGAGACGTCGCGGAACATCTTGGGCCAAAAGTAGTTCTTGGAGAGCGTGGCGAATGTCTTGTCACGCCAAAGTGTCCCATGAGTCCGCCTCCATGAGCCTCTTGCAAAAGGAGCAAATGAAGAGAAGACTCGGGAATGCAAAGTTTGTTAGCTCTCATAAGATAATCATCCTTAATGTAATATCGTTCCCAAGATGTATGCGTCAAACACTTAGCATAAGGAGTAGCAAAGGTAGGATCATTCGCATACAAGGTAAAATTCAATTCAAGTTTAGTGACAAGCGTGCATATGCGGTAAAGGGCATCTGCCACTACGTTTTCCTTACCCTTGGTGTACTTGATGACATAAGGAAAAGACTCTATAAATTCACTCCATTTTGCATGACGCTTGTTCAACTTAGTTTGTCCTTTTAAGTACTTGAGCGTTTCATGATCGGTATGAATCATAAATTCATGTGGGCGAAGATAATGTTCCCATTCACGCAAAACGCACACTAAAGCATATAGCTCTTTGCCATAGATGGGGTAATTGAGTTGCGCTCCGGAAAGTTTTTTGCTAAAGTATGCTATGGGGCACTTCTCTTGCGTTATCGCACCTCCTATGTCGTTACCGCTAGCATCACAATGAATCTCAAAGGGTTTTTCGAAGTTGGGTAAAGCAAGCACGGGAGCATGAGTAAGCAAATTCTTAAGCTCATTAAATGTGGTATCTTGGGATAGTCCCCAAACAAATGGCACATTTTTCTTACTCAAGGAATGTAAAGGTGAAGCAATGGTGCTAAAATCCTTCACAAAGCGACGATAGAAACCGGCTAAACCAAGAAAACTACGCACTTGTTGCAAGTTGGTTGGTTGGGGCCAAGTTTTAATAGCATTGATCTTAGATTCATCTACATGAACACCCTTTGAAGACACAACAAAACCCAAGAAAACAAGCTTATCAACACCAAAAAGGCATTTTTCCACATTAGCATAAAGGCGCTCTTACCAAAGGTTTGCAACACGGTTCTAAGATGGGTGACATGATCTTTGAGGGATTTTCTAAAGACAAGAATATCGTCAAAATAGACCACAACAAATACACCAATATAGGGACGAAGAACAAAGTGCATGACTTGCATGAAAGTACCGGGTGCTTTGGATAAACCCATTGGCATAACTAGCCATTCATATAAGCCAAATTTTTTCTTAAATGCGGTTTTTCATTCATCACCTTCTTGGATGCATATTTTGATAGTAGCCACTCTTAAGATCAACCTTAGGGAAAACGGCGGCTCCGCTAAGCACATCAAGCATATCATCTAAGTGTGGAATAGGATAGCGATATCTAACGGTGATAGCATTGATGGGACGGCAATCGAAAACCACTCTATAAGTATCGTCTTTCTTTGGAACAAGTATGACCGGAATGGCACAAGGGCTCAAACTTTCACGTACTTGACCGTTGTCGATTACTTGTTGCCCTTGCCGTTGGATCTCCTTAGTTTCCTCGGGGTTGACACGGTAGGGAGCTTTGTTAGGTAGAGGTGCTCTGGGGATGAGGTTGATTCAGTTCTCAATGCCTCCTAGTGGAGGTAGACCCGGAGGTAGCTCATCGGGGAAAATATCTTGGAATTCCTGCAAAAGAGAGACAGCAGTAAACGTAGACCATGAGAGGTGTTAATTTTTGGTGCCTCGTCTTTGCACACTAGGACAAAGTGCACAACACTTGATGGGTTCTCACACACTTCTCTCATCTCACTTTTGGTGGCAAATAGGACTAAGTTTTTCTTGTCGCTCATCGTGGAGGCACTCGATTTTGGCTTGTGTCGCTCACTCTCTTTTTGGTGGATCACTCTCTTACTCTTTTCTCCACGATCGGTGGCTTGCTTGTCGGTGATCACTTGACTTGGAGACGTAGGTGTAGAACATATTACTTTCCTTTCATCTTGAAGCTATAGTGACTGGTACGCCCGTTGTGTATGACGTCGCAACCAAATTGCCGTGGTCGACCAAGAAGAAGGTGGCAAACGGACATCGGGACAACATAACACTCCAAAGTGTCTTCATATGCTTCGATTTTGAAGGAGACTTTGACCGTATGCTCAACTTGTATAGTGCCGGAATCGCTGAGCAATTGGACCTTGTAGGGGTGCTAGTGCTTCATCTTGACCAACTGGAGCTTGGAGAATAGTTCTTCACTTGCCAAGTTGTGACAACTACCTCCATCGATGATGACCTTGATGGACCTTCCATAGATGTCGACCTTTGTGTGGAAGATGTGGCATCTTTGGTCTTCGTCTTGTTGATGTTGAAGAGTCAAGACTTTGGAGACAACGAGAGCGGGGCTCGAATCCTCATCACAAAAGACTTGATCATCTTCATCTTTGTTCACATGCCGGTGCATGCCACTTGCTCAAGGGCTTCCATTTCCTCTTCCCTCATGGAGTCATAGGTTCCGTCATCGTTGAGGATCATGGTGCGCTTGTTGGTACACTCAAAGGACTTGTGGCCTCGTCCGCCGCAAGTGAAACACTTGAAGGAGCTTGTCTTGAAGGTCTCATCGGTTGGAGTAGATGATGAAGCGCGCGGCTTGAAGTTGCTTGTAGTAGTAGGAGGATGACTTGAGGTTGTCGAAGTTTTCTTGTAACTCTACTTGTCGCCCTTTGTCGGTGTCAAAACCGGCGGATCTCGGGTAGGGGGTCCCGAACTGTGCGTCTAGGCGGATGGTAACAGGAGACAAGGGACACGATGTTTTTACCCAGGTTCGGGCCCTCTCGATGGAAGTAAAACCCTACTCTTGCTTGATTAATATTGATGATATGGGTAGTACAAGAGTAGATCTACCACGAGATCGGAGTGACTAAACCCTAGAATCTAGCCTATGGTATGATTGTTCTTCGTCCCACGGACTAAAACTCTCCGGTTTATATAGACACCAGAGAGGGCTAGGGTTACACAGAGTCGGTTACAATGGGAGGAGATCTTCATATCGTATCGCCAAGCTTGCCTTCCATGCCAAGGAAAGTCCCATCCGGACACGGGACGGAGACTTCAATCTTGTATCTTCACAGTCCAGGAGTCGGGCCAAAGGTCTTAGTCCGGCCATCCGGACACCCCCTAATCCAGGACTCCCTCAGTAGCCCCCGAACCAGGCTTCAATGACGACGAGTCCGGCGCGCAAGTTGTCTTCGGCATTGCAAGGCGGGTTCTCCTGCAAATTCTCTGTATCCGTCGAATAGTGTCCGGCTTCTAGTGTGTGCTGTCCTCCTCGGCTTCTGTGCCCCATAATGACCATCTTCCACGCGTCAGGCGAATGTGAAAAGCCAGGGGGTTTTCTTTTCACTTACCCTCCCCCCGGTTGCGTTAATGAGCCGCCCATAAAAGAGACGGGGATTTAGATCCAATTCGCACCATCTTCCCTCCGCAAGTCTTCATCGGAGCGCCTCTAACAGAGATCCATTCCATCATGGCCAGTCAGTGCCGCTCCTCCTCTCGCCCTTCCAACCCTCGGCCCGGAGATTGGGGGCGGTGTTCCGTCCCGCATAGCAAGTTAGTAGTGCTTCAGTCCAAGGGGCTTCTCCCCCCAGCATATATGGTCCCAGTTCGAGCCGGGATTGCTGCCTATAGCGGCGGAGAGCAGGCGGAGGGCGTTCCCAATCCCTCTCAAGGAGAGCGGGTATGCTTAGTCCCTTATTTGATGAGAGGACTAGGATTTCCAATTCATCCGTTTCTCCGAGGGTTGCTGGAGTTCTACGGCCTCCAGCTACATAACCTCACGCCCGCCTCCATTTTGCACATCGCGGGCTTCGTGGCCCTCTGCGAGATGTTCTTGGGTGTTGAGGCCCATTTCGCGCTGTGGAAGAGGTTGTTTTGCCTTGTGCCTCGTTCTCAGGAGGGGTCTATTTATTAGGTGGGCGGAGCCGAACTATGGCGCATCGCCGGGACCGGATATCTATCCGGCACCCCAAAGAGGGTGTCCGAAGACTGGCCCTCGGAGTGGTTTTATATAGATGACGTCCCCCTGCCGGACCCTGTACGGATCGGCCTCGCTGAGTTCAATAATGCCCCGTTGAAGAAGCGCCTGAGTTGGCGCCCACGGAACCCTCAGAGGGAAGCTGACAGAGACGTCCTGTACCTGATGAGCCGGATAAGGTTGTTGGCTCATTCCGGACTAACCATGATTAAGGTCATGGCCATATGCATTACGCGAGGGGTGCAGCCGCTTCAATACAGAGGCCACCCCATGTGGGATTTCAACGGGGAGGATGATGCTACCCGGTGCGGTCGCAAGGGGCCAGATTCGGCCGCCACTTTAACGAGAATCTTATCCGCTTTGTACAAGGGGGAAGAGGAAGAATTCCTCCGTGTCAACCCGGAAGGCGGATTCTCTATGTACAATCCTCCTAGTTGGGTGAGCGGACACTTTCACTTGCCTATCCATTTTCGAAATTCCCGTAGTTGACTACTTAGACTAGTAATGTTTAAACGCAGGAGCTGCGCCAGGCTGTGAAGGAAATAAACAGCCCTGCTCCACAACCCGAGGATCCGGAACGGTCCCTCGATCCGGACTCCCAAGAAGATCCAGACTTATGCGTGGAGTTGATTGATGGAGTATTTCATCAATTGAGCAAGGATAACTCCTTAGTGGCCATCACGACCGACTATCCCGGACTACTTCCAGCCTCCAGGGTAACTAAGACCGAAGTCCCAGTATTCTCATGCTTTATCTTGCATGCCGTGCACTAACAGCGTTTTGCAGGGTAAATCCTTGAGGCGGAAGGCCGAGCCCATGGTGGGCAGCCAACAAGGGCCGCTGAAGCCAGGCGGGCCAAAAAGAAGTGCGGACCAGATCGAGATTCCGGCGTAATGGTATGGTGTGCGAATTTAACGCCTAGGGTTTATGCCCTTGAGTCTTACTAATACTCATGATTTTCTTAGAAAGAAGAGAGCCCGCCGGACTATGTCCGCCGGCCAAGGTTCGAGGCCGGGTCCGGAAGCGGAGGCGGACACGGGACGCGCCTCGGCCACTCCTCCGACAGAGGGCGCCGACGGGCTATCTGCCACCAATTCAGAGGTGGAGAGTGCCCTAAACCACAGGCATCGCCAGACTGTTCTTCGTGACGTGTGTTTTTCCCCAGAGGTGTTAGACACCTTTAATACAGGAGATGTGTATCTCCGTGCTGCTCAAAATGGTCTAGCCAGAGACACGGAGCAGTATGTGAAAGACATACAGGTGAGTAGAATTGAAGGTTATATATGTCAGTAGCCCCCGAGACTTGAAACAGTGAAGATAACTGTTTGAAGGATCATGTGCTATGCAGTGTCTTACAAAGAAGAACCGCAATTGTCCCAGGAGCTCAAAGAGTGCAAGGCTCAGCTCGAGGCAACATTGGCCACTTCAGAGAATGTCAAGGGGACGCATGCAGGTAATATGTGCTTCGAAAGGTACCTCTGTTTTGAAATGCGGCAGGCGTGCAACCCTGACTACAATAATGCAGATGAGGCCGGAGTAAATCCGGACCAGCAACAACTCCTACGCCAACTAAAGGCTGGCGAGAGTATGCTGACGAGGGTGAGGCAAGAGAAGAACAAGCTTCAAGACGCCAATACCCAGCTAGGCGAGGAACTGAAAGATGTTCGTATTCAGGTGTCTTCTGCCGTGAAGGAGAATCGGCGACTTCGATGCGGCATTTTTAGTAAGTGCTTGAATGAATCTTCGAAAAAAGAATTCGGAGAGGAAGTCGATTGACAGAGCTATGTCTGTAGGTCTCCTGACAGGTCGTCCGGCGGAGGAAATGCCCGGTTCATCTGGAGACCTTCTTCCCGAGCTGTTGCAACTACACGAGCGAGTTCCGCAGGCAATGCAAGGCATCATCCAGGCTATGTGGCCATCCCTCTCCGTGCCCTAAGGCCTGAGGAGCTTGCCAAGAAGCTGGAGGGAGTGCGGCAGCGCTTCCGGTTATGGAAGATATCGGCTTGCCGTCAAGGTGCCAGGGAGGCCTGGGCCATGGTGAAGACTCGGTACACGAAGGCTGACCCAAACCACATGGCCGAGGTCGGCCCTATAGGTCCAGACGGAAAGGGGATCCCGGTCAGCTTGGCATATGGCCAGGTGGAGCTGGCTGCAAAGTATTCCCAACAGGACTATAAATTAGACCGCCTGTTAGATGGCATTGAAGAAGAATATGCCGAGTCGGATTGACTATGTAAAAATGACATAAAAAATGTCCTCTAGCCGGATTGTAGATCGTTTGTCATTGCGGACCTTTTCGCTTCGACCTCTGGACCCTATAGTCTGGAGTGTGTCCGAATACCCTCTTGGTTATGTAAGAACCTGGGCATGCATGGAGACAACGCGTAGGGGTCATAAGTGCTTTAGCAGACAAGTGCCCAACTAGTTATGTTATATTACATGGTTAGTAAGAAACATCTTCAGAGAGAATAGTTCCGTTAGGGGTTCCTTTCCCTGGGAGGCATGCTCTAAAGTGCATGTCCGAACTGCCGAAAAGAGAAAAAAGGCATCTGGGGGCAAATGAGTAAATATGAAAGATCATCTTTTAGTTCACCGACCGAATATTCCCTTAAGAACGCTAGCTTTCAGCTTCACCTAGTCTGAGGTACACACCCGGCTGACCCGGCAGTAACAATCGCAGAGGTGCTCCCTTTACCACCTAGCCGAACGAACAGGAACGTAGGGGTAAGCACAGGAGCCAGGCAACCCAGATTGGCCAAAACTTAAGTCATATCGATGCATATAATGGTGTATAAAAGTTTCATGCGGAAGCATTACACATGTTTTGGGCATGTGGCCCGTTTTATATAAACTTCTTGGTAGAGAAGCCCCCAGGTATTGTGAGCACAGGTAGCGCGTCGGGTGTGTGCGAATATTGCACATGCGAGCCCCTAAGGGCTTGTGAGAAAAAAGGGGGAGGGAGAAGGAACAAAATCCCGGACTGCCAAAAATAAAAACAAAAAATAAAACAAAGGGACGAGGGAAGGAGACGAACACGGAGTCCGGTGCTAGGCGTAGAACCTTCGTAGGCATGCTGCATTCCATGGGTTCGACTCGAGTCGGTTGTCCGATGCGCCTCGCAGACGGTACGCTCCGCCAGTCAGTACTTGGTCGATGATGAAGGGTCCCTCCCATTTGGGCTTTAATTTATCCTTTTTCTTGTCCGGCAGGCGTAGAACTAGTTCGCCAACGTTATATGTTTTGGCCCGTACTTCTCTGCTTTGATATCTTCGAGCCTGCTGTTGATAGAATGTGGAACGAGCCTTTGCCACGTCGCGCTCCTCTTCCAATGCATCCAAGCTGTCCTGCCGATCGAGGTTGGCTTCTCTTTCTTCGTACATGCGCACTCGAGGTGAGTCATGGATTATGTCGCATGGCAGTACTGCCTCTGCGCCGTATACCATAAAAAATGGTGTGAATCCGGTAGTGCGATTCGGCGTGGTCCGCAGCCCCTAGAGTACGGAGTCAAACTCCTCTACCCAATGCGTATCAGATTCCTTGAGGGATCGCACTAGTCTGGGTTTGATGCCGCTCATAATGAGACCATTGGCCCGTTCGACTTGACCGTTAGTTTGAGGGTGATAGACTGAAGCATAGTCGAGCTTGATGCCCATGTTTTTGCACCAAAGTTTGACTTCATCAGCCGTGAAGTTTGTGCCGTTCTCGGTTATGATGCTATGGGGGACACCGTAACGGTGTACGACCCCTGATATGAAGTCTATCACTGGTCCGGATTCGGCCGTCTTTACAGGCTTGACTTCTATCCATTTGGTGAATTTGTCCACCATGACCAGTAGGTATTTTTGCTTGTGGGTTCCTCCTTTAAGGGGTCCAACCATGTCAAGCCCCCAGACCGCGAAAGGCCAGGTAATGGGTATAGTTTGTAGGGCGGTAGGCGGCATGTGGCTTTGTTTGGCGAATAACTAGCAACCAACACATTATTGCACTAAGTCCTGAGCATCTGCCCGGGCCGTTGGCCAATAAAATCCGGTATGGAAGGCCTTGCTTACAAGGGCCCGGGCTGCGGCGTGGTGCCTGCCGAGTCCGGCATGGATTTCAGCCAAAAGGTCTCGTCCTTCATCTTCGGAGATACACCTTTGAAGGACTCCGGTTGTGCTTTTCTTGTAAAGCTCTCCCTCGTGGACTTTGTAGGCTTTAGATCGCCGCACTATGCAGCGGGCCTCGTTTTGGTCCTCGGGAAGTTCCTGCCTAGTTAGGTAGGCTAGGAATGGCTCTGTCCAAGGGGCAATGACTGCCATTATTTCGTGGGCTGACGGTGTTGTTTCGTTGGCATAGCCCCCAATTGTTTCAGGATGCCCGGTGAGGGGCAGTGTAGTTGTGTCCGAGCTATTGTTTCCGGATTCTCCGTCCCATGATACAGATGGCTTGAACAGCCTTTCTAGGAAGATGTTGGGAGGGACAGCCTCGCGCTTGGCGCCGATGCGTGCCAACACGTCTGCTGCTTGGTTATTTTCCCGAAAATTCGAGCCCCTTAAACCGAGCTGACATCTTTAAGGTGGCGTTGCGGTAGAGCTGCCATTTTCGGGTCCTTGGCGTTGAAGTCTCCATTTATTTGGGATATTGCAAGATTTGAATCCCCGCGGACCTCTAGGCGCTGAATGCCCATGGAGACTGCCATTCGGAGGCCATGTAAAAGGGCCTCGTATTCGGCTGCGTTGTTCGAATCTGTGTACATTATCTGAAGTATGTATTGGACTCTGTCCCCGGTTGGGGACGTCAGAACGACGCCAGCCCCCAGGCCATCCAACATTTTGGAGCCATCGAAGTGCATGATCCAGTTGGAGTATGCGCCGTATTCTTTAGGGAGTTTGGCTTCAGTCCATTCGGCAATGAAGTCGGCCAAAACCTGCGACTTAATAGCTCGCCTTGGCTTGTAGGTTATATCGGACAGGAGGAGCTCGATGGCCCATTTGGCAATCCGGCCCATTGCGTCGCGGTTGTTTATAATGTCATTAAGGGGTACTTCGGATGCCACTGTTATGGAGCACTCTTGAAATTAGTGTCGCATCTTCCGGGATGCCATGAACACCGCGTATGCTATCTTTTGATAATGCGGGTACCGTGACTTGCATGGTGTTAGCACAGTGGACACGTAGTACACTGGTTTTTGGAGGGGGGACTTGTGTCCGTCCGCTTCTCGTTCGACGACGAGCACCGCGCTTACAACTTGATGGGTTGCCGCGATGTATAATAGCATTGGTTCGCCCGTGTTGGGCACGGCCAGGACCGGATTTGTTGCCAATATGGCTTTTATTTCTTCGAGTCCGGCCGTGGCAGCCTCCGTCCACTCGAAGTGGTTGGTGCGCCGTAGGAGGCAATCGAGGGGTAATGCCTTTTCTCCTAAGCGGGAGATAAAGCGGCTTAGAGCCGCCATGCATCCTGTCAGTTTTTGTATTTGTTTGAGGTCCTTTGGGGTATCTAATTGTGACAGAGCTTGGATCTTGGCTAGGTTTGCTTCAATTCCTCTACCGGATACGATGAAGCCCAGGAGCTTTCCGGCTGGTACGCCGAAAACGCATTTTTCCGGGTTGAGCTTAATGTCATATGTTCGGAGATTGTCGAACGTGAGCCTCAAGTCGTCTACTAGAGTATCGACGTGTTTTGTTTTGACGACCACGTCATCTATGTATGCTTCGACTGTTTTGTCGATCTGGTTGGCCAGACATGTCTGAATCATGCGCTGATATGTTGCGCCGGCGTTTTTGAGCCCAAGGGCATCGTGTTAAAGCAGAATGGGCCGTATGGGGTGATGAATGCCGTTGCGGCCTGGTCTGACTCTGCCATCTTGATTTGATGGTAGCTAGAGTATGCATCGAGGAAACACAATGAGTCGTGTCCTGCGGTGGCGTCGATGATTTGATCAATTCGGGGGAGTGGGAAAGGGTCCTTTGGACATGCCTTGTTTAGGTCTTTAAAATTGACACATAGGCGCCAAGATTTGTCCTTCTTTGGTACCATCACCAGGTTTGCTAGCCAGTCCGGATGTTTTATGTCTCTAATGAACCCGGCTTCTAGCAGTTTTGCTAGCTGCTGTCCCATGGCTTGTCTCTTAGGTTCGGAAAAGCGCCGTAGGGTCTGCTTGACGGGTTTAAACCCTTTTATGATGTTCAGGCTGTGCTCGGCCAGCCTGCGTGGGATTCCTGGCATATCCGAGGGGTGCCAGGCGAAAATGTCCCAATTTTCTCGCAGAAAGTCTCTGAGTGCGGCGTCTACATCGGGTTTTAATTGTGCCCCGATGGAGGCCGTTTTTGTAGGGTCTGTTGGATGAACTTGGAATTTGACTATTTCGTCCGCTGGTTTAAAAGAGGTGGACTTGGATCTCTTGTCTAGTATCACGTTGTCCCTGTCCACCATGGAGTGCAATGCCATTAATTCCTCGGCCGCTAGGGCCTCAGATAATGCCTCCAGGGACATTGCAGCTATCTTGCTTTCAGCACGGAGCGCTATGTCCGGATCACTTGCGAGAGTGATGATTCCGTTGGGCCCAGGCATTTTGAGCTTCATGTACCCGTAATAGGGTATGGCTTGGAAAATTGTAAATGCTTCTCGCCCTAGCAGAGTGTGGTAGCCGCTGCTGAACGGGGCCACTTGAAACGTGACCTCCTCGGATCTGTAATTGTCCGGCGTGCCGAACACCACATCCAGTGTGATTTTTCCTGAACAACACGCTTCCCGTCTTGGGATTATTCCCCTAAAAGTTGTGTTGCTTCGCTCAATGCGGCTCCAGTCAATTTCCATTTTTCGCAGGGTTTCCTCGTAGATGAGGTTGAGTCCGCTGCCGCCGTCCATGAGTACCTTTGTAAGTCGGAAGCCGTCCACTACCGGACTAAGGACCAATGTGGCTGGTGCTCGGGCTGTCCGGAATTTAGGTTCGTCACTGGCATTAAAGGTGATAGCCGTGTCACTCCATGGGTTTATTGTTGCTACTTGGTAGACTTCGCGAGGTTGCGGAGCGTTCGTTTCCTTGCATTGTTTGATGTGAACGTCTCGAAGACTGTCGACACTGTACTGGGGAGGTATTCTTCAGGTGCTGGAGGTAAAAGCTCCTCGCCGCTTCTGGCTACCTGCCGTAGTATCCAACATGCTCTGAGGCTGTGCGTTGGTGTGGCTTTCCCTGAATTATGAATTCTACAGGGTCCATTGAGCCATCCTTCCAATACGGTCCCGTAACCCGTAGAGGGTTTTTGTTTTTTGATGTTTGGCTCAGATGCCTGGCGATAATGCGCCCTTTTGTTTCGGACTCGTGTTATATTCGGGGCCGAATTGTCCCAGAATTTATCTTCGGTTTTCCGAACGCTTTCAATCGCATAGTACTTTCGTACTATGGATGTCAAGTTGGCGAATCGTGTGATTTCGCGGCGACTTATGGCGTTGAGGATTCCTATGTTCGTGAAGTTGTTAAGGAAGAGTGAAATTGCTTCTTTCTCACGACAGTCCTTTATCCTGTTCATAACCAGGAGGAATCTGGCCCAGTAGTGGTGTACTGTTTCTCCGGACTCTTGCCGTATTAGGGATAAATCCCGTATAGTTGGGTGGGCGGGTGGAAATAAATCCGGAACCCTGCCCGATGTAAGATTCAGGGGCCGAGCGGTTTCCGAATTCGGAAGCTTGCTTTCTCGGATATTATTCAATGAATCGGGCCTGCTGCCTGACTTTAGGTTCAGGGTTTGGGCAACATCCTCCCCTCCGCGAGTATCCGGCTTGGAGGGATCGGGAATCCGGACGCATCTGGTCCTTAGGGCGGGCGAAGACTCGCCGCATTGTTCTTCCACCACTTCGACGTGGTGGGTAATCTGGGGAGAGTCAATCTCTCTCTGATCAGGTATAAGCCCAATCTGGTCGTAATCAGTAGCGACTCCCAGGGCTGCGATGCGATCCAAGAGTTCGTTCAGGGAGAAGAGCTCCATCGGATCTAACTGCTCGGCGAGCTCCGAGCTGGTGCAAAGATTGCTTTCGATGGCCCGAGAGGTCATCGTTGGCGCGGCGGCCGGACTGGCGGTCATCAAAAACCTGCCTAGCCGGATAGTTTGGCCGACGGCCAAAGCTCCTTTAGCTACGACGACGTCTTTAAAGACGGGATGCGGCATCCTTCCTGATGGTGACGACACAGCAGAACTCTCAATGAAAGCACCAATGTCGGTGTCAAAACCGGCGGATCTCGGGTAGGGTGTCTCGAACTGTGCGTCTAGGCGGATGGTAACAAGAGACAAGGGACATGATGTTTTTACCCAGGTTCAGGCCCTCTCGATGGAGGTAAAACCCTACTCCTGCTTGATTAATATTGATGATATGGGTAGTACAAGAGTAGATCTACCACGAGATCGGAGTGACTAAACCCTAGAATCTAGCCTATGGTATGATTGTTCTTCGTCCTACGGACTAAAACTCTCCGGTTTATATAGACACCAGAGAGGGCTAGGGTTACACAGAGTCGGTTACAATGGGAGGAGATCTTCATATCGTATTGCCAAGCTTGCCTTCCACGCCAAGGAAAGTCCCATCCGGACACAGGACGGAGTCTTCAATCTTGTATCTTCATAGTCCAGGAGTCCGGCCAAAGGTCTTAGTCCGGCCATCCGGACACCCCCTAATCCAGGACTCCCTCACCCTTGCTTTTAGATGGCTTGGTTGAGGTAGAAGTTGTTGGAGTCGTTGAAGCTTGGTTATTGGAGAAGCCGTACCTCTTGGACGAGTACTTGGCATACTTGAAGTCATCTTGCACTTGACATTCCACTTTGGTAGCTTGATGCACGAGCTCAATGAGGTTGGAGTAGGGTTGGAAGTTGGCAATCTTCTTGATGGGATGATTGAGGCCATTCAAGAGATGGGCCATAGTTTGCTCATCATCTTCCGTGACATTGGCTCTTAAAATTGCTATCTCCATTTCCTTGTAGTATTCTTCAACACTCTTTGATCCTTGCTTGAGTAGTTGGAGCTTCTTGAAGTGATCACAGTTGTAGTAGGTGGGCACAAAGCGTGCTTGCATGACATCTTTCATTTGAGCCCAAGTGGTGATTGGTGGTTCACCTCTTGCTTCTCGGCGCTCAAGGACTTGTTCCCACCATATGAGCACATAGTCTTGGAACTCAAGTGATGCCATAGCAATCTTCTTCTCTTCCTCATAGTTGTGCAAATGAAAGATTTTTGTCGACCTTCAATGCCCATGATAGGTACTCTTCGAGATCATTGCTTCCATTGAACTTGGGCAAGGTGAACTTTAGCTTGCCGTAGCATTGCTCTTCATTGTGTTGGGGTCGAGGGTGATGATGACACCCTTGACAAGGAGGATTATCAACCTCATGTTGCTCTTGGCGTACAGGATGTCCATTTTCGTCTTCCTCTTGATGAACTTGATGTTGTGGAGGAGCTTGTCGAGCTTGTGGAGGAGCTTGTTGATGCACTCGTCCTTGGTAGCGTCGGTCTTGAATTTCTTCTCGAAGTGCTTCCCCATGATTGCAGCTATCCCTATTGCGGTTGACGATGGCTGGACTTGATTCTTGAAGGGCACGTTGCGCCTCAAGAGCTTGTGCTTCACGTAGTCGTTGTTCGTGACGTTCGGCCTCGGCGTCTTGTTCGTCTTGATGTTGTCGTGCTCGCTCTTCCTCTTGGAGACGTTGTGATGCGGAGCATCCCATGTTCATCCCCGTGTACACTCCGACTACTCTCCAAGCCCCAAGGATACATAAGATGAGACCTCGACTATGCGCCATTGGACACAAGGTGAACCCGTTCCTAAATGCTTCCCCTTTCCATTCGTGTGAGACATGGTTGCTACTTCAAGCGCGGACCTTGTGCATACTCAGGTACACCCAAGGAGACCATGGAGAGCCCAAGGACCAAGGCTAAGTGGGCGCGGGAGCGAAGGAAGGAGAAGGAAAAAGAGTCTGCTGCTACAACAGCCGGACATCCGACCATGTCCCGGACATCCGGCCAGGACCGGACATCCGGCCCAATGCTCGGAAATCCGGCTCCCTTCTATCCAGAGAGCACCAGACTCGGCCAAGTCAGCTCGGACATCTGGCCCCCAGGCCTGGACATCCGGCCCGTCGCAAGCCGCCGGACATCTGGCCCAGCACCCCATCACAGAAGCTGGACCCTGCCAACCCGGACATCCGGCCCCCCGCGCCCGGACATCCGGCTTCTCATGAAGGCACGGACATCCGGCCCCCCTGCCTGCGTGCAGCTCATGTACCCCTTCGTCCCATGTACCCCTTCATCCCTTAGACTATATATACTCCCCCACCTCCTCCTAGTTAGGGTTAGCAAAGGATTAGCTCATTTGAGATAGAGCTTTGCTCATCCATACGGATCTCCTCCTCGTGAGAGACCGTGGCCTCTTCGGAGAAGATCCACCATGGATTCAAGACTCCTTTACGGGAAGATCCCTCGTGGATTCAAGACCTCCTCTCATAGATGAGCTACCACCACTTGTATCGTCCTTTGTTGGATTTGGACCGTGTATCTCTTTGTGTTCCTTGGATCTAGCACATGTGTGATCATATTCGTGTTGGTTGAGTGTTTCTCTTGTTTTCCCCTCATGATTTCCCTCGTGTTCTTCCGCATGTTCTTCGTGTTCCTCGTAGGGATTCTCTCCAAACGTGAAAGATCGGCCCCTAGGGTTCTGCCCTACATCACGTTAACGTTGCCTTTATTGTGCTTGTGCGAGAGGGACTTGGTTTTGTCGATGACGATGTGCTTGCTCGTCGAATTGCTCTTGTGAATGATCGCCGTGTAGAGGATTGCGAGATGCTTGACGGTCTTGATGCATGGCTTGACGTACAGTGTTCGATGTCGGTGTACTTGAGCCAGAGAAGGTGTCGTTGGTGTGTCGAATCGAGCGGCTCCATCTTGAGGATGAAGAAGTGGAAGAATGGCGGTTCACCAACAAGGCACGAATCTCGTCCATTCTTGCATAGTTCTCTTGTTTGTGAGCGTCGAGCTTGTTGACGAAGTAGTCTCTTGTTCGTTGTTCGAAGAGTCGTAAGTCGGTGGCGAGATTGTCGATGCGGTCGCTCATTGCTTGTTGTTCTTGGTGCAAAGCTCTTTGTGCACCGAAGAGGTGGCTCTTGGTGATGTAGGATGACATGTCGTCATCTTGCTCGATGAATAGTGGGTTGGTAGAAAAACTTGGCCTATCCATCATTTCAAGCAAATGTGTGAGTGGGAGAAAGAGAATAACTTATATCAAATGTACCTTGGCAGATGTTAAAGATGCATCAATGATCACTCAAATGCGTAACAAGGAAATAGCACGCAATCTAGCGGTTCTTTCTTTGCACTTATCAATGGAAATTCTCATAGCTTTGAGAGACTCATTGATATCATTCTTAGGAGGAGTAGATCTAAGTTTCAAAGAATCAACATCAAGCAAAAGTCTATCAATGTTCCTAGCCAAATCATCAACTTTAAGCAATTTTTCTTCAAGCATGGCATTAAAATTCTTTTGAGAGATCATAAATTCTTTCACACTATTCTCAAAATTAGAGGGCATCATATTATAATTACCATAAGAATTATTGTAGAAATTTCCATAATTATGAGAGGAATTACTAGGGAACGGTCTAGGATTAAAGTTTCCTCTATAAGCATTGTTACCAAAATTATTCCTACCAACAAAATTCACATCCATAGATTCATTATTATACTCAATAAAAGTAGACAAAGGCATATCATTGGGATCAATAGAAGCACTCTTAGTAGCAAACAATTTCATAAGTTCATCCATCTTTCCACTCAAAACGTTAATTTCTTCTATAGCATGCACTTTCTTACTAGTAGATCTTTCGGTGTGCCATTGAGAATAATTTGCCATAATATTATCAAGGAGTTTTGTAGCTTCTCCTAAGGTGATTTCCATAAACGTGCCTCCCGCGGCCGAATCTAAAAGATTTCTAGAAGCAAAATTCATTCCGGCATAAAAAATTTGTATGATCATCCATAAATTCAAACCATGAGTACGGCAATTGCGAACCATTAATTTCATTCTTTTCCAAGATTGGGCAACATGCTCATGATCAAGTTGTTTAAAATATAATATCGTTCCTAAGAGAGATGATCTTAGCGGGAGCAAAATACTTAGAGATAAAAGCATCTTTGCACTTATTCCATGAACCAATACAATTCTTAGGCAAAGACGAAAACCAAACTTTAGCACGATCTCTAAATGAAAACGGAAATAACTTCAATTTAACAATATCATTATCCTTATCTTTCTTCTTTTGCATCTCACACAAATCAACAAAGTTGTTTAGATGGGTAGCGGCATCTTCACTAGGAAGGCCGGAGAATTGATCTTTCATAACAAGATTCAGCAAAGCAGCATTCATTTCACAAGACTCAACATCATTAAGAGGAGCAATCGGAGTACTAAGGAAATCATTATTATTGGTATTGGAAAAGTCACACAATTTGGTATTATCTTGCGCCATAGCGGCAAGTAATCCAACACATAAGCAAACAAAAAGGCAAGCAAAAGAGAGAGGAGATTGGGAAAGAGAGGGCGAATAAAACGACAAGGGTGAAGTGGGGGAGAGGAAAATGAGAGGCAAATGGCAAACAATGTAAATGTGAGGGGCATGCGTTTGTGATGTGATGAGGACATCAATACCATTGTTACACCCACAGCCCCTGCTGCTATACATACTGGACCAATTACTAGAGCTCGCGCACGCCAACTAAATTACCAGGTACTTATGTTTCTTGGTAATGATTCTAATGTTCATGAGAATATGATGCTGCCTAAATTGGATACATTTGTTTTGCTTACAAATGAAGGGCCTAGCTTGGAGAAGGATGAAAATTGGAGCAAGAACAAGCATGGAGATGATGGCATGCGCAAGGGGAACAAGAACTAGGTTACAAGTGATGATTTCAGGACTTTGAAGCCACCATAATGGGTGCATGAATCCTTGGACGAAATATACAAGATGTCACTTCATAAATTTCGGCACGAGGCTATTCTAGGTGCTGCATCACCTTATTATTGGGCCAAGCCCATGTAATTTCGAAATACATAAGTATAGGCTATTTTTAGAGTCCGTATGTGTGGGGAAACAAGAGATAGGGTTGATTTCGGACCCCTCCACGAAGGGCCACGAAATTCCCCCTCTCTTCCTCCATATATACAGCCCTTAGGACATCGTTTAGACTTTGGGTTTTGTTTAGATTAAAAGTTCACCATAGCTGCAACTTCGCGTACTTCATTTGTGTTCAACGACTAGACAAAGGTGTCACAGAACCCCACTTTGATCAATAAAGCTTTCATCTTATATTCGCAATATCTAGATTGCAATCTCAGTTTCTTGCTTCCTTTTGTTTGGGGTTCTGCATAGGAAGAATCCTTCACGGTATTGAAAGATAAGTTGACACATGCTCCATTACTCCAACTTCCTGATTTTAATAAGACTTTTGAGCTTGAATGTGATGCTAGCAGAATTGGATTAGGAGGTGTGTTATTACAAGATGATAAACCTATTGCATACTTTTCTGAAAAATTGAGTGGGCCTAGTCAGAATTATTCTACTTATGATAATGAATTATATGCTCTTGTCCAGACTTTGGAAACATGGCAACATTATTTATGGCCCAAAGAATTTGTTATACATTCTAATCATGAATATTTAAAGCACATTAAAAGTCAAGCAAAACTGAACCGTAGATATGCTAAATGGGTTGAATTTATTGAGACTTTCCCTTATGTGATTAATCACAAGAAGGGCAAAGAAAATGTTATTGCTAATGCATTGTTTCGTTGTTACACTATGCTTTCACAACTTGACTTTAAAATATTTGGTTTGGAGACCATCAAAGATCAGTATGTGCAAGATGCCGAATTTAAAGATGTGCCGCATAACTGTAAAGACAGGAGAACATGGAGCAATTTCATCATTAATGATGGATTTGTGTTCCGTGCTAACAATCTATGCATTCCATCAAGCTCCGTTCGTCTTTTGTTGTTGCAGGAGGCGCATGGAGGAGGATTAATGTGTCACTTTGGCGTGAAGAAGATGGAGGACGTACTTGCTACACATTTCTTTTGGCCAAAGATGGGACGGGATGTTGAGCATCTAGTTGCTCGCTGCACTACATGTCAAAAAGCTAAGTCACGACTCAATCCTCATGGTTTATTATGTCTTTGCCTGTACCTAGTGTTCCATGGGAGGATATATCTATGGATTTTTTTTGGATTACCTCGAACAAAGAAGGGGAGAGATAGCATATTTGTTGTCGTGGATAGATTTTTGAAAATGGCACACTTCATACCATCTCATAAAAGCGATGCTGCTGCTAATGTTGCTAATTTGTTCTTTCATGAAATTATTCGCTTGCATGGTGTGCCAAATACTATTGTTTCAGATCATGATACTAAATTTCTTAGCCACTTTTGGAGATGTTTATAGGCTAAGTTGACGACTAAAATGCTTTTTAGTACTACTTGTCGCCCCCAAACTGATGGACAAACTGAAGTAGTCAATAGAACATTGTCTACTCTGCTCAAGGCTTTTTTGAAGAATAATAAGAAAATACGGGAAGAATGCTCGTCTCATATTGAATTTTCTTATAATTGTTCGCTGCATTCTACTACTAAGATGTACCTTTTTGAAATTGTGTATGGTTTCCCACCTCGTGCACCTATTCATTTGTTCCCTCTTCCATCTTCAGAGAAGATTAACTTTCATGCTAAACAACTGAATTGATCTGAAAAATGCAAGAGTTAACTAAGGAAAACATTGAGCGTTTGAATGCTAAATATAAACTTGCTGGAGATAAAGGTAGAAAACATGTTGTCTTTCCACCTGGAGATCTTGTTTGGTTACATATGCATAAAGATAGGTTTCTTGATTTGCGTAAATCAAAGCCAATGCCACGTGTTGATGGTCCTTTTAAGGTGTTAGAGAAAATAAATGATAATGCATATAGACTTGAGCTTCCTGCAGATTTTGGGGTTAGTCCCACTTTTAACATTTCTGATTTGAAGCCTTATTTGGGTAAGGAAGATGAGCTTCCGTCGTGGACGACTTCATTTCAAGAAGGAGGATGATGAAGACATCAATACCATTGTTACAGCCACAACCCCTACTGCTATACATACGGGGCCAATTACTAGAGCTCGCGCACGCCAATTGAATTACCATGTACTTTCGTATCTTGGTAACAATTCTAATGTTCATGAGAATATGACACTGCCTAAATTGGATACATTTGTTTTGCTTACAAATGAAGGGCCTAGCTTGGACAAGAAAGATGAATATTGGAGCAAGATCAAGCATGGAGTTGATGGCATGCGTAAGGGAAACAAGAACAGAGTTTCAAGTGATGATTTCACAACTTTGAAACCACCATAATGATGAAGGCTTGGATGAAATATACAAGATGCTACTTCATGAATTTCGTCCAGAGGCTATTGTAGGTGTTGCGTCACCTTATTATTGGGCCAGGCCCATGTAATTTTGAAATACTTCAGTATAGGCTGTTTTTTGGTAAACAAAGTTAAGGGTTGGTTTCGGACCCCTCCTCCAAGGGGTCAGGAAATTCCCCCCAACTCCCCCACATATACGGCCCATAGGGCACCATTTAGACTTTGGGTTTTGTTTAGACTAAAGTCTCCATAGCTGCAACTTCACATACTTCGTTCGTGTTCAACGGCCAGACCAAGACGTCACAGAACCCCACCTTGACCAATAAATATTTCCTCTTATATTCGCAATATCCAGATTGCAATCTCAGTTTCTTGCTTATTCTTCATTTTCTTGCAGGAAATAGACCCTCGTGGTCAGGTTGATCGTGCTCTGGCGTGGTCAATAACCTTTTTGAGTTGGTCTAACAATTGCTGAGGCGTGACGTCCTTGCACGTTCGTAGTCACATCATCAAAGTCTACTCCTCAGAAAACGATAATCACCATCTCATCGAAAGATGGGACACCTTTGCCTCTATCAGAGTGACACGTAGATAAGCTTGCTTGATCACCCGATTGACAAGTAGAACCCTGGTGTTTACAGTCATAGTTGCTCTTCTGGCGGGACTGGGCTGCCTTGAGATTATCCCGGACAATACGGACTTGCTCTTCAGCTTGTTGGATAATGTCTGGACCAATGAGCGTCTGTTCCCTAGTTTCTGACCAATTCAGAGGGGTTCAACACTTACGTCCATATAGCGCTTTGAAGGGTGCCATCTTCAAGCTAGCTTGATAGCTGTTGTTATAAGAGAATTCAGCATAAGGTAGAGATTCTTCCCATTTCTTGCCAAAAGAGATAACACAAGCCCAAAGCATGTCGTCAAGAATTTGATTGACTCGTTCGACTTGGCTTTGGGATTGGGGATGGTATGCAGTGCTCCGGGTTATATGAGTTCCCATTGCTTCCTGAAAACTTTCCTAGAATTTCGAGGTGAAAATACTGTGATGGTCTGAACTGATCTCCTTTGGAATGCCGTGGAGTGTCACAATTCTTGAGATGTATAAGTTTGCTAATTGGCTAGCAGTGATTGTCTCCTTGACTGGTAGAAAATGTGCAACTGTGAAGAATTGGTCGATGACGACAAAGATATCATCGTTACCCTTTCGTGACTTGGGAAGGCTAGTGAGGAAGTCCATCTGAATCTTATACCATTTATATTTAGGAATAGGGAGTGGTTGCAGAAGTCCAGCCAGTTTCTGATGTTCTGCTTTGACGCAATGGCAAATGTCACATTCTTCGATATACCAAGCAATATCTTGCTTCATCTTAGACCACCAGTACTTCTGACGGATGTCTAGATACATCTTGGCACTTCCCGGGTGAATAGAGAGTGGGGTGTCATGTGATCTTTCATGACCTTCTCTGTCATAAGCTAATTAGGGTACCACAATATGATTTCTGAAGTACAAGGTCCCCCATCTTCAACAAGCGAGAAATCTCTAGCTTTATCTAAAGCAAGATCCCATTTCATTTGATCAACTTCGGCATCTTTGGCTTGCACAGACTTGATAGCTTTTAGAAGAGTTGGTTGCAAGACAAGGTTTCAGAGAACCCTGTGGAACTAGGTGAAGGTTCAGCTTGCAAAGGTCTTCATGAAGGCGGGGTTGAGCTTTATGAACCATGTGATTGTTACAATAGGACTTGCATCTCAGGGCATCGGCCACGACATTAGCCTTGCCAGGGGTATAAGATATACCGCAGTCATAATCTGTACTAGCTTCCATCCATCGCTGCTGATGGAGGTTCAGATCTGGCTGAGTAAACAAATACTTCGGACTCTAACGATCAGTGAAGATCTTGTAATGGTTACCGAGAAGGTAATGTCACCACAGCTTTAGTGCATAGATAACTGCAACAAGCTCGAGGTCATGAACTGGGAAGTTCTCTTCGTGAGGGCGCAACTGATGAGAGGCATAATCAATTACCCTACGCTCTTGCATTAGGACAAAGTCTAGTCCTTGACAAGATGTGTTGCAATAGATGACAAAATCTTTTTGGGAATCTAGGGAGCAAGCACCGGGGCAGAAATCAGCTTGTCCTTGAGTGCCTAGAAACTTTCCTGACACTTTTCTGTCCATTCAAACTTAACTCCCTTGTGAAGAATATTAGTCAGGGGCTTGGCAATCTTGGAGAAGTTCTTGACGAAACGGAGACAATAGATGGCGAGTCTGAGAAAGCTTCTGTCTTGCTTGACATTCTTCGGGGGAGTCCAGTCAAGAATGGCCTGAACTCTTTCAGGGTTAACGACAATACCATCCTTGGATATTACATGACCAAGGTAGGTTACTTCGGGTAGCCAGAATTCACACTTGGAATCCTTGGCATAAAGTTGGTGCACTTGAAGCTTTTCCAGCACAAGGCGAAGATGTTCAACATGTTCTTCTTTATCCTTTGAATATACCAGGATATCATCTAGATAGACTATAATGAACTTGTCAAGGTATTCCATGAAGATATAGTTCATCAGACGAGAGAAGGTAGCTAGAGCATTGGTCAAGCCGAAGGACATGAAAGTGTGCATGTATGAACCATAGTGAGTAATGAATGTGGTCTTGGGAATATCCTCTTCACCCACCCGGATATGATGATAACTCAACCTCAAGTCGAGTTTAGAGAATACTGAGGAACCAACAAGTTGATCATAAAGATCATTGATTCGAGGAAGGGGATACTTGTTCTAAATTGTTGCCTGCTTGATAGGTCAGTAGTCTTGGACCAAATGGTTCGTACCATCCTTATTCTTGACAAAGAGAGAACGTGCTCCCTATGTAGATGAACTTGGGCCAATGAAAGCTTGGCAAAGAGAATTGTCGATTTCCTCCTTAAGCTCAAGAAGTTCATGAGGCGGCGTCTTGTAGGGTTGTTTGGCGATAGGAGTGGTGCCTGGTTTCAAGTGGATGACGAATTTGACAACTCGAATAAGAGGTATCCCTGAGAGTTCTTCTGGAAAGACATCTTGGAAGTCGCAAATGACTGGAATGTGTTCAATCCCCTCAAGAGGTGATGCGTTAAATGCATTCAAGGAATAAAGTTGTGCCTCAGCATTTTGAACCAGACGAGCGTGGTAGCTTACTATCTCATTCAAAGGATGTAGGAGATGGATGGTTTTAGTGGAACAAACGATAGAAGCAATATGTGTTTTAAACTAGTCCATTCCCAGAATGAGGTTAATATAGGAAGGCTTCAGAATAATGGGGGAGGCGTGAAATTTCAACCCTTCCATTTCAATGGTGACGTTGTGACTAACCATGGAGGTTTGGCATTGGCCCGCAGGGGTGTGTACCACTAATGGAGTGTTCATCTCTTCATATTTAATGCCATGCATAAATGCATAATCTTCTGATATGAAATAATCACTACTAGAGAAAGGGCTATAGATGGGATTGACACTAATGGCGCACCAGACAAGGGGTGCGCCATTAGAGTTGAAACTACTAATGGCGCACCTGGCCCAAGGTGCGCCATTAGTATCAATTTTTTTTTGAACTAGTGCGCCTGTCCAAACATACTAATGGCGCATCCAGACACAGTGCACCATTACTAGTTGTAACTAGTAATGGCGCACCCGTCGGAAAGTGCGCCACTAATGTTGTTTTTTATTATATTTTTTATTCCTTTTTTTGCAATACTACTAATGGCGCACTGTTCATCCGTGCGCCATTACTAGTTTAAACTAGTAATGGCGCACTGTAGAACAGTGCGCCATTAGTATGTTTTTTTTTGCAAAACTACTAATGGCGCACCACCAGAAGGTGCGCCATTAGTAATCTGGATTACTAACGGCGCATTTAGTGCTGGTGCGCCATTAGTAAGTGGGCAGCAACAAGATATTTTGGACAGCCTCTCCTACCCACACTCACTTTCTCCAGATTTCCAGTAAGTGGCCATTAGTAAGACGGGACACCTTTGCCTCTATCAAGTAGTATCAGATTTCCAGGTTGCTCGGTGAGATTTTACAGTTTATCGTAGTTTAGATCGAGTCTGTTCTTCATACCTATAGTCCACGAAAAAGCCAAAAAAAATTAGGGTTAGTTCATCCTATGTATGTTCGTGGTTTTGCATATGTTTGTGGTGTTGCATATGTGTTTGTGTTTGGAGGTGTACCGGTATTTGAAATGCGATAGTTGCCAATATTTTGTCGGAATGTTGATTCATTTCCGTTTCGGCGAGAATTTTGGCATTAAGCATTCTTTTTTGTCCTATTTTTAGGGAAAGTCATGCCAAATTTTTTCTTGGTTCTAAAATATCGTTTTGCTCTACCCCGCAGGCGACCATGGTCCGCACGATGACCGAAGGCATCGTGAATAGGTTTTTGAGGTCCGCGAAGGCCAAGATGCTTCAAAAGAACGAGACGGAGATAAGATGTCCGTGTCGAAGATGCAAGCTGAAGAGCCTTATTGCGGACCCGGATTCCAGGCAGGTGCGGGACCACCTGCTCTTGCGTGGTTTCATGGATGGCTATCGGTGGCAAGGTGATGAAGATGACTACGAAGTCGTCCATGGGGGCCGGGCAAGAAATGAGGAAGGGCAGCAAGACAACCACCGCGGCTCGGGCGGGCGAGAAGACGAAGAATCCCCAGGAGATGATCACGACGGTGATGCTGTACACAGTCATCATGTAGAAGATGCAGGACATGATGATGAGGAAGATGTCAGAGCAGACGACGGGCATGATCATGAAGATGATGATGCCGGCGGAGCAGACGACGCTGGACCATCGATGGGCTGGGTGCAGGACCCTCATATTCAAGAGCTGCTTCTCAAGCAGACGGATAACGCAAGAGCTGCCGCCCGAGAGAAAGCCAAGATGGATCAACTTGAGTTAGACGCGGTTACTCCATTGTATGAAGGATGCAGGCCCGAGGATACCCGCCTGAAAGTAACGCTCATGGCTCTGGAGATGAAGGTAAAACACAAAATGACCGACGCATGCTTCGACGAGAACATGTCATTCTGGCACGAACGTCTTCCCAAGGGGAACAAGTGCCCGACCAGTTTGGAGGAGGCGAAGAAAATCGTGTGTCCTCTGGATTTACCGCACGTGAAATACCATGTGTGCATGAACAATTTCATCATTTATCGGGACGAGCACGCGGAGTCTACCATATGTCCGGTGTGCGGCATCACTCGATACAAGAAGAGGAAGAAAGCTCCTCGAAAAGTGGTGTGGTACTTTCCGATCACTCCTCGTCTGCAGCGGTATTTCGCGGACCCTAAGGTAGCAAAGCTCCTGTGTTGGCACGCGGATATGGAGGAGAAGAAGCGAGAAGATGACGCAAATGATCAGGAGATAGATAAAAAAGACAAGATGCTGAGTCACCCTAAGGATGCGAGCCAGTGGCAAGCGTTGAACTTCGAAGACCCAGAATTTGGGAACGATCCAAGGAACATCATGCTGGGCGCGAGCACCGATGGAGTCAATCCGTTTGGCAGCCAGAGAAGCACACATAGCACCTGGCCTGTGTTTGTGTGGATGTACAACCTTCCCCCCTGGTTGTGCATGAAGAGGAAGTACATTCACATGAGTATGCTAATTGAAGGGCCGAAACAACCAGGGAACGACATCAATCTGTATCTGGGGCTGCTGAAAGAGGAGCTTGACACGCTGTGGAAAACGCTAGCCAATACATGGGACGCCGTAGAGAAAGAATATTTCCCTATGAGAGCCGCACTGCTCACGACGGTGCACGACTATCTCGGTTACGGATATCTCGCGGGGCAGGTAGTCCACGGATTTTCTGGATGCGTAAGGTGCATGGATGACACAACATATCGCCAGCTAGATAGAGATCCCGGGTCTTCGAAAACCGTGTTCATGGGACATCAAAGGTGGCTTCGCGACAATGACCCGTGGAGGAAATGCAAGGATCTGTTCGATGGTGAAACCGAACCCCGAAAACACCCGTGTACAAGGAGCGGCGAGGAAATAGACAAGCTGTTGAAAAATTGGAAAGACTGCCCACTGCCGGGAAAGAAGCAAAAGGCGCCAGTGCCGGGAAAGAAGTGAAAGGCGCCAGAGCCGCTGCTGAAGGTATGGAAAACAAGGTCTGTTTTGTGGGACTTGCCGTACTGGAAGATCCACCGTGTGCCTCACAGCCTTGATGTCATGCATATCACGAAGAACGTGTGCGAGAGTCTGCTTGGTACCCTGCTCAACATGCCAGAGAGGACCAAACATGGGTCGAAAGCAAGGGCAGACTTGAAATCAATGGGCATCAGGCAGGAGCTTCACGCTAATGATGATGATGATGATG
This sequence comes from Triticum dicoccoides, assembly GCF_002162155.2. Lineage (NCBI taxonomy): Eukaryota > Viridiplantae > Streptophyta > Magnoliopsida > Poales > Poaceae > Triticum > Triticum dicoccoides. The sequence goes on from NC_041381.1 coordinate 279,201,071, forward strand.
ATGAGGCGAAGCAGGACACAGTAAGTCATCGCAAAGGCAAAAAGGCCAACAAGACCGGAAATGACTACCCTCCCGCGTGCTTCACTCTAAGTCAGGAGGAGATCGAGCAGTTTTTCACCTGCCTCCTAGGAGTAAAACTTCCTTACGGTTACGCGGGGAAGATAAGAAGATACCTAGACCCAGCGAAGCAGAAGTTCAGTGGGATGAAGTCTCACGACTGTCACGTGCTGATGATGCAGATACTTCCAGTTGCAATCCGTGGGATCATGGACGCGCACGTCCGTGAAATGCTATTTGGCCTATGCAACTTTTTCGACATCATCTCTGGGAAGTCGATTGGCGTGAGGCAACTCAGAAGGCTACATGAAGAGATCGTGGTGATACTATGCGAGCTTGAGATGTACTTCCCGCCCGCATTCTTCGACGTTATGGTGCATCTGCTGGTCCATATAGTGGAGGATATCATCCAACTTGGGCCGACGTTCCTGCACAGCATGATGCCGTTCGAAAGGATGAATGGTGTCATCAAAGGATACATTCGCAACATGTCACGTCCAGAGGGAAGTATAGCCAGGGGCTTTCTGACCGAAGAGTGCATCTCCTACTGCACGAATTATCTAGGCATTGAGAACCCCATTGGTCTGCCCGTCAACAGGCACCTCGGCAGGCTCGCTGGATGGGGTCACCGTGAGGGTCGCCGTGAAATGCATGTCGACTTAGAGGGTCGACTCGCCGACTTTGGAAGAGCAAACCTAGTCGCGCTACAACACATAGACGTGGTCGATCCTTGGGTGGTAGAGCACAAAACCTTTATTAAGAAGACATACAATGACCGAGGCCAACAGAGGACGGACGGAGATATAATCAAAGGGCACAACTCATGTTTCACGCGTTGGTTCAAGCAGAAGCTTCTGTCGTACCCTTTACATGAGGATTCTTCCGCGGAAGAACAACTCATATTCGCCTTGTCACAGGGCGCCGAGCACAACCTGATGACCTATGAGGCGTACGATATCAACGGCTACACATTGTACACCGAGGCCAAGGACATGAAGAGCGATGGTTATCAGAACTCTGGGGTAACGATGGAATCCTACACCGGTAATGACAAGGACAGATACTACGGAAGGATCGAGGAGATCTGGGAGCTGAGCTACGCTGGAGAGAAGGTCCCGATGTTCCGTGTCAGATGGGCGAAGAGCGTCCTAAAAGAAGACCGGTATTTCACCACCATGGTTATACCCGAAGCCAAATCCAAGACCGCGGGCGCAAACGTCACCGCGAAAAATGAGCCATGGGTACTGGCTTCCCAAGTTGACCAATGCTTCTTCATTACCAACCCGTCAAAGCCTAGTCGTGTTGTCATGAGGAGAGGCAAAAGGAAGATCATCGGAATGGATGGAGTAGCCAATGAGCAAGACTTCGACAAGTACGGCGACCCGAGGATCGAACATGACGACGATGATGAAGTAGCAGCATACACCACAAGAAAAAGCAGGACCACCCTACCTAAAGGACGTCCGCTCCACAGAAGAACTCCATTTGCGAAAAAGAAGGGCAAGAAGATTGTGAACAGATAGCTAGCTAAGATCGATTGTATTTAAATCGTAGCCTTCATTTCTCGATTGTATTTCATGGGCACTTTTTGAACTATCATGAATATTTTTAAATTTCATGGACACTCGATCTCGATCCCCCTCCATCTCGATCGCTATCCCACCTCGCCAGATCCGGTCCCCCTCGCCGCCGAGCACCCCC
>NC_041381.1:279203130-279216862 GCF_002162155.2 Triticum dicoccoides
TCCCGCACCCCCCGCACCCTCCCCCGCTCCACCGGCATTACTGTTTGATGATATTTTTTAAAAAATTATTACTGTCTTATAAAAAAATATTACTATTATGATTTAAACAAGTTTGAACATATTTAAACACAAACATGATTAAAATCAGAGAGTTGATTAATTGGCAGCAATGTGTGAGCTAATTCAGTAGGCAGTTTTGGAACAATCTTTTTGGATAAAGGGTGTTTATAACCTGAACATACACTTGTTCCCCACTCATGGATAGGTGAAATGAAATGATACAGATGGTGTATCTGTAGCCTAGAGATGTGATTACAACATATACACAGTTGAAAATGAAGCAAGTCTTTGATATGAAGTAGAAATAAATAAATAAATGACAGAAAGGGTGAAAGAGCTAGGATCGACGGTGACCACCTATCTAGGAATCAAGGCCAAGGTCCAAAACTTTAAAGTGAAAACTACAAATTCACAGTGATGCGTGTGTCCAGTGCAAATGCCACACAAGTCAGATAATGATGTGGATGGGGAATACAAACAAAGGTTAAAATTGCATAGATAAGATAGAGCAGCAACAGGCCAACAACAATAGTGCAGTTAGTATATGGTGAAGTTGAAAGCATGTCAGAATGGGGGATTGTGATTGAAGGAACACCAACATGATTAAAACCAGAAAGTTAAGTAATTGGCACATGGCAGCAGTGAGCTAAATTAAGTAGGCCATGGATAATACTCCGTCTGGTCTGCATCAAAATATAAGACACTATCATGCATCTTATATTTTGATACACGGAGGGAGTAAAAGGGAGGTTTGTTGGTGCATTCAGACGGTATCTATGCCAACATAACATATATATATATATATACTAGTCTGTTAATACTTGTTTTGAGGGTACTTTTACTTCTTCTTTCCTGAGTTTTATTAGTGTACTTTTACTGTCCTGTATAGGTGACGTGTGAACCGTTGCTTATGCCGATCGACTTACCGACTACCTATTTAATTGGTTTTCTTTTAAATCTTATAGTTCCCATTGATGATAAACTGGCCGGCCGCGATCAATCAGTTGGTATTGATTTTGTCAGCAGACTTTGAGGTCAGTTTAACCTGTCATTTTTCAACAGTACTCAACTAGTCTAAGTTACTGAGCAAAGTTATACACAGCAGTCTAAGTTAGCTAGCCGATCGATTCCATGTGGCCAGAGATACAAGATTACTCAACAACATATCCTAGCAGCTAGAGGATGTTCGCGTGCATGACAAGGCTATAGGCATGCCGCATGCACCAGCCATTAATTAGCACAAGCTGATCACGTTGTTGTATAACTCCTTTGTTATAGCTCAATTTGGTTCAGCTAGCTGTATCTAGGATTATCCATGCAACGAGTGGTCAAAACCAAGAAACTAAGAAAAACTGCACTTGCCAAACATCTCTATAGTTTTGCTAAAACTGAGAAAAACTGCAGTTTTTAGAAACCAAAGTATTCATTGCCCACACATTGGAATACCGAGGTTTTCAATTACCATGGTTTTGGAAAAAACGTGTTGCCAAACTAGGCCTTAGCAGTTAAGTCTTAACGTGGTTTGCATTCATTTGCAATTACACTTGTTTTTGCCTCCACTTGATGGAGCCGACAGCTTCCGTTTACCTGAAACGAGTCTTCTTGTTTTGCGGTGCTCATTTTTTTCTAAGTGCACTGCAGTACTTGTTCCTTTGTGCACCATAAGTAAAACTAGCTAATTTTATGAAAATGTATCATGTCACTGTCCGTGACTCTCTCTTTTTAAGTCCACATTCTGTTGGTGGCTCGGTTAACTCCTAGGGTTTTAGCAGTTATGTATAAAAAACATTTTGATCCAGTATTGCTTGTAGTGGTTTGTCCAAAATGTTGAATGATAGTGCTTGGAGATGCATATATTGTTTCACCTCTTCACATGCCAATGTATTTTCCATGTTGTGATGAAGGCCTTTTTGGCCTTGTCCACCCGAGAGGCCCTTGAGTTTGCTGGAATGTTGATTAACTTCCGTTCCAGCAAATTCGGGTACTCCATATGTCCTATTTTTAGCAAAGGTCATGCTGAAATTTTCCGTGAATTTTAGCATGACTTTGCTAAAAATAGGACATATGGGGTACTTGTGACTAATGCATGGGCCGGGTACTTGTGACTAATGATGAAAGCTTAGGCTTTTAGGGTGCCTCGGCGTCGAAAAACCCTCAATGATAAAAGCTTAGCTTTTAGGATGCCTCGGTGTCGACAAACCCTAAATGATGAGACCATGATCTTGTTTCTTGACAATAACCAACTTTTTGACCAAACTTTGTTCCTATTTAGAGAGAAACATGGCCAACAACGATGAGGCCAGGGGTTCGGGCGGCAAGGCATTCTGGGAGCTGCCCAGGAGATGGAGGAACAACCTCACTTGTATGAGGACGCCGCCTTCCCCACCGATCCTGAGACCACTCATGGTACCGCCGAGGATGACCCCACTGATGCCACCACTGATGGTGCCGCCGAGGATGCCACCACTGATGATGGCGGCGCACGCACAGATGGCAGCCAACCGAAGAGGCAACGGAAGGACCGGCGCCCGACCGTGCTCCGCACCCTCAAGGAGGAAGTTACTGAAGTGGACTCCGACGGGAATCCAACGGCGCCCGAACGAATAGTCAAGGGGTACTCGCTTCAGCTCGGGTGCATTCTCCGGAGCACCGTCTCGATCAACACCGAGAACCTGAGGCATCCTGACCGAGGGAATTTGCGCAACCACCTCTTCACGAAGCTGCATGAACGATACAAGTTCCCCGCTGATTTTGAAAACACAAGCCTCAAAGGGAATAAAGTGAACAATGATGCCCTCACGAAGATGAGCAAGGCCCTGTCTACTTGGAAAAGCAATGTGAAGAGAATGATCGAGAAAGGTGAGAGTTATGAGAAGATCAAGGAGAAAAATCCTTCGATCACCGAAGATGACTACAGCGACTTCAAGATCAATTGCTCGAGCACCGCAAACTCCCAATCAAGTCAGTGGGGGAAAGAAATGCGGGAGCTGAACTTAGGGGAACACAAACTCGGTCCCTGCGGTTACAGAGTGGCGGAGCCTATATGGGACAAGGAGGACGTGGAACATGCCGAGCAAGGCCTACCGCCCCACTTCGAGAAATACAGCGGTAACAAGCAGACCAGGAACTATGTGAGGGCCCGGTACAAGGAGGACCCGATAACAAAGGAGCTTACCACGGATCCGAAGACCAGGGCGCTTGAGCTTGTTCTGGTAAGGAATACACCCCCGCGTAATTAGCTCCATATGGTTGCATTCTAATTAATGAAGCCAAATTTCTAAATGGTTCACATTCCTTCCGCAGGAGACTGAAAGCAGTAGCGCGGGGTCGACTAAGAGCAACCCTTGGGACACCACTCTAAATAGGGCGTTGAATATAATGAAGAACAAGGATAAGCTCAGTAAGCCGACGTCAGCTGGTCGTGTGGCCGGCAAAGGCTTGTCTACAAAATGGGGGTCATACTATACCGCTGGTGTGCGGAAGGAGAAAAAGACCAGCTCGGAAAGCCATGCGCGCGAGGTTCAAGAACTCAAGGCACAGGTGGCGCGGATTCCAGAGATTGTCCAAGAGCAAGTGCAACAACAACTTGGAGCGACGATCACCGCCATTGTGCCTACCTTGATCCAGGGGTTGAGTGCGTGGATTGCGGGCGTCCAACAGGGGCCGCCCCCGATTCCTAGCTTCACGGCCAGCAACTCGCAGAATGCGATGGCGGGGCCATTGGTGTCTCCGGCGGAGGCGGCATTGGTGTCTCTGACGCCGGCACGGCAGCTTAATGCACTCGGGTGTACGCCGGCCGGCACCTCTGCAGCAAGCGGCCCCTCCGTCAACTGCACGCCCGCCGTTGGCGGTGCCTCGACATTAGCCGAGCTCGACGCCATCATCACGGTAACTAATTAAGCCTCTCTCGGTCGAGGACTTCGTCTCCTTGCCTTTGACTGGGCATCCCTGACGCCCTACATGTTTTCGCAAGGCGCCGCCGACATTCTGTGCACTCTCCTGCACTTCGTGAACAACGAGTTGGTCGATGTCGCCAAGGGCAAAATCGTTCAACCGGGCAACCCCTTGTTCCACGGTACCCAGATGCCACCCAACTTGTTTAGGGTTGAACTGGTTCGGGTGCTGCCAGGCTGCGACGAGTTGTTACCTTCGATTCGACCCGTCGGGGCTGACGGTGATGACGTGATGACCCTCAGCGCCTGCCTGAGCTGGCCCCTACTTTGGACGAAGAGCCAGATTCGTTTGGGGGCGGGGGACACCACCCAAAAGACAACACCGTCAGTCGTGCCGGCGCCAAGTCGGCCCCATGGCAAGACCGCCGCAACGGTGCCGGACATCCCTATGCCACTGGATCCAAACATGCATATGGCACAGGATCAGAACAACGACGACGACAATACATTTGGCAACGTTGATCAGTACTTTGCCGAACATGGGTACGATGGCGACTTCATGGGGCCTCCTTCTCAAGAACCCAACCCAACAAAAGACGTGCGCGATCTAGCTGGTACTGCGGAGAAGCCAAGTTGCAACAGGCTTCGTCTGTCGTTCAGCTCTCAGGAGACGCCTCCAGCTGCCGACTTCACCGAGCCTCAGATAGGCGAGGTGCGAAATATTATCAGCCCAAACACACTCAAGAAGGCGGTCTGTGAGCATAACTCGGTCCCATTACAGGAGAAGAAGAAGGCACGCAAAAGAAAGACTAACAAGGGTGTGAGCCAGCCGGCACCGAGTACGATCCGTGCTCAGGACGGGCCACCTTCACCTGAGGATATCTCGAGGAGGGTGCATGTGGCGGGTAGGGCGATGCTACCGACAAATATGCTCAATGCTACAACCGGTGCTATTCGGAGTCTGCATGACAGTGTTCTTTCTTTGGAGAAGCGGCGTCTCAGAGAGAAGGATGTGGCATACCCGGTTTTCGCGGCCAAGGTGCCAGAGGGCAAGGGCTTTGTGGATAACTCCATCGGGCGTACGATCGTCCTGCGGTTTGATGACATCCACGCTATGATGAACCTTCATCCGCTGCACTACACCTTCGTTCGGCTATTTTCGCTGAGTATGGAGATGCGGATCATTCACGACAAGACCCCGGACATCGTGATAGTCGACCCCTTCTACATGCGTGCCAAGATCTTGGGCAGCGCTGGGGACCGGGAACTTGCGAGTTCTTACCTCGAAGGCGTCATTCTGGCAAACCAATATAAGGATAACTTCCTCGTGCCTTACTTTCCTGAGTAAGTCCTCCCCTCAACCGGCCCATAACATATGAATTCTTAGATTTCGATCGTTTTTCTTTTAACATTCTGTGTTTTCTGCAGTGACACACATTGCACGCTCATCTCCTAAGCCCCAAATATTCCATGGCCACGTATTTCGACCCGGACCGTTAGTCGAACGTAGACTACACAAATGTCAAGAAGGTTCTTGATGATGTTCTCCCCGGCTACGCCAAATCTGGAGGCACCTTCACCAGGCCTATTCGTAAGTACGGCAAGCACGTGTTCTCCCACAATACGATGTTCTGCTGCGTCAAGCAGCCGCCTGGCGGTCAGAAGGGTGCCTACTACGCCATCCATCACATGCGGGCGATCATGCGGGACCATCATCAACTTCTGCTACCGAGTAAACTCAAAGATTGGGCCGCGAGCGTGTCGGCAATCCAGGACGCGGACATCAGACAAGAATTCTTTCGCATCCAGTCGGAGTTTGCGGAAATCATCCATCAAGATGTCCTTCGTACCTCGGGGCATTTCTACCTAAGAAATCAACCGTCCAACAGTGACATCGACACAATGCTACAAATGCAGGCTGACAATGCCTGTTCTTTCATGACTCCCACGATAGACGACAGCTTCATCCACGCTCCGGTCCCTTGAGTCGAGTCGAAAGCAGTGATGTTGTGTCTAGTTCTGAAACATCGATTGGCTCATGTTGTAATTAAACTTTAATGAACTTCTAGTATGTCTCTTTGGTTTCGAGAGTCATTCAACTTAGATGTAATCGATGCTATTAATGTCTTGCTTTTCTCTTCCGATCGTTCTGTTGCATACTTATATATTGCTTATGTATTGTCTGTGAATTGGTACTAACGTTTCGTTTGGCTAGTGCATAGCGATGCCGTCGTATGTCGTGTACAAGGGTAAGGTTCCCGGAGTCTAAGACGACTGGGAGGAGTGTCGGAGACAGGTTCACCGATTCAGCGGTAACAGTTACAAAGGGTACACCACTAGGGCCGAGGCCGAATCTAGATACGCCCGCTATCTAGCGGGAGAGGGGAGGGAGCATTGGAGGAATCGGATGAAGACGAGTTTCATTGTGATGATGCTCATCGTGATGACCGCAGCTCTCTTCTATGTGATGGTAGTTTAGATGATCGATATCGACTTGTAAGGTGAAGACAAACTCGCTACTCGCTGTCTCGAGACTTGTAATATAATGTTCTATCTTTGTTCGGTCTTTTCAATTCGGAGACTAATATGATGAATTGTATTCAGGGACTAATATGATGAATTGTATTCAGAGACTAATCTTCTATTGTATTCGATGAATCTGTTGTTGATGTGTGCTGTCTATATTTTGTCCAGTTATACATTTTGTAAACTGTGCAAAAAACAGAAAAATAAAAAATAAAAAAACTAATATTCATACTAATGGCGCATCACATCACAGTGCGCCATTAGTATGCCAAAGGATACTAATGGCGCATCATTAAACAGTGCGCCATTAGTATGCCGAAGTTACTAATGGTGCATCTTGTTATTGTGCGCCATTAGTATGCCAAAGCACCTGGGTATACATGGCCCCCTGGGAGGCATACTAATGGCGCACTATTGTATATACTAATGGCGCATCCAGTGGTGCGCCATTAGTATACCAGATACTAATGGCGCACCAGTGGTGCGCCATTAGTAAAATATACTAATGGCGTGGCACTAATGGCACACCACTAATGCGCCATTAATGGCCAAATTAGGTGCGCCATTAGTAGGCCTTTTCCTAGTAGCGAATGCGATGGTCCTGTATCGAATAAAACAGAAGATGGCACTGAATTAATGAGAAGAGTACCCATCATAGTAGTAGGCTAGTCTTGAGCTTCATTCAGGTCAATGTCATTAGCCTGACCACGAGCATAAGGTCTGGCATTGATGTTGCGGGGTTGGTTGTAACCATGCCCGTTGCCATGGTGAGTTGAAGGCAGATCAAGCTAATTCTGATAGCAATCCTTGGCACGGTGACCTAGACGGACACACTTTAAGCACAACCCATCATTGGGATTGGTAGCAGGAGCTTGGGGTGGTACAACTCGAAGAGGCTGCCTCGATGGTGGAGGAGGTAGACGAGGTGCAGCATAGGAGTGTCTTGGTGCAGGGGTGTCTGGGTGGTACATGCCGTGGGGATCCATATCCTACACTTGTTCAATGATGGGCCAGAAGATGAGGCAGCGTCACAGTTGCGCCTGAGGGATCCCTAGTGTTCCTGAAGACCAGTTTCAACCTGAATGGCCTTGATCACCAAATTGGCGAAGTCAGCGAAGTCATGCACTAGGAGCGCGAGCTTGATATCCGCTTGAAGTCCGACACGAAGCTTTTCCTGCCTACGAGCATCAGTAGCAATGTCTTCTTCAGCATAGCGGAACAAGTCCAGAAACTCCCGCTGATAAGCATCCACAGTCTTGTTGCCCTGTGTGAGGTTGCAGAAGCCTCGCTTCTTCCTGTCCATGATCCCCTGAGGAATGAAGCGGGCACGGAAAGCAGCTTGGAAATCCGGCCAAGTAATGACTATTCCAGCAGGTTGAGTACACCTGTGGTTGTACCACCATTGAGCAGCGGATCCCTTGAGGAAAAAGCAGGTGAAGGCGACGTAGCTGGCAGGGGCAATGTCAGCAGACTCCATTACATACCTGATATCGTGGAGTTAGTCATCAGCATCCTGGGGCTGAGTTGAGCTGTAGTAGATGGTAGGGTTGAGGCACATGAAGTCTTGCAGAGTTACTGCGGCCGGCTGCTGATTCATATTGGGGTGCGGGAATGAGCCATAACTCCTTCCATGAACTGGCGATTCAGCTCAAACTGATGTAGCATTCTAGCTGTATACTCGGGCGGTGGTGGTGCGTGTGCACCACGACCACGACTAGCGGGTCTAAGCATCCTGCTAAAACATAACAGTGGGTAGTTTAGCATTGAGCAATTGGAGATACAAAGAATCATTCATGATGTAACATGCACAATGAAAGAGGTACGATGGATACAACATAGTAGTCAAGCACGACATACAGATCCATACATAAGTTCGCTTACAAGCCAAAAGTACAAGTTCAGAAAGGAAAGGTAGTCTAGACCTACTAGGCAGCACGCAGGCACACGGTGGAGAGATACAACAAGGGGACATAGTGATATGCTACATCAATGTCGGGGAAAACCGTTGAAGTTTGGCAGCTGTCGGTGATGAAAAGCCAGACGGTCCTTGAGAGAAGTATCCTGCGGTCCGTGGTGGCTCTGGTGTAGGAACTAGTCCTGAACCGGAAGGAGAGGTCCATGTGCAGGGGTATCACCTCCAATAGTAGGCCACACAATACCTGGTGGCAGCTCCGTCCTTCGCTGGTAGAGGATGTACTCGGGCTGAATCCTCACGCAGACTGTTGGCACCATCTATGTCAGAGTGTCATAATGACGAGCACGAGTGGTGCACAACTCGACAGTCAGATCTCGAATAGTCTGATACAGAGCCTCAATGTACTGAACCATAACCTGAGGGTCGTAGCAATGGCTCACATAGGGGGTACAGGCAATAGCGTAGTGCCCGATCACATCCCCACCTGGGACGTACAGGGCGTATCTCAACCTAGTCTATGCCACGCGAGGGTGCTCTCCACAGAGGCGGGTGATAGCAACATAGGCAACATCCTGGACTGCCATCTCAACGGTCACTCCAACACCCTCAAAGGTGTGCAACTCGTGGGTGGAGTTATCCCGCCGATCATAGATAACAACCATAGCGGGGTACCGCTCCTAGTTGAACTCGCGGTAGTTCTCATACATGGTGTACTTGGTGTACTGGCGATAGCCCAGCAAGGTCAAGAGGTCAACCAGAATGGCCAGGAACCCAGTCGTATCAACAACAATGGTCTGGCGGACAATCTGTGTTGCGGGACACATCTGAAGCAAAATCTATTCCAGGATGTCAAATGACAGTGTGTGTATCATTCATTAAACTTTCAAAGGAATATTTGCAGATAATCCAGCTCTCCGGGTAGATGCGATCACAATAACTTAATGTTAGAGTTAGAAAAATTATTTAGCCTGAGTAGAAGAGAGATCTAGGTCACAGAGTAAAGACGAGGAATAAAAGATCCTAATACCACCCATTTATGATGTGGGCCCATAAGCCACACAACAATGTTAGTAAAAGTTTTTCAAAGACTAGACTCAACTTCGAGCAAGGAGTTGAAAAGAGGGGGGGGGGTTCCTACATGTAGTTAGCTTTGATACCAACTTGTGATGCTGCGACTTAATCATGCACTAATCATACACGCAAATGCGCACGATCAAGATCAGAGACTCTAGGGAAGATATCACAACACAACTCTAAACACAAATTAAAGCCATATAAGCTCAAATATAAACGAGTAGCGGAAGCAACAACATCTGAGTCAATACATAAGGTAAACAAGTCTGCCTTAATAAGGCTAGCGCAAACATCAACAATGATTGAGAAGGCGAGACCTCCTTCCTGGGAGCCTCCTAACTACTCCTGGTCATTGGCAGCCTCCACGTAGTAGTAGTTACCCTTGGGGTAGTACTAGTCATCGGTGGTGGCATCTGGCTCCTAGGATCCGTCGTCTGGTCGCAACAATCGGGTATACAGGAATAGGGGTTAGAAAAGCAACCGTGAGTACTCATCCAAAGTATTCGCAAGACTTACATCAGAACTAAACTAAGTATGCATCAGTATCAAAGGAATGGGGCTATATCTTTGGACTGAACTGCATAAATGCCAGAATAGATGGAAGGCCTTGCCTATCGGAGACTAGCATCTTCAAGCATCTTGCAGCATTAGAAGAGAGCAGATTAGCATGATATAAGTAGCAAGTATGTTGTAGTAACGCCCAAAGATCCTTCCTCGACTCCTTGCGAGAAAGCAATCCTGGAGCCACATATCCATTTCATCATTTCCAGTAACCAGTTCTAGTTGTATCAATCGGGATACAACTCCGAGCGTTCGTTGCCGTGGATATATCTATTCAAACATATTAACTTCTCTACAGGGGTGCACAAACTTACCCAACACGCTTGATTAACTTCAGCCGAACACACTTTCCTAGGTCATGCCCGTCCTGATCGACACACCGTAGTCCTACCTAGGCTCAACAGAGAGGCCACTACACCGGTCTACATACTAAATGCAACGGGATCATGGGCCAATCGTTGCAATTTTTCACATTGCGAACGCGGCCTGGAGTAGACCCACCCCCTTATACAAGTGCAAGTGGTTACCATCCAACCAAGCGTGCGCCACTAAACCGCCGATGTTTGTGAGCTTTTGGAAGAATGGTATGATGCAGAGTGCGCATAATTATTCTCGTGTGGTGTTCAGTGGAAAAGGCCAGAGGCCTACTCAGATCACATATCCGAACTGTTAGTGTCTTGGGAGTGTGTGATAACAATCAATGATCCACGATATGTGGTCCGTGGAAACAGGTTTGTAATCATAAATGTGTGCGAAGGTCGATAATAACACAAATGATTTCTGCTAATAAGCCGTGTGTGCTCTGGGCAAACGCTTGCTGGTATACAATTGTAAGCGATTGATGAATTCATCACTGGTGGGTTCCCTAGTATGGTCCGTGTGTGATGTCATTGCATATAGAACAACATTATATGTAATTATAAATTATAAGGACTTGATTCCATAACCTAACTGAACATCCAATTACATAGGTGGCTAGTACACACATGACATTTGCACACGCCAAAGTATGTTCCAGAATGCCTAGAAAACTCAAGTAATGTATCGAAAGGCAAAACAAACCCTGAATAATTTCATATTTTTAGGACAACGTTCCTATATTGCATGTTGCCTCTGTAAAATAAATCAAGGCGAGAAGAGACAGCGTATTTCATTTCGCACACATAGGTGGCAAGTTCCCTCTCGGAACCATGAGGCTTCTTGAGGGAAGCTCTGGTTTGTAAGAAGTTTATACCAAAACTTGTCCCAAATTGGACTGATTTTTAACCACATCATGTTGTTGCCATGTCATAACACCATGCGAAGTTTCATGATTTTTAGGAAATTTTTGGATTTACAGTAAATTTAAAACCAGTTTTATCAATGTTTACTGTCGAGTCGACACCTCCTTGGATAGGCCTTTTCCTCGTGGGTCCCAAGTGTTAGAATCCAAAACTGTCACTACCATGCAAGTTTTCTTATTAAGAATTATTGACCATTTAGTGTGCTAGCTGAAAATAAGTTTGTGGGTGCTGGCGGGCGCTAAGAACTTACGTGTTCTGTAATGAACAGTGATCTCAAGGATCCCGCAAGAGTGATGTTCTTTCCCTATGTTGTGATTGCTTATAATATCTATGTCTTAATTAAAGAAATGTCAAGCCATTTGCCCAGTATGAAAGAAAATATGGGTCAAAGCTGAGTTGAAAAGGGCAACAATAGCTAACTCCAGCTTACAAACGGTACAAAAACACGAGGATTAATTGTTCATCTGGTTTAGATATAACCCAGATTGAACAGGGCAATAACTACACCAAAGTTTTGGGTATTCACAATCATGGATCGGTCTGATCCATAAAATCAAGATCTCGGGACAAAAATTCTACTGGTCCATGATGACGACAAGTTGTTGTGAATAGAAGCTGAGCACATTCAGAAGCCCTTATATCCACATGAAACTTCTTTTTATGATGTTCAACATGTCCATCCATGAGTAAGTTTTTGTCAAAAAACTTAATCCTCATGGAGAATAGTGTCCTTGCATTGAACATGAAGAATGTGACAAAGCTAGTGTTTGCATGGTGATGCATATCCTTCCAATGTTATTGTTGTCAAACGAATGTCATGACATCTGAGAAAATCCTTGTGCTTCCTCAACCATCGATTGGTTATACCCTTTTCTCCAATTGTTAGTACCTAAATAGATATGAAGATTGAAAATAGTTAATGTCTAAACAGGTTCCTCAGATCCAGGGGGGCCGTGGCTGCTTTTGCCCGCGCTGCCGGGTGCAGGATCTACAACCGGCGGCGCCGCTGGCCGGAGCCTCATCTGTGTACATACCAATCTGAAAAAATGGCAGAAACAAACATGTAGGACATTCAAAATCAATTCTCAAGATCTGGAAGAAAAGAAAGGAACAAACATATATGTAGGACAAATTAGCACGCACGCTAACCCTAGTCGGATTATTAGCAAAAATCATTTATACAGAACATACAACTAATCACTAATCCTATACGCATACCATTCAAACAATCAATACACTACACGCATCTAACGGATCTTTGATTTCATGGATTGAGAGAACATAACCATAGGATTTGTATTCCAAAAAATGAGAGGGGGTGGGTATAGATGACTAACGGTTTTCCGTCGGAGTCGGAGTCATTGCCGAAGTTGCTCTAGACCTCGGGCTCCGGCTGGGGAGGCACGATGGCGCCGATGAAGTCAAGGTCGTGCAGCTGCCCGCGCAAGACCTCATCGACGGCAACGGCAACCTCTATGCTCATCTTCATGTGTTGTGCGGGTGCTTCACCAGCCCTGGCGCCGCCTCTCCCTCCGATGGTGCGCTTTAGCGGCATCCTCATACACTCCAGATGGTGGTGACTAGTGTGGACGGGGGATGCGGCCGCCTATTATGACCAGCAGCTCGGGCGCGCCATTAATATGGAGCAGTGGGAGCAAGGCGGGCGATAGTCAAAGGCTGGCTCGCCTCCCGGTGAGCTTGCACAGTGGACTTCTGGGATGCCTACCATCATTTCACATAGCTACTCGCACGCCTCCTGGTGACACTATGCATCAAAAATGCCTCCCATCAATTCACACACCTGCACGCATGCCTCCGGGTTTGCGTGCACGACGGACTGCTCACATGCGTCCTATCAACTCATGCCTGCTCGCACGATACATAGGGCGCGTGGCAGCACATATATAGTTTTTCTTTTTTGATGATTAATTTATCCGCTTTATTCCTTAAATGAAGCATCGCACACAAACATTGTTGGTGTAATGCCCATGGTTTGAATAAATAATCTGTTTGCGATATTGGTTGCCAATTATTAACAATCTCCTGGTCGTAAGAAGATTATATCAAAACTTGTCTCAAATTTGACAAAAAAAATTACAATATACAGTCTACTGGTGTCCAAATGACACCACGATAAGCTTCATGAATTTGAACTAAGTTTTGGATTTACTGAATTTTAAAAATCAGGATTGTCAATGTTTTGGAATTTCTTGCAGGGAAAAACATGCACCCAGGGACACACATATGATTTAGCAATCCATTTTGGTGCACATGTAGCTCAAATTTGATTTTTTTCACATGCCTAGGAAATCAATTAATGTATAAAAATAGTCGAATGATCTCTGTTTTTCTTTTCAAATTTTAACACGACACTCCTTTGGTTACATGTTCACTATAGAAAAAGTTTGACACGACTCAAA